>NC_132874.1:8331560-8635902 GCF_048164855.1 Canis lupus baileyi
TGCCTATATTATAAGCCATCATGTCTACTTGTAGACATATATTCTTGAGAAATTCTTGCACCTGAGGGGGGAAAAAAAAGAGGAAAGATAAAAAAAATCTTTAGAGTGGTAATTTTTATATTAGCAAAAAATTGGAAGGAATGCAGATGCCCATTAAAATTAACATGGATAAATACATTGTGATATAATCATACACTTGACAAATGTGTCCATATACATTTACACAGAAAGGCTACAACTATAAGCAACATGACTGTATCTCAGAAATGTATAGTGAAAAAGAGCCAGTCACATAGATTGCAGATGCATACAGAAAAAGTCATGTGCCCAAATCTGCACAACCCAGCAATACATTGTTTAGGTATGCTAATTGTGTGATAAAATACGAAGAAAGAAAGGGAATGATAAATAAGAATTCAGGAGCAGAGTGTGGTTACCTGTGCAGGGAGTAGAAAGGGAGGCTACACTGGTAATGGTAATGCTCTATTTCTGTAACTGGATAGATAGGTCTTAATTTTACTGTGGCTCTTTATGCTACAAATATTTATAAATGTCTCTTTCCATCTATTCAATATTTAAGAAGGTATTTTAGAAAATGGACTAAAACCCAAGTTTCTGATTCTCGTTGTAGTGCTCATTCCAGTGCACTATGTACATGGCCACTGTTTTTTCTCTATTTTGTGTATTACAGAACAATTAATTATACACATATACCCATGTGATTGGCATTGTAGGGTGGTTGCCTTCCAGTTCTCTCTCACCCAGCTAATTTGTCATGCCTACCAAATACAAACCTTTTATTGCTTTTCAAAATTATGTTTCTTGAGAATGAGAAACATTAATTGAAACAGCAGTTAAAAAAAAAGCAACCTGCAGAATGAATTGGAAGGAGCTGGCTGCTGTGACAGTAGGGTGTGATGGTTAGAGTGCAGGTTTGGAAGTCAGAGACGCATGTGAGTCTTCATTTTGCTCTACTCTGTACTAAATGTTTGACCTTGGCCTGCATATTCGCTTTCTGAGCCTCTGATTCTTCATAATGATTAGGTTATTGTAGGGATTTCATAGACGGGTATGGGGACAGCATTTATTTGGGTGCCTAGTTAGTATTAGATAATTGACAGCTATTAATCTTATTATTTTAATTATTATTAAAGAGTAAGAAAGATGGGCAGTCTGGGTGGCTCAGTGGTTTAGCACCGCCTTCAGCCCAGGGCCTGATCCTGGAGACCCAGGATTGAGTCCCATGTCAAGCTCCCTGCATGGAGCCTGCTTCTCCTCTGCCTCTGCCTCTCTCTCTCTCTCTCTCTCTCATGAATAAATAAATAAAATCTAGGGGAAAAAAGAGTAAGAAAGATACAAAATTAGCATATAGAGGTAGGGGAAACAAAAATTTACTTACTTATTTATTATTTATTTAAAAGAGAGAACATGTGGGAATGAGTGGTGGGGGAGGGGGAGGGGCGAAGGGGAGAGAGTCTCAAGCAGACTCCACACTCAGCATGGAGCCCCATGTGGAGCTGGATCCCATGACTGTAAAATCATGACCTGAGCTGAAATCAAGAGTCCCACACTCAGCTAACCGAGCCACCAATGCACCCCTCAAAATATGCTTTTAAATGAGCATTTATTACAGGTGTCAAACTTCCAGCCTTCATGTTTCAGAGAGCATTTTGTTATTTTCTGATTGGGAAATCAAATGAGTCAAACTCATTTCCTATCATTGCCATGTGTTTATCATCTGACCTGCTTTCAGAGTCTCATTTATCTGACCTGAAATACAATGATGATTATGGCTTTGGTGTTGATACTTTCCCTTAACACTTCATTGGGTTTTTGTGAATCTCCAATGGGATAATATATGGAAAAACTCACTGAATAAATATAATTATTAATTATTATATTCTAAAAAAGGTGTGTTTTTTTTTTTGTACATTTTCCACAGTTTTCCAGGAACAAAAAGGCAAGTGCTCCAGTTTTCAATGTGAATGATTATGTTTTCATGACCTCTGGTCATTACTGTGGAAGCTGCTTAAAAGTGGTTGTGTAAAATGTCACATAGCAACATGTCCCATCTGCTTAGCAACAAAAAGAGGAGAGGAAACAAAACATTAAAATAGAGAATCTATAGAAAACTAGGGTTAAAAAAAGCATCAAACCCTAAACCTACCCAAAATTCTTTTCCTTAAAAAGCAAACACAAACCCTGAAATTGTTGCCTGAAAGAAATTCAACCACGTTCCCAAACAGTACTGAAGTCATCATGTAATTCACTGAAATGAATGAAACTTTAGAGTGTCATAGTAATCTAAATGGCTTCCTAGCCTCTACATGAGTGATGTGAGGTAAAAGGAATAAAATGCCCTCCAGGAGAAAAATTGTCCTGTGTGGCAAATTAACATCCCAGAACATCGGGGTTCAATTTAGTGCTCTGTAAGAAGCAATTTATTAAAAGGTGTTGGAAAGACTTAATTTACCTCATAGCAGCAAGTAGTTTGCTTACAAGAGAATTGCTTACTCTCCTTGGATAGTTTGGAATAAATTCATTATAGGTTAACTCATCTTAGGGCTAAAGGAACAGTCCTCTGCTGCTAAAATGATGGATAATTATACAATTTCTGCATTATTCTACTTTCCAGCTGATGGGCCACTGTTCTTAATAGGTTTCCCATCTCTTTTGATATCGATTAAGGAGTTTTAAAAAGCATGTAATGATATTCTTCAGTAGTGCTTTATTTCGTCAACTCTAACACCACTCATCTTAAGATGTACTATTATGTACCAAGACAGGAAAAAACCTATTGATTAAACCCTGACTATCTATGTATGTGTGTGTATATATATATATATATATATATATAGAGAGAGAGAGAGAGAGAGAGAGAGAATTTTTATTTTAGGGGCACCGGGGTGGCTCAGTGGTTGAGCATCTGCTTTTGGCTCAGGGCATGATCCCAGGGTCCTGGGATCGAGTCCCATATCAGACTTCCCACAGAGAGCCTGCTTCTCGCTCTGCCTATGTCTCTGCCTCTCTCTCTGTGTCTCTCATGAATAAATAAAATCTTAATTTTTTAATTTTATACTTGTTGAAAGAACTTTTAGACTGATTCATATATGGATGTTTTAATTACATATCACTCTTAGAGATTCATAAAAAGGAAAATAGAAATAAATGTACTAATTAAGGTATGCTCAAAGCATCAGAGTTTGACTCTTCTGAATTCTTTTTTCAACTCAGAGTCACTTATGTCCATGTTTTCCCACAAAACGGTTTCCTCTGTACAGCAACGAGGGCTAATAGGTGAGTAGGACTTTTACTAAACATCAATAGGGTATGTGGCCTGGGCTAGGGGAAAACATCAGGAAGAAATCCCACAAAAATTAGAAGACAGGAAAGCTAGCAGTAAAGATTTCCTCTTTTCCTTAAGAGTTAAATGCAAGCCTGGCTTGCATGGTGTAAGTTTGAGAAATGAGTTTGCACACCACTATTCTTTAAATAGCCAACAAAAGGTTTTTGAGGCAGCCATTTTTAATTGGTCAAATCCTCATTCATATCTTTTGAAAAACCCTAACAATTTGTGTTGAACTGCATGTCTACCTTCTTGTGTTCCAACTCTTTGGTTCACTTTGTCTGTTGTCTTTCCCATATGGTTCAAAAAAGCACTATGCATAATGCTTTTCTCTAGCATGCCCTTTGATTCCTAACATTCTTCTGAGGGCCTTAACTCTATAACCATTACCTGATCATGGTGCTTTCATCTAGGATTAGGTTTTGCACTCCTATTGATCTTCTTCTATGGAGTTGAATGTAGTAAATGAACCTCCTAGCTCCCAACAAATTTGCATGTAATTGCCTGTCCGGAACACTGAATACTGGGCTCGAAGAATACACTAGCATTAACAGAGCCAAAAATGTTTTTCTTTCAAAGGCTCTGCTCCTTTGTCAAAAGTGGCATATATGGGGAGAATCAGAAAGCTTTCTCAAGGTTTGAGAAAATGGTGAGGTTGGGGGAATGTCTGGAAATTATTGCCATGCTATCTAAATCATTACAGCTTCACATGCACCTTTTTGAATGAGTCCAGAGCTGGCATTATTAACCTCTTTTTGACTGTTGGAAAGTATTGACCTGCATTTGTATATCCCCTAAAGGAAACTGGAATACTTCGTGTCCTTTCTTTTAACTTTAGTTTTCTTTAGATGGGTTTTATCACAGAGTGATAAAAAGTTCAGTCTTGAACTGTGACTTTGATAGATTTAATGATCAATCACATTTGAAGGTTTTTTTTTTTTTTTTTTTTTTTAGATTTTATTTACTTATTCATGAGAGACACAAGGAGAGAGAGAGGCAGAGACACAGGCAGAGGGAGAAGCAGGCTCCATGCAGGGAGCCTGATGTGGGACTTGATCCTGGAACCCCAGGATCTTGCCCTGGGCCAAAGGCAGATGCTCAACCACTGAGCCACCCAGGCATCCCTGAAGGGTTATTTTTGTATTCTTTTGAATTGAAAAGTATTTCCGCTTGAAGTCAGACAACTATCATATTTAATGTGTTATATACACCCTCACACTTCTGCTCTGTCACAATGGATGACATGGGACATCTTAAGAGAAGATATAAAATTTATTGGAGAGAGATGTCTGATTTTTATCAGAGTTTATTACTAAAGTTTAAACTGCATCATGTCAAGGCTTGATTTTTAATTTTTTTTTAAATTACGACTGCATCAATATTGGTATGGTACACATTGTCTACAATACAACCATATTATATAGCACATACTCTGTTGCTTTAAAACATCTAATTATGGATGCAGAAAAAAATAATGCAACAAAGCTTAATTTTCTCTGTAATAATTGGAAGTCCAATTGGGTGCCTTATATCTAAACTTTAGTGTTTCTTGTTGGAGAATACAGAAGCTCTGTCATCTGATGGAATACTTGGTGTGTGATTGGGAGAGGAGACAGGACTTCTCTCCTTGTTTGTTCTCTTCAGTCTGATAAATTGATCAAGTCAGCAGGCTCTAAGCATGCCTTGGAACGAAGAAGAGGAATTATTTGAGAGGAGGTGTGGTTTGTGAAGAAATGTTGAAAGGATTTTTTAATTGCACGAATAACTGATGAAGTTCAAGCATTATTAGCCCTGACAGGAATCCAGCTGAGTCTTTAGTAACATCATAACTTTTTATACCATCTGTATGAAAGTGGCAACACTAATTTTAATTTGAGTTATATTCTTAAGTATCCTACTTTTCATTAGCTCAAAATGCAAAATATTAGTACCATATCATAAAATTCTGTGAGATATAAAAAGCAGAGAGATTTAAACTCATTTAGAATAAATATTTCAGACAATAGAACAAGTTCCTCTCCTTTAGACCATATCATTATACCAAAAAATTAATTCTGTCATTATTAGTCATAATAAGAAGATATCATATGACTAATTATAATACTCCCAGGCACTATGTACTTCAACTCATTTGATTTTACAAAAATAGAACATGAGGTGTAGAATACTTTTGATGAGGCAGCTGACCTAAGGGAGGATATGGGAACTGTCCAAAGGATATCCACTAATTTTTGAACCCTGCTTGTCTGATACAATCTTTCTAACTTACAAAATGCTGAAATTTGTGTTATGTTAGCGTTCTACAGCTTTGAAACCTCATGGTAAAATGGAAAGGGTCCTGGATTAGAATTGGGAAATCTATGTTCTAATTCTAGAACTGATCTCACTTTGCTCATGAAATAACAAAGAGAATTTAATTAAACTTACATCGCATAGGCTTAAAGACGTCAAACCTTTAAGATGTAGAAGTTATCTCTGCACAATGTGATGTATAAACTCCTTCCCTCCTGATTGTGCTTTTGTCTGAATTGACAATTCTCTAGTTAATTTACGTGAAGAAACATATTTAAAAATTACGAATAAAACAGTTTGCATAAAGAGACATTTTTAAATAATACAGATCTTAGTCAACAAAAGATAATATTCAAAAAATATTACTATTATTTTTTTTTCAAAAAATATTACTATTAAATTCTCAACCATTTACAAGGATAGGACAAACATTTTTAAGAGGAAGAAAACATCCAGATTGCTGAAATGAGTTCCACACATTAGGTTCAGATGCATTGCATCTTATAATATAGAAGTAATTTGCAGAATTACTGCTAGAAATAGAAAATGTGTGCAACAATAGAATACCATTGAGTAGAAAGTTTTTCCTCAGTCATCAGGAGGAGACAAAATATGTTTTAAAACTGCAAGCTGATATCTGGAAACTTTCTATAGTAATTCATTAAAGGAATAGTTTGTGGAGCAGTAGTACTGGGAACCAGCATGGGTTCACTAATAATGAGTACTACCAAAGCTTTACCTTTCAAGAGATTTATTAGCCTGATAGGCTTGGGGAAATTGAAATTATAGCATACTTGCAATACTGGATTGGAATTAAAATAGCAGAGCACGTTTAAAATTCCCAGAAGTTTTGCATATACTTTAAATCAATGTTCTTCTTTTTTGGAAAGCTGATTCAGTAGATCTTGAGACCAGGAATTTGTATTCTATTATTTTTTTCAGCTTTATTGAGGTATAAGTACAGATATAATTATAAGATTTTTAAAGTGTGTGTGGTAATTTGATACATGTATACATTGGAAAAGGATTCCAATTGAGTCAATTAAAACATCCATCCCCCATATAATTATTCCCCCTATTTTTTGTGAGAACATTTAAGTTCTACTCTGTTAGTAATTTTCATTTATACAATACAGTAATATCGATTATACATACCATTTTATACATTAGATCCTCAGACTTTATCTTATAACTGGGAGTTTATGCCATTTTAACAACCTCTCCATTTCCCCCCACCCTCGAGCCCCTGACAACTACTTTTTTGCTTTTTGTTTCTATGAATTCTGCTTTTTTTTTTTTTTCAGTTCCACATATAATGATACCATGTAGTATTTGCCTCTTTCTGTCTGGCTTATTTCACTTAGCATAATGTCCTCAAGGTTCATCCATGTTGTTGCAAATGACAGATTTTCCTTCTTGTTTAAGGCTAAATAATATTCCATACAATATATATATGTATACATTTTTCTTGATCTATTCATTCATTGACAAACACTGAGGTTATTGAGGTTATTTCTATACTTTGGCTATTGTGAATAATGCTGCAATGAACATAGAAGTACAGATACCTTTTTGGGACAAGTTTTTTTTTTTTTTCCTTTGTATATATACCCAGAAGTGGGATTGTTGGATTGCATAGTAGTTCTATTTTTAAAAGATTGATTGATTGATTGATTGATAGGTTGATTGATTTAGAGAGCTGGGGGGAAGGGAGGGCAGAAAGGGAGAGAGAATCCCAAGCCAACTCCATGTTGAGCAAGGAGTTTGATGTGGGGCTCAGTCTCAGGACCCTGAGATCATGACCTAAGCCAAAACCAAGAGTCAAATGCTCAACCAACTGAGCCACACAAGCGCTCCAGTAGTTCTGTTTTTAATTTCTTGAGAAACCTGCATACTGCTTTTCACTGTGGCTGCATCAGTTTACATTCCCACCATCACTACCTAACAGTTTTCAGTTCTCTGCATCTTTGCCAGCATTTGTTATCTCTTGTCTTTTTAATGATACACATCCTAAAAAATGTGAGATGACACCTCATTGTGGTTTTGATTTGCATTTCTTTAATGATTAGCTGTTGAACACCTTTTCATGTACCTGTTGGCCATTTGTATGCCCTCTTTGGAATAATGTCTATTCAGGTCCTTTACCTATTTTTTAATTGAGTTATTGGTGTTTTTGTTATTGATGTGTATGAATTCCTTGTATATTTTGGATATTAGCTTTTTATCAGATATGTTATTTGAAAATGTCTTTTCTCATTCCATAGGTTGCCTTTTCATTTCACTTATGGTTTCCTTTGTTGAGCAAAACTTAGTTTGATATAGTCCTACTTGTTAATTTTTGCTTTTGTTGCTTTTGCTTTTGGTGTCAAATCACAAAAGCTCTTTGCCAAGACCAATGTTAAGGAGCTTACCCCCCACATTTTCCTCTAGGAGTTTTACCATTTTAAGCCTCACATGCAAGTTTTTAATTCATTTTGAGTTGATTTTTATGTGTGGTATAATAGAGGGGTCCAGGTTCATTCTTTCTATCTTATTCAACGTCATATATTGAAGAGACTATCCTTTCTCTATTGTGTATTTTTGGCACCTTTGTCAAAAAGTAATTATGCTTGGTTTTATTTCTAGGCTCTTTTTTAGTTCTGTTGATCTGTGTGTCTGTTTTTTTGTTGTTTTGTTTTTAAAAGAGTTTATTTATTTATCCATGAGACACACACACACACACACACACACACACACACACACACACAGAGGCAGAGACACAGGCGGAGGGAGAAGCAGGCTCCATTCAAGGAGCCCGATGCGGGACTCGATCTCGGGACTCCAGGATCAAGCTCTGAGCCAAAAGCAGGAGCAAAACCGCTGAGCCACCCAGGGATTCCCTGTGTGTCTGTTTTTATGAGAATATCATATTGCTTTGATTATTATAGTTTTGTAATATAGTTTGAAATCAGGCAGTATATTGCCTCAAACTTTGTTCTTTTTTTCTCAAGATTGCTTTATCTATTCAGGGCCTTTTGTAGTTCTATGGAAGTTTTAGAATTATCCACTTCTGTAAAAACGCCATTAGAATTTGATAGGGATTGCCTTGAATCTGTAGATCATTTTTGGTAGTATGGGCATTTTAACAATATTAATTTTTCTAATCCATGAACATTGAGTTTTTTTCATTTATTCACATCTTTAATTTCTTTCATCAATATCTTATAGTTTTCATAGTATAGATTTTTCACCTTCTTGGTTAAATTTTCTAGGTATTTTATTTTTTTTGATGAAATTGTAAATGGAATGGGATTGTTTTCCTAATTTATCTTTTTGGCAGTTTATTGTTAGTGTATAGAAGTCCAACTGATTTTCACATGTTGATTTTGTGTCCTGCAACATACTGAAATTTTTATTTACACTAATAGCTTTTTGGTAGAGTCTTCAGGGTTTTATATATATAATATTATGTCATTTGCAAATACTGAGAGCTTTACGTCTTCCTCTCTAGTTTTGATGTTTTGATTTATTTTTCTTTGCTAATTGCTCTGGATGGGATTCCAAATATTGTGTTGAAAAAAAGTGGCAAGAATGAGCTTCGTTGTCTAGTTCCTGTTCTTAGAGGAAAAGCTTTCAGTCTTTCACCATTGAGCATGATGCTATGGGCTTATCATAAGATCTTTATTGTGTTGAGGTACATTTCCTCTACTTCCACTTTGTTGAGAGTTTTGTTATAAATGCATATTGCATTTTGTTAATTGCTTTTTTTGTACCTATTGAGATGATCATATATTTTCATATTTCATTTTGTTAATGTCATGTATCATCTTGATTTGTAGATGTTGAACCATCCTTGGATCCCTGAAGTAAATTGCCCTTGATCATATGATCCTCTTAATGTATTGTTGAATTTGATTTGCTAGAATTTTGTTGAGGATTTTTGCATCTATGATCATCAGGAATATTGGCCTGTTATCTTCTTTTCTTGTGGTGTTCTTACCTGGTTTTGGTATCTTGATACCATTTTCTTGATAATGTTGACCTCATAAAATGAGTTTAGAAGTATTCTGTCCTGTTCTGCTTTTTTGAAGTTTGAGAAGGATTGGTATTCATTCTTTTTTGAATGTTTGGTAGAATTTACTAATAAAGTAATCTGGTCCTGGACTTATGTTTACTGGAATGTTTTTGATTGTAATTCAGTCTCCTGACTAGTAATCCATGTGTTCAGATTTTCTATTTCACCATGATTCAGTCTTAGTAGGTTGTATGCCTCTAGGAATTGGATAAATTATCCTAGTAATGGATAATTACTTCTAGGTTGTCCAGTATGTTGATATATAATTGTTTATAGTAGTCCTTTTTATAATCCTTTGTATTTGTATGGCATCAATTTTAATGTCTCCTCTACCATTTGTAATTTTATTTATTTGGGCCCTTTCCTTTTTTCTTGATAATCTCATTAAGGATTTGTCTATTTTTTTCTTTTCAGAAAGCAACTCTTTATTGATCTTTTCTATTATCTTTTCAGATTCTATTTCATTTATTTCTGCTCTGCTCTTTGTTATAACTTTCCTTCTACTAACTTTCAGTTCAGTTTGTTCTTTTCTAGTTCTTTGAGATGTAGTGTCTTGGTTGCTTTGATGATTCATGGAGATACAAATAAAGTATTTTGAACAATATCAGTGTCCAGTAAATTTTCAATTAGTGTTAGCTGTTATTACCACTATTGTAATAAATACCTATTATTTTCTGGGTGGTGGAGCTACCAAGATGAAAAGATATAAATCTTAATTCAACAGCATCACTGTTTATTATAGAAGTCAAATGTGCAAATAAACAATTGCCATGTAATTTGAAAAGTACAACTTTAAAGATATATGTGAATTTTATTAAGTAGATTTCAGTAATAGCTTTGTAGCAGTATTATCACCTGAGATGCATATTTAGATGAATTCTCTAAGGATGTAAGTAGGGAGAAGGTCATTCTAGGTGAGAGAACAGCATGGCAAAGATTTAGAAGCCTGGAACAGTGTGGCTTTCCAAAGGCAACTGCTTTATAGGCAAAGGAAGGAGACAGTAGACAGTATAGGAAGGGTCATGTATTAGGAGTTACATTAGGGGAGTCAGTGCTTACTATATCCTGAAGGGCTTTGTATGCACTGCCAGGAAATTTGGGTTCATTTCATTCTTGGTGGAAGCCATTAAAAGATTTTCAGCAGGGATATGGTGCTATCAGATATTTATGTGGGATTGTAGAAGTTAATAGAGCTGAGATGCAGGCATATCAGTTAAGAGGCTGTTACTATAATTCAGGCAAGGCTAGGTGAGGGTCAAAACCAGAATGATGGAAATAGGGATGAAGAGAAATAGTTGGGAAGACCCTGTAAGCCTTGGAAGAGTGATGCTGGTTATTGGCAAATGGTGAGTATGTGGAAGCAGAAGAGTTTCCAGGCATTTTACTTGGCAAATAAATGGATGATGTTCTCTCAATATGAGCTAGGAAATACAGGGAAAAGACCATATTTTTGAGGAAATGTAAGTTTTGTGCTATTCTTGCTAAAGTTTCTTATTGCAAAAAAAAATAAAGTTTCTTATTGCTGTTTGTTTAAATACATTCAAGTCAACTATCTGGTAGGTGGCTGGATATTTAGGACAAAACCTTTGTGGAGAAAGCAGGACAGGGAACATTGATTATGAAGTGACTGCCTAATATTACACTTATAAGTCAGGATTCAGTTTTACTGTATTCAGGTAACAGTGACTTAATGAAACAACAAAATAATAATTATGTGTATATATATATATATATATATATTTTTTTTTTTCCATAATTGAGACAGAGAATGGCAATTTTACAAATACCTTGTCTCCTGCCAGTTCACTGCTTAGATATCTCTAGGTCAAAAACTGCTATCAGAGTTCTAACACTGACATATTATTTGTTTATTCATAGCAGGGGAAAAAAGTAGGCTTTGACTGTCCTTTTTTAAAAAAAGACCCTAGGCTGAGTAATGTATAGAATTGTTGGATCACTATATTGTATACCTGAAACTGATATACCTCTGTGTGTTAATTATACTGGAATAATAATAATAATAATTAATAATAATAATAATAAGGGCCTTGGAAGTATCACATCTTTGTTTACATCTCATTTGCTAGAATGTAGTCACATGTTTTAAATTAGGTTCAAGGGACCCTAGGTAATGTAGAAATTCAACTGATGGACATATGCCCAGCAAAAAATTGGAATTTTATTTAAAAGTGTGGGAGAAAAGAGGATATTTGGAGGCAATTCTTAGTCTCTGTAATACCAGAGAAGTGGATAAGTTCATCCAGGGAAAAAATACAAAAATAAGAGGGAAAGAAAAAAGAAAACCAAATTGAGAAAGGAAGGGGCCAAAGGTGGGACTTTGAAGAATGCTTAAACATCCACACATTTGTAGGTAGACTCTGTCCCTTTGCTCTTACCCCTGATGTAACATCTGACTGGTCTTCTCTTGCTTCTCCCTTGCCTTTGCTCTGTACTCTTCCCAATGACTGGTTTCTGAACTCAGAATATGTCTAAATACTGCTGAAGGTAGGACTGGAAATATAAAAATAGGTTCAGTCTGAGTGTTGTCGACATGCACACAAAAGACGATGATAACTATGAGGTGATGGATATATTAATTAGCTTGATTGTAGTAATTATTTCACAATGTATATAAAGTTATCAGGTTATGCGTTTTAAATATATACAATGTTTAATCATCAGTTATACCTCAGGAAAGCTAAAGAGGAAGTAATAAACTAATAAATGTGTTCACCTATGTGACAGGATACAAGATCAGTATGCAAAAATCATTCATATTTCTGAACACTAACAAAAAAACAATAAATTAAGAAAACAATCCCAATTACAATAATATCAAAAAATAATAAAATACTTAGGTATATATTTTGAAACAATTGAAAGACTTGTTGCTATGGTCTGAATATTTATGTCTCCCCAAAACTCATATGTTAAAATGCAAATGACCAATGTGATGGTATTAGAAGGTAGGGCCCTAAGGAGGTGAAGTCAGAGGGTGGAACTCTCATGGATGGAATTTGTGACTTATGAAAAAGGCTCCAGAGAGATCCCTAGCTCCTTCCTACCAGATGAGCTCACAGCCAGAAGGTGCTAACTAGGGGGCCTTCATCAGAATGTGGCCATATTGGCACCATGAGCCTGAACTTCCAGCTGCTGGAACTGTGAGAAATTAATATTTATTGTTTACAAGCTGCCCAGTATGTGGTAATTTTTATAGTAGACAACAAATTTGTACACTGAAAACTACAAAATATCATGAAAGAAATTAAAGAAGATCTAATAATAGAAAGACTCCCTGTGTTCATGGTTAGTACAATTTAATATTGTTAGCTGATGATAGTGCCCAAGGGGATCTACAGGTATAATACAATACTTACCAAATTGTAGTTTCATTTTTGTAGAAACAAATCACTTGATCCTAAAATCCATATAGAATTGCAAAGGGCCCAGAATAGCTAAAATTTTTTTGAAAAATAGAACAAAGCTGAAGGACTCACACTTCCCAATTTCAAACCTTCATGTAGAGCTACAGCAATCAACACAGTGTGGTATTGGCATAAAGATAGGCATATATATCAGTGGAACATAATTAATAGTTCAGAAATAAGTCCATTTAAGGTCAAGAGATTTTCTTCAAGAGTGCCAGTGGGGAGGGCCAGGGTGGCTCATTTGGTTAGGATCTACCTTTGGCTGGGGTCCTGGGATTGAGTCCTCCATCAAGCTTCCTGCTCAGTGGGGAGTCTGCTTCTCCCTCTCCCCGTGCCTACTGCTTCCCTTGCTTGTTCTCTCTCCCTCTGTGTCAAATAAATAAATAAAATCTTTTTAAAAAGTGCCAATAGAGGAGAGAATAATCTTTCAACAAATGGTACTGGGTTAATGGTGGGACAACCAGGTGTCTATATGTAGAAAAATAAAGTTTGACTCCTACCTCACACCATATATAAAAATTAACTCAAATTTATAATTTAAATGGTTGAAATATAAAACTTTGGGAAGAAAATGGAATCACAAATATTTTTGACTCTGGATTAGGTGATTGTTTTTTAGATATGATACCACCAAAAGCACAAACAACATAAGAAAAAAAATAATGCACTAGACTTCAAAATTTAAACATTCTGTGCTTCAAAGAATACTATTAAGAAAGTGAAAAGGCAACCCACATAATGGTAAAAATATTTGCTAATCATGTATCTGATAAGGGACTTGTATCTAGAATGAAAAACTCTTACAACTCAATAATAAAAAGACAACCTAATTTTAAAAATAGTTTCATTAAACATCTGGATATTTTCCTACACGAATGCTCAAAATAAATTTACATTTTGAATGATATTTTCACTTTAAGTATAGATATTCTGAACACTTCAGTTTACAAAAAGAAACATATTTCTCTCACTTGGTCATAAATTCGGTCACAAATTAAGCTATCTTAAGCATTCTGTAGACCTAGTGGACTTTCACGTTAATGGATCTTTTAAGGGTATTGCTGATTAAATACCAGCAGCAGGAACAAAAACAATGCCATCATTCTGCTCTTCTTAAAATCAAACAAAACCCCTGCTTTTTAAAAGTTAAATAAAATCTCACTCAAGATACAGTTCTCAAATTAATTTCACATAGAACTTCACTTTTGTTTGTTCTTGACTTTTGAATGGTTCTGTTTTGCAAAGAGTTAGGGGTTTTTCTTTGGAATGACTAACTCAGAGAAGGCACCATGGAAAGGCTAATATGGAAAGTCTTTTTATTTGTTTCAAATTGTAATTTTTATTGCCACAGCATCTGTTACAAATTGACAGTAGATGGTAACAGAGGTTTTTGTGGGGCTCCTACACTGATCATATGTATTGGATTTGGAAAAGGCCTATTCTAATATACTTCATATGTGTAGTACACTCACTTCAATGCTCACAATCAGGAATTTCAAAATAAGCTGACTCCAAGGCAATCAATTGATATACTTTAAACAGTGTGCCACAGAATTTCTGGTAACTAGATTTATTATAACATCATGTGCATTACAATGAAATCTCATAAGATAACTGTCAATTATATTTCCCTTCATTTCATTAGCAGAGAGGCCTGATATTTTGTATAGCTAACTGAGAATTCATGGCACTTAGTATACAATTGTATTGTAAATTGCTTTAGTTTTTAAAAAAAGCCTGTTTGTGTCATAGTATGATTGACATTTTGGCAGAACTGTGTAGAACTCTGGAAATAATGTTTATTACTTAACTGATGCATTTACAGGAAAGGTTCAAAATGAAAAAGCATTTCTTGTGGAAAAAATGGTAATTGCTTTTGGGACTTGTATGATTTCATGGCTAGAGCTGGGTAGGGGATCTTCTGAATTAGCTTTATATATTTTCATGAATAAGTAAAAAAAATTGTGTTCGTTCATTCATTCACTGTACAAATATTGTATGAATGCCTATTAAGTGCCACATACTGAAATAAATACTGTGTATGGCGTGATGAATATAACAGACCTAGTCAATGCCATTGCCAAACTAATAGTTCTATAGAAGAGTCAGAAATAAACATAAAGATATCTTTATATATAAACACACACACACAGACACACACACGATGTCTTAGGTACCAAATGCCAAACTGAGTTGTGCTAAACAAAGATTTATTTATTTTTTTAAAACTTTTATTTATTTATGATAGGCACACTGAGAGAGAGAGAGAGAGGCAGAGACACAGGCAGAGGGAGAAGCAGGCTCCATGCACCGGGAGCCCGACGTGGGATTCGATCCCGGGTCTCCAGGACCGCGCCCTGGGCCAAAGGCAGGCGCCAAACCGCTGCACCACCCAGGGATCCCTAAACAAAGATTTAAAAAGTGGCAAAAATCATTCAGAAAAATTTTAACTCCCTCTACCAAATAAGGGAGATAAATGGATACAAGAAGGAGAAAATGGACAGACAGAGAGAATTTTTGGAGACACTTTTGTGTGTTTTCTGAGTTCCCTTTTTGTACTCCAACTCAGTAAGAAACCGAGTTCAATTCTTCAACTTAATAAGAAGGCTTTTACTGAGACAACCCTTGATATATGTTCTCCGTGGTGCGGGGACCCCCGTGGATGGTAGAAATCCTCCCTGAGACACAAACAGGCTGGCCAACTCCAGTTGGACAAGTTGAGCAACAAGCAGCTGCTGTGTTATGTGGCCTGCATTATCTGGCATTGGTGAGACAAATGCACAGGAGTGCTTCCTGGGGACTATACGTAGCCCAAACAGGAATCAGCTTGAGACCATCTGAGCTTTTAAGATCAGAGCATTCCTGAAGATGCCATCTTCAACAAACAGATTCTGTTTATTACTAATAAACCCATCCCCTATCCTCCTCCCCACCACCAACACTAAGCAACCACTAATATGAACCTTTGGTCTGTATAGATTTATCTACTTTGGACATTTCATATAAATGGAATTGTATAATATGTTGCTTTTTGTAACTGGCTTCTTTCACTTAGTATAATGCTTTCAAGTTTTATCTGTGTTGTACGATATAGCAGTACTTTGCTCCTTTTTTATTGCTGAAAAATATTCCATATGTGAACGTACCATATTTGTTTGTCCATTTATTCGTTGATGGACATTTCAAACTTTTGGCTTTTTCTGATCATTGCATCTCAACTATGGAATGTTCCAAATCATGTGATTAATGTTATTTTGGATGAAATCAATGGATTATCGATGTCCATACATTTACCCAACTAACTTGAATGGTGTATCTTAAAAATTTATGAACGATAGTGGAGATGTCACCATAACCACTAATGAGATGTAGGGCTAATTGGTTTCAAATGCTAACAAGTGAACATTGAGCCAGCAAAACTGGAATGAGTTAGCAGTGCTACTAAATTTTTCTGGCTTCAGACCACTGGAGTCTGTTTGCCTCTTCCTATCCTAGCTGTTAACTAGCACTGACACTTAACTTGAGGCCTGAAGAACAGGTAATGTTTAAATCACCAAGATTTTTTTAAAAAAAATGTATTCTGTACTTATTTATAGCCAATCATTTTCAACTTAAACAAACATTTCTTTTCAAAAACATAGCAGCTTTTAAACCACTGCCAAAATATTAGGGCAAATAGGCTTTTTTTTTGTCTTGGCAGAGTGTACATAAACATACAATGCCTTGCTTAAATATTCATAGACTCCCAGCTCACAGTACAGTAACTTAATAATAAAATATTTTGAAGAGGGAACGATGCTGTGGAGCTTGTGATACCACTAATGGATTTGAAGAGGATGCTAATGCATTGTAGGAGGAAGTGAATTGAGCTCTCGTGTGTAAAGGAGGATTATAAAATATAATTATGAAAAAGCAGTAGTGGCGGGCTGAGGAAGTTCTGTTGATGTGTGGGTACTACAAACGACATGTTTTGTTGATGAGAATGAAGGCTTAGATGGATATTTACTGTGCTAGCAATCTTCTCTATCCTGAAACATGGAATGCATTATAGAAATGGCCATTTTGTGAACTCCAGAGTGAAAATTAAATAGTGTAAGATGGAGGCTGACAAGACTCATGCAGCTTTTCATTTCAAATAACAGCCATCTAGGAAGGCTAAGCTTTCATATCAAGAACTTCGTGAAGGCACTGGGAGAAAAAAAAAAGTGATATAACTGTCAAAGTAGAGGAAAAACTTTTTTTTTTTTTTGTAAAAAGAAGATTAAGGAATTATAGGAAATTAAATAATTCATGGTATCCTGCTCAGAGTAGAGGAGGCATGAAGACCTTTCTGAATATCATTTCCTGGGTTGGGCATTGACAACTTACAATATATTGTGGGCTTCAGTAGGAACAAGTACACCAGGACATAGGGTGAGAGACTCAGCTTCTCTAAGCTTCCAGTTTTCATGTCATTTCCTTATCTAAGGGTCCGCCCCCTCAGGCAAAATGAAGAAATGCTCTTAGAATGTTAGTCCAATAGCGGCACCTGGATAGTTCAGTCAGTTGAACATCTGCCTCCTGCTGGGGGCATAATCCTAGGGTCTTGAGATCGAGCCCTGCGTAGAGCTCTCTGCCCAGCAAGGAGCCTACTCCCTCTGCTTGTGCTCTCTCTCTCAATTTCTCTAAAAAAAAAAAAAAAAGAAAAAAAAGAAAAGAAAGAAGTCTGATATTTACTGAAAAAAATGTGAAATACCTAATCAGCAATATATATAAGAACATCAGAGACAGATCATAATTGAGATAATCCAATAATCCATCACCTTTTCCCTTTGTGGTAAATTCTGAACTCTATACTTACTGCTCAGTGTTTTACTCCAATCTTTCATTGAGGAGTATACATGTAATAGCAATAGAGTTTACTTTTCAGAAGTACATTAAGTAAATGAGCGTTGCCCCTTAATAGAGCTATTTTGTTTTTTTATTTTTTAAAGATTTATTTATTTATTTATTTATTTATTTATTTATTTATTTATGATAGACATAGAGAGAGAGAGAGGCAGAGACACAGGCAGAGGGAGAAGCAGGCTCCATGCAGGGAGCCCAATGCGGACTTGATCCCTAAACTCCAGGATCGCCCCTGGAACTAGGGCAGGCGCCAAACCGCTGAGCCACCCAGGGATCCCCCAATAAAGCTATTTTAGAAGAGAAATGTGTGTTCTAATAACTTTAACATTGTTTAACACATTTATGAAATGCTGTGTTTCTGTAGAGAAATTGTTTAAAGATTATGAAAAAATTCACGCAGAAAATAGGCACAACACCAAGTTTAAATAGTTGTTAATATGCACCATATTTAGTTCACATCTTCTCTCTCTCCTTCTCTCTCCCCACCCCTTCTTACACAAGTGGAACTCTACTGATACACCCAAATTCTCACCCCACTGTTCTCTCTCCCTCCTCAGAGGATGCCACTCATGAGAAATGATTGTGAATCTTTTCTGTGCATAAAAAATAGACTTTGTAGAGCCATGTAGACTTACAACAAAGTTTAGAGGAAGGAGCAAAGATTTCCCATATACTCCCTGCACCCCCCCTTATGCACAGCCTCTCCCATTGTCACCATCAGTCGCGAGTGTTTTTTCTTTCTTTTTTTCTTTTAAGATTTTATTTATTTATTCATGAGAGATACAGAGAGAGGCAGAAACATAGGCTGAGGGAGAAGCAGGCTCCCTGCAAGGAGCCTGATGTGGAACTGGATCGCAGGACTCCAGGATCATGACCCGAGCCAAAGGCTGTTGCTCAACCACTGAGACATCCAGGCGTCCCAAGGAATTTTTTCTAGTTTTTAAAAAGATATTTATTTATTAGAGAGAGAAAGAGAGAGAGCGTGTGCATAAGTGGGGTGATGGGCAGAGGGAGAAGCAGATTCCCCACTCAATAGGAAGCCCAATGCATGGCTTGGCCCCACGATCCTGAGATCATGACCCCAGCCAAAGTCAGACACTTAACCAACCAAGCCACCCAGGTGCCTTTAAAAGGAATTCTATGTCCTGGATAGTATTAATTTGTCAGTTAAATGTAAGACAAAATCTTCCAATCTGATTTTTTTTTTTAATTTAAGAAGTGCTTTCACATTGAAGAATTGTTTTTTGTAATGTTCTCAAATTTAGCATTTTTTTCTCTTTTGTGGTTTTGTGTTTATATAAAAATTTTCTGGGCAACCTGGGTGGCTTAGTGGTTTAGCACTGCCTTCAGCCCAGGGCCTAATCATGGAGACCCGGGATGGAGTTCCATGTCAGGCTCCCTGCATGGAGCCTGCTTCTCCTTCTGCCTGTGTTTCTGCCTCTCTCTCTCTCTCTCTCATGAATAAATAAATAAAATCTTAAAAAAAATAAAAAAATAAAAATAATTTTCTTTTACCTTAATATCATATAGATCTATTTTTTAAATATTTTACCCTAAAAAATTACAAAGTTAATTCTTCATGTTTGGGACTTCATTCGTGTGTGGCCATCAGCATGTGGATGCAACGTGGGGTAAGGATCTAGTTGTATCTCTAGATCTTACATATCTAGATGTATGTAATGATCATACATCATTAATTTCTGTCATCATTTTATTGACTAGTCCATCATTTCCCCAGTGATATGTAAGGTATCTCTGTCTTATACCAAACTCATTTATATTTAACAGCCTGTTTCTAATTGAGCAAATAGCAGTGAAATATCTCAGCTATATGAGAAGTGTATGTTTAACCTTCTAAGAGGCTATCAAACAGCTTTTTATGGTGGTTGAACAATTTAGCATTCCCACCAGCCATGTATGGAAGAGTTTCACTTGATCTCCATCCTCACCAGATTTGGCACAGTCAGTTCCTATTTATGATTTTTTTATATTAGCCATTCTAATAGGTATGTAATAGTATATCATTGTGCTTCATGTGTTTATTTGCCATGTGTATGTCTTTTTTATGATATATCTGCTCAAATTTTTGTCCATTCTTTTGTTAATTTGTCTGTTTCATTATTGTTGACTTTTAAGAGTTCTTTATATATTCTGGATACAAGTCCATCAGATATGTGACTTGCAAATATGTTCATTTACTTGGTGGTTAGCTCTTTATTCTACTAGCCATGTCTTTAAACATTTTAATTATGATAAAGTCCACATTACCATCTTTATCTCTTTTACTGGTTGTGTCTATAGTTTCATGTGTAAAAATTCTTGGCCTAACCCAACTTTCAAAGACTTGTTTCCTATGTTATGTTTAAAAATTTTATAGTTGTACATTTTACATTTAGGTCTATGATCCATTCCAATTCAATTTTTATAATAGGGCATGAAGAATTGGTTGATGCTCAGCTTCTTGATTATGACTGTCCAACTATTTTGAAACATGTGTTGAAAAGACTATTCTTTCCCATTAACTGTCTTTGCACCTTTGTCTAGATCAATTCGCCAGATTTGTGTGGGCCTACTTGATACTACACTGATAACTGTAGAAAGCTACAGTTATGTAGATGATAAAAATACAATTGTGTGAACTCCAACTTTCTGTCAAAATTGTTTCAACTATTCTTTTTTTTTAAAGATAGATTTGTTTGTTTGTTTGTTTGTTTATTTGACAGAGAGACAGAGAGCATGCACAAGCAGGGGGAATGACAGGCAGAGGGAAAAGGAGAAGCAGACTCTGCTGAGCAGGGAATCTGACACAGGGCTTGATCCCAAGCATTATGACCTGAACCAAAGGCACACACTTAACCGACTGAGCCACCTAGATGCCCCTGTTTCGTCTATTTGAATTCCTCTATGTTTCCATATATATTTCAGATTCACTCATTGTTATCTGCCAAAATCCTAATGGGATATTGATGGGGATCTTGTTGAAGTCATAGACCAATATGAGGGAAATTTTCATATTAATAGGTTTTTTTGGTTTCTTTCATCAGTTCTTCTGCAGATATTTAACATACAGATTCTGCAAATATTTTTGTCAGATTTATATCTAAGTATAAACAGTGCAGCTTTTAAATTTCTGCCTTCAACTGTTCATGTCTAGTATATAGAAACATTGAACTGCAGTGAATTTATACATTTATTTGGAGAAGAGTATCATCTTTAAGACACTTAAACTTTTAATCATTTTATATGGAATATTTCTCCTTTTATCTAGGTATACTTTTATGTATTTCTGTACTTTTTCTCCTAGTTCTTTATAATTTTGTGGCAATTGCAAATAGTATCATAATTAAATTTTATTTATAATTTATTTTGCTGCATAGAGATGCTATTGCATTTTGTATTTTAACCTTGTACTCAATAACACTACTAAACTCTAAGTCAGCTCTGTTCAGTAGACATGCAATGTTAACCACATAAGTAATTTACAATCTTCTAATAGCTACATTCAAACACAAGGAAAAAAAACACAGGTGAAATTAAGTTTAATAGTATATTTAATATAATATATCCAAAATATCATTTTTAACATGTACCAATATATAAATTATGAATGAAATATTTTCTTCTTTTTTATACTAAACCACCAATCTGGGATGTATTTTATACTCAAATAGGATGATTCACTTCCAATAGTTACAGTGAAATGTAACTCTGCTAAAACAATAAAATCCTACCAAAACAATAATATGGAATGGAAAGCTACTTTGTATTGCTTCAGTTTTAAAATCTCTATTTCTGTCAATGAGATTAAATAAAAATTCAGTTTCACAGCCACACTCATCCCATTTCAGGTGCTCAATAGACACACAAAGCAAGGGGCTACCTGATTGGACAGTGGAGCTCTAATTAGTTCTGGTGTTTTTCATTTCTGTTTATAACATTTTGGCCTTTAACAATTTTCTTTCTTCAATTTTCTTCAAGTATATTCTATTCATTTTTTTCCAACTGGATGATTATTTCATTAATTTTTAATTTTCCTTTCATGTTAGTATAATCAATTTAAGAAGATTATAGTTTTCTTCAAATTACTGCTTTACATATATCTCCTTGTCATTCAGTTTTTACATTTGTTCTAATTCCATTTTCATATCTTCTATGACTTATGAGTAATTTAGGGATGCTTTTTCAAATTTCCAAATGGATGAGAGGATTTAGTAATATTTTTATTATTTTAATTTTGTTGCATCACAGAGAATTACTTGATATATACTGTTTGGTATTTGGTGAAACTTGGATTGTGGTCTAGTATGTTCTAACTATGTTTCTAAGGTTGCGCTCTAAATTTATTTACTACTTTTACTGAGTTTCAGTCAGTGTGATCTATCAATAATTAAAAGACATTCTCTTACAAGCTCCTACTGTAATTGCTATTTTGTCAATTTCTTTGTAATTTTATGAATTCTTTAATACTTTTGAGACTATATTTTTGAGAGTGCAAAGCTCAGAATCATTCTTATCTTTTTATAGTGACATCTAGCTATCTACCATCTATCTATCCTCCCATCCATCCATCCTTCCTTCCTTCCATCACTTTTGTTTAGTATTTGCCTGATAAACCCTCTTCTATTTACTTTCCTTTGAATTTATGTCTTATCATACTTGTTTGTTGTTTAAAGAATTTCTTTTTTATGATACAAGGAAGCTTACTTCCTCCAAAGCAAACTCTGCAACCTGTATTTGGGTTCAGCTAGTTTATTTGGGGATTGAGGACAAGAAGTTTAAGTGAAAAAATGGGTGCGAAGTGAGATGGGTAGAAAGACAAAGAGGTTTGTGAGTAAGCAGGGTTGAGAACTGGGGTTCAATCACCTTGGGGACCCTCCGAGAAACTTTCCGCATGGCTGAGCAGTTTATATACTGATTCTGTGCTTTTGAGGGTTGCTCTGGATGTTAAGTCCCTCACATATCCTGATTGACCCTCTGTGCAGTTAGGAAACTTACAAAAGCCTTCAGGTGGGGAAGAAGAGAACAGGTGTTTGAATGGGGTGGAATGGGGGAACTCTCTAGGTCAGGTGATCAACCGCGGCTGTGGAGGAATTCAGGTGGGAGGAGGAGTTGCAAGGTGCAGGGTTGCAGGGCTAGGCATTAACAGTGCTCAGGTTAAAAAAAAAAAAAAAAAAAAAAAAAAGTGCTCAGGTTAATTTAACTACATCCGAGTTTAACCTTTAAAATATAATCTGGGGGGCAGCCCGGGTGGCTCAGCGGTTTAGTGCCGCCTTCAGCCCAGGGCATGATCCTGGAGACCCGGGACTGCATAGAGTCTGCTTCTCCCCACTACCCATGTCTCTGCTCCCCCCCGCCCATGAATAAATAAATAAAATCTTTAAAAAAATAAAAATACAGTCTGGGGCTCCTGGGTTGCTCAGTTGGTTGAGCATCAGACTCTTGGTTTCAGCTCAGGTCATGATCTCAGTGTCATTGGATTGAGCCTTGAGTTGGGGAGTCTGCTTGAGATTCTCTCTCTCCCTCTCCCTCTGTCTGTCCCCCTGCTCCTGCTTGCCGTCTTTCAAGTGAATAAATAAACCTTAAAAAACAATAAAGTACAATCTAAGAATCACTGTTTTTCAGCTATTTCAGCTTTTTGTTTATTTAGAGTTATTTGGATTGTTTTCCCCACTACTTATTTTTATACTACTTTATTATTACATTTTTCTTCACTTCCTTTTCCCCCTTTCTTTATAATATTTATTAAATGTATTGAATTTTGTTTATGCTCATTTTCTCTCTTCTACTGGTTTTGAAAAAATAAAAGTTTTGTTTGTATTTCTTAATGGCTACCCATAAAATTTGAATAGAAGATATTTAAAGTTGTTAAATATTTAAAGTTGTTTATCTATTTTTCAAGATAATAAAAGAAACTAGATTTCTTTTTCTTCAACCTCCCAACCCTTCTCCACCCACAGTAGGTGGGTAATTGTTGTGCAATATTTTAATTTACATTTTGTCTTTATTATAGCACATTTAGTTATTTTTTTATCAGTCAATGCTTGTTTGCTAATTTATTTGCTCACCATTGTTTCTTGCATCCTATTTCTTCCATTCAGTTTGTTTCTTTTTTCATTAAATATGTCTCTCAGTCTCAGTGAATGTTTGTTAAGTAAATTTCCATAGCTTTTTCTTTTCTTTCTTTCTTTTTTTTTTTTTTGATAGAATGATTTGGTTTTTTTCTCACTCTTCAAAAATTGTTAGTTTGATGCAAAGTCTTACTTGACAATTATTTTCTGTAAATATTATCAAGATATTCCATTATTGAAGCACCTGGGTGTCTCAGTGGTTGAGTGTCTTGCCTTTGGCTCAGGGCCTGACCCCGGGGTCCTAGGATCGAGTCCCACATCGGGCTCCCCACAAGAAGCCTGCTTCTCTTCTCCCTCTGCCTGTGTCTCTGCCTCTCTCTGTGTCTCTCGTGAATAAATAAATAAATCTAAAAAAAAGATATTCCATTATTATGTGGACTCTATTATCTATTGTCTAATTTTTGCCCCATTGTAGATAATTCACTCATCCTTCTGTTGGCTTTTAAATTTCTCGTTTTTGGTATTCTTTGATTTCATGTTGATGTATTGGGGTGTGGATAGATTTTATTTATGCTACTCCATAACCATTGGACAGACATCTTCAATCTGAAGACCTATGTCTTTCATAATTTCTAAAAAAAAATCAGCCATCATCTCCTTGCATTCTACCTCTTGCTCTTTTTCTTTTGGAACTTATGTTAGCCACATGTTGCAATTCCTCATTTTATCTAATATATGTCTTTGCTGTCTTTTAATATTTTCTATCTTTGTGATTTTCAGTCCATTACACTGTGCAATCTCCTGAGATATGTACTGCAGTCCACATATTCTCTCAGCTATTTTTAATCTGTTCTCAAATTTATCCATTGAGTTTTTAATTTCAGTGATTACATTTTTATTTTTATGGCTTCTAATTGGCTTATTTCTAATGTCTTATTTCTAGCCTAAGTAACTTGGCAATTGGATTTTATACCTTTAATTACAGTTGACTTTTGAACAACATGAGTTTAAACTGTGTGGGTCCACTTATGAGTGGATTTTCCACCCATAAATACCATACAGTACTGTAAAGATATTTTCCTTATGATTTTCTTAATAATATTTTTTCTCTAGCTTCCCTTTTTTTTTTTAAATTTTTTATTTATTTATGATAGCCTCAGAGAGAGAGAGAGAGAGGCGCAGAGACACAGGCAGAGGGAGAAGCAAGCTCCATGCACCGGGAGCCCGACGTGGGATTCGATCCCGGGTCTCCAGGATCGCGCCCTGGGCCAAAGGCAGGCGCCAAGCCGCTGCGCCACCCAGGGATCCCTCTAGCTTCCCTTATTGTAAGAATATGGAATATGATTCATAGAACATACAAAGTATGTGTGAGTGTTTATGCTATTGGTAAGGCTTCTGGTCAACAGTAGGCTATTAGTAGTTAAGTTTTGGGAGAATTAAAAGATATACATGGAATTTTGACTCCACAGGGGTTGGTACTACTTACCCCTGCATTGTCCAGGAGCCAATTTATAGAGTATTTTACTCTATAAATTTTACCTTCTAATTATTATTTTATCATCTAAAGTCTTTGCACTTCTAATACTGTATAGTCTTGCACATGTTGGGGTAATTTTTTTGTGTTTGGTAACTCTCACTGTGCCCACATCTTCTAGGTAGGGCTTATTGTTTCCATGACAATCCATCGGGCCTGAGTTTTAGAAGTGTCTAGGTGCACCTGGACTGTCAGTGGTTCGTGATCAAGCTTTGGATTAATTCTTAGATTGAAGTTTCCCAGAAAATGTGGTAATATTTGACCACGAAGAAAGTGTATTTGAGTTTGTATTTCAAAGAGGCTTTTTGTTTTTGTGCATTGCTTTTCCAGCAGAGCCTAGGGAAAAGATAATCTTTCTTTTTTCCTATTCTTTCCCTCTGCCTTCTGGCAGATTTTTTCTCTGTCTTCTTTCCCTCGTGTATCTCCAAGGATCCCAGTTTTATGAGCTAACTTATTTTCTAACTCCCCTTTTTATATAGCGGATGGGCTTACCTTCAGTCATCACATGGATACTAACATCCAGCTCCTAGTTGAGTAAGACAGAGTCTTCCCCTCCAAGTTCACTCAGGTCCTACCACTTTGATTTTTAGTTCCCCCTTTGGCTCCCCCCTGGCTTCTACAGATTACTTTCTCATTCCCGAAAGCTAATTAAGCATTTAGAAGACTTTTAGTTCTCTCTTTTATTTTTAATTTTTATAATAAATTTATTTTTTTATTGGTGTTCAATTTACCAGCATACAGAATAACACCCAGTGCTCATCCCGTCAAGTGCCCCCCTCAGTGCCCGTCACCCATTCACCAACCTCCCCCCCCACCCTCCTCCCCTTCCACCACCCCTAGTTCATTTCCCAGAGTTAGGAGTCTTTATGTTCTCTTTTATCCATTATTTCTAAGGGTTTCTTTTGGGAGGACCTTCAGACTGAGTTGGTCATATTGTTGGAACTGGAAATCCTGTAGTAATTCTTTTGAAATCAATTTCAGAACACTCTTATGATCTGCAAACTAAATAATCTTATTAATGAATAGTCCTATATTACATGCCCAAAGTTGCAGAGTTTCAAATAACAGCCCATAGGGACCATGCCACTAAATTTGCCTTCACTTTAAAATTTGAAATAGGGTTTTATGAGAATAAAGTGAGCAGAACATGTATTTTTCCAATGTACATCATGCAATGCTGTCACATTATACAGAACCTGTGACATTAAGTAGACCAAATACAAAAACTCAATATTTGTGCATTTTCCCCTGCATCCAAAAGTGCTGCTGAATAATTCAGAATTATAACAAATAGAAAAAATCCATCACATTTTAAAGTAAACTTTTAGCAGACCCAGGGTCCTGGGAATTTTTGTCTTTTTTTTTCTTATTGTTTTTTTCCTGTATATACCCTTTCTGAAATAATCTGACATGTGGCTGACAATGATTTAAATAGGACTTAATCTGGTCAGAAAAAATGTATCTCTCATCTTACTCAAACTCTGAAATCCTTTATTTTCTACTTGTGATGCTAACATACACACCTGTGATAGAGGAATGAAGTCTCAGGTGTGCATTTAGTTGTCTGAATGACAAAAGAGGCCAAAGGTGCTCATTGCATCATAAGGAATAATTACCATATAATATTGTTTGAAACCAGTTCTCAAAATGACAAAGAATACCCCCTTTGAAGAGTAAGAGGCATTCAATTATTAATATATTAAACATGTTAGCATTGTTTGGTGTGGCGAGATTCTACTGACCTTTAAAGAGGGTCTTCTATAAAAAAGTCAATCCTGAGTGACTGGTACTTTCACCTGACTGCAGAGGTACATGCCTGCTTAGGAAGGTTTCCTGGGAGGCTTTTGTCAGTTGGCCTGGAAGAGACAAAATATAGAAATGGAAAAATATGCATACAACTTCTTACCTTAAATAGAAATAGAATCTGGTAAGACATTAAAAAAGTAGGATGGGTAAAACAAAATCAAACTGATGTAAGGCAGGAGCATATACAACTGTGAGGATGGATAGAGCCAGGTATTGCTTCAGAGGCTTCGAACCCTAAAATTATATTTGTACACAAGATGGTTACAAATGCTAACTAACTCATACGATCCTTAAAGGCAAAGACTGCTTAATTGAATTTTGTGTTCTTCATTTCCAGAAAAAAATACTTTATATACAGCAGCAATTTGTTACATTTGTTTGATTGATTAAATGAAGAGAAAGAGTTGGGTAGACATAGTGTCCCTTGGTGCTTAAATGTTTTCTAGCTTTTAGATCTTGCTCCCCAATCCATCTTTTTATTTGTCTATATTTGTAGAGTTGATTATACTATTTTAATATGACCCACGATAGCATATTTATTTACTTTTTTTACTCTTTCCATAATTATCTACAACTGGAGAAATCTACCTGTTGAAACTACTATTCTAAATAGACAGCATCATCCACTTGCTAGAAATGACCTGAACTGTAGGGAGGGCATATTTTTTTTTTTTTTTTAGGGCATATTTTAAAAACTCAATTCCATATCAGTGACAAATGGATTACATTGATTTAGAATTTATGTCTTTATTTTAACATATGGCCTTTATTTTAAGATAACATAAAAGAATAAGGACTGGCAAATATGGCCTAAACATTGACTAAATCTGTATATATAATCTATTCTCATATTCAAAGAGTGCCACATAGATACTAATCATGTCATCACCCCCTATTTATTGAATACCCTTAGTATTCTCAGTTGAATACAAATGTTGCTGGTTCTCCATCCACTTTCTTATGATGTGAGCAGTAACTGGGGACTCATCAGTGTGATATGCATTTTAAGTTGTTTTTTCCACTGAAATGATGACTTGGACATACTCATCCAAACACTTGTGTCTTGTTCATGGTAAATGGCTGGCCACTGTTTAAGCAGACAGCATCTAACAATGCAGAGGAGATTTTTTTCCCCCAAGAAGAAAATTCCTCCCTAATGAATCAAATCCTCTCCTTCAATCTTATTTTCACCATACTATCATATATATGTATATGTATGTATGTTATGTAAATTGTGCAACTATGCATCCATCTTCTAGTTGTCAATTGACCTTCCCTTGTAGTATAAGCAATATTTTATGATACTACAATATAAAGACAGTTGTACAGTGCAGATAAACATTAAGAAGGAAAAAATAGCAGATATAAAAAATCAGTTAGAGAAATAGGAGAAATTTAACAGGAACTTATGATTAGTTGGTTACTATATCTGAAACTGAATTTGACTTTGTGTTTCACAAAAGACAAAGCACAATACAGGCTTGGCACAAAAACAATATAGGAAACCCAGTGGGTTAGGATGGTATTTATTGAGTGGTAATTAGGGAGGCTACAAGTTATTTTGGAAAGACAATTACAATAAATTTTGGATGGACTCTATCATTTGGATCTCTACCTAAGGGATATTGGGTAACATGATAAACAATGTATGTATTCAGTTATTTTGTAACAGATGAAGAGTCCTTCCAAAATTGGAAACTAGTATATATGAACTGTAAAAGCTAAAGTTATAACATGATATTAACTCAGATAAAACATTTTTATAAAATATAGGCTAATAGAATCCATATAGTTTGTTTTTGATGTCCAAATTTAATTAAGCAAAAAAGTTTCCATTTGCTCTTTAGTTCAAATATTAGAGTTAATCAACATCAGTATCAAAGTGAAAGCTTGATTAAATGATCTAGCCAGACTAAGGGCAGAACCTTTGCATTTTGTACTAAAAGGACACTCATATGCTTTCTGTATGTATGTACATATGTATGTATGTATGTACATATGTATGTATGTATGTATTTTTAATTCCAGTACAGTTAACATATAGTCTTGTATCCGTTTCAAGAGTATAATATAGTGATTCAATACTTCTATACATCATCTGATGCTCATCACATGACAAGTGCCCTCCTTACTCCCCATCACCTATTTCATCCATCCCCGCACCTACCTCCCCTCTTGTGACCATCAGTCTCTAGTTAAGAGTCTGTTCCTTTATTTCTCTTTCTCTTTTTTCCCTTTGCTCATTTGTTTTGTTTCTTAAATTCCACACATGAGTAAAAACCTATGTTATTTGTCTTTCTTTGACTATTTCACTTAGCATTATACTATCCACGTTGTTGCAAATGGCAGGATTTCATTCTTGGTTATGGCTGAGTGATATTCCAGTATGTGTGTGTGTGTGTGTGTGTGTGTATCACCTTTTTTTCTATTCATTAGTGGATGGACCCTTGTAGAAACCTATATACTTTAGATACCAGACATACAGATGTTGTGAAATGTTTGGATATGGCTTTCATTCTTACCTATGGAGATGGACGTGAGAATAGTTAGAAATAAGGCCATTATTATTTTTAAAAAATGGAGTTCAGTCTCTTTGTGTGCTCAAACTATTAGAGAAGATCCAGCATTCTGGATATATAATATAGCAGTTTTTAACCTAAGAAATAAATGCAAACACTGTTATTACCAATTGGACACTTAACACCATCCAGGAGCCTTATAGAGCACTTGACTTTAGGAAAACTCTGCATCCTTCTCTAGGATTCACAGGCATGAATTGGCTCATGAGAAATGATGTTGCTTAGCCATTAGCCATTAACCAGATGTGGTTAAATCAGATGGACCAAAATTCAAATTCCACATTGCACATTCATTGCTTATTAGCTGTGGGATTGTTGGCAATTTACTCTTTTTAAATTACTCTTTTAATCCTAATTTTTCTTTTCCATGAAATAAAAACAATAGTGCTGCCTAGTCCAGGATGCTGTGTGACGATTATATATAGTGATGCTCTTAGCATGGTGTCGTGTGAGTTAGGTACTCAATACCTGTTATTTATAATTATTAAGTGAAAAAAATATTCTCACAACTGGGAATGTGACTAAATGAGGTTACCTATTTTTAAAAATCCTGCTCAGTTGAAAAATGTGAAATATGCTAGTTTTGTGTTAACACAGCTAATGCCCAAGTGTTATTTCTGAGAACAGTTACCCATGAGGTCCAGTGATCTGTCAACATTACTCTAAGCTAGTGTTAGTAAGTCACTGCATTGAATAAGAAGAGGTGTGCTACTCTCAGAATTGTAAGGATCAGTGTGCTTTTAGCCAATTCATACAGAGTTTTATTAAGTTACTTAAAAAAAACCAAAAGAATAACAAGAAGGCTGCAGCCTTATTCTGCTAAATTTAGAAACTCTTTGGACATTAGCTGACTTTTAAAAAGTATGAATCCTGGGCATAGTGGTTTAGGTGGGCACCATCCTTCATAAAAGGCAGTTTCCATGTACTAAGTATAAGGAGAGCTCAGAGATTAGGTACTGTGATTAGGGCTGAATTGACTGTTTCATTGGAGTCTGGCAAGCATACGTGTGGAGGGTGGAGGGGAAAGCAGGAATTTGCTGAACAAGTCAGAATCAGTGCTTTTGTGTATTAGTCCAAATGGGCTGCTGTAACAAATTACTATAGACTGAGTGGCTTATCAACAATAGAAGTTTATTTCTTACAGTCCTGGAGGCTGGGGATTCTAAGATCAAAGTGTCAGCAGATTTGGTGTCTGATGAGAGCCAGCTTTCTGGTTCACAATGACTATCTTTTCGCTGTATCTTCACACAGTAGAAAAAGGGCTGAGAAATGTCTCTTCATAAGGGCACTAACCCCCTACAGGAGGGCCCTACACTCCTGATCTAATTACCTCCCAAAGCCCCCACCTCCAAATACCATCCCACTGGTGATTAGGATTCAACACGTAAATTTGGGGGTGGTGGTGGAGAATGCAAGCATTCAGTCTATATCAAAAGGATTGTTCTTCAGCCAAGGATACTACCCCAAACCTGAAGAGATCTTTTTAGGGTAGTGACACTCTCAAGAAATAGAGAAGGGTGACCTATATTTATGTTTTTCTTCACCATAATGATAGTGATACTATAATCCTAACTTAAAAATATTGGCCAACCAGGCAACTAATCAAACAAAAGCCTTTACTTTAAGGGCACCAAGAAGTGCCCTATACAAATTAAAATGAAACAACAATCTTTCAAATTCCCTATGCGTCCAGCACAGCAAAGTTGATTTGTTCATAGCATCCAGTATAGAGTGAATTCTATTGGCTAGCAGCGTGCTGGGTATTTTATGAGCATTATTTCTAATCTTGGCAATAACATCGAGAGGGAGGGAGTTTTAATCTCATTTAACAGATGAAGAACAATGCCATCACAAGCAGGTGAAAAATATTTTTTGGTCTCCAGGAACTGTATAGCTTTCTGTTGATAGATAACATAGTCAAACCCAGAGCTTGCTTTGTATCACTGAACGTGGTAATTTACACAGGCTCCTTTTCTTCTTGTCATACCTGATGGGAACAGAGAGATCTATTGAGTCCCAGGCCTCCCTATGTAGACCAGGGGTTGCCAAACTAGAGCCCATGGACCAAATCTGGCCTACCTCCTGTTTTTATTTTTGTTTATGTTTTTTTAAAGATTTTATTTATTTATTCATGAGAGACACAGAGAGAGAGAGAGAGAGAGACAGAGACACAGGCAGAGGGAGAAGCAGGCTCCATGCAGGGAGCCCAATGTGGGAGTCGATCCTGGGCCTCCAGGACCACACCCTGGGCTGAATGTGGCGTTAAACCTCTGAGCCACCAGGGGTGCCCTACCTCCTGTTTTTGTATGGCTGGTGAGATAAGAATGGTTCTTACATTTTTAAATTTGCATTTACATTTTTAAGAAGTCAAAAGAAGAAAATAGTTTGTGATATGTGGACATTATATGAAATTCAAGTTTCAGATCCATAAAAAAAGTTTCATTGGAACCTGCTTACTCATTTACATATGATTTATGATTGCTTTGGTGTTACAATGGAAGTTAACGAGCTGTAGCAGAAACCTGATGGCCTCCAAAGCTTAAAATATTTACTATCTGGTTTTTACAGAAAAGGTGTACTGAGTCCTGTTGAGATAGTAAACTCCTTGAGGACAGAAAAAAATGTTTCCAACAGACATTAGACCCTTGCAGTCTAGCAAAATACCTACACAGTGAACTCTAAATATAGTTTATGTAAATGAATGAATATGAATAAACAAATAAATGATTAATCTAAAAAGTCTTCAAGGACTTTTTTTTTTTCAAATTGGCTTTGAAAAGAAAATTTTTTAATGAACGCTTTGTAAGAAATCCTTTCCAGAAGTGTACAGGATTTGCCAACCTTGAGTTGGTAGAGTTGATGGAGTATTATCTGAAGCAGAACTGAAATGTCCTTTGCACGTAAATTTAATTGGATTCTGACATTAACTACCTGATGCCAATTTCAAGGCCAGGCCTCCTGTCCTATACTTCTGACTGACCAGTTCTATATATCAGGGGTTCCCAGGACCCTTCCTTGGGTTGGATAATTTGCTAGAATGGCTCACAGAACTCAGGGAAACACTTTAGTTACTATTACTGGTTTATTATAAAGGATGCAACTCAGGAAGAGCCACATGGAAGATACGCATAGAGTTAAGTATAGGGAAGAACCTCAGATCTTCATGCTGGATTTTGGTGCACCCCTATCCCATCACCAACTCAAAAACTCTCACAAACCTGTCACCTAGAGATTTTTACAGAGGTTCTGTTATGTAGGCAGGATTGTTTAAGTCATTGGCCATAGGTGATGGAGCCCTCAAGGGTTGGGGGTTGGAGAGAAAGTTCCTCTAATGGTGTGATATGTTCCCCCTGGCAACCAGCCTCCCTCCTCCAAGAGTCACCTCATTAGCATAAACTCAAGGTGGAAAGGGGCTTGTTATGAGTAACAGGAGATGCTCCTCTCACCTTTGCCACTCAAGAAATTCCAAAAGTTTTAGGAGCTCAGGGCCAGGAACCAAGGACACTAAATATATATTTCATGTTATGTCACCGTATCACTGTGTGGTGTGGGAAGAGGGTGCAAAAGTGGGGGGAGGGAGAGCTTTGATCGGTGGGGATTTTATCAAGGATGGTATGTGTTGTGTTCAGTGGTCACAGTGTGGAAGGGTAGCCAGAGACCAGCGGTAGGCCTGTGTCGCATCCAGCCAGACTACAAATGAGCCATGTACCCCTCTCTAGCTAATCACCTCAGTACTATGCAACACCTTGTCCAGCCTTCCATGTCTGGATTTAAGAAAGTGACCAAAACAAGGCAACACAGAGAAGAGGAGTGAAGGGCAATGTTAATGAGAGAAGTCTACTGCGTGTTTAGTATGGGCATTTTTTTTTACCTTGGTTACTTCTAATGACTCATATTTGAAGTCCTGATTTGTCTCCCAGAGCTTCGAACCAGCTGTCTGCACCAAAGTGCTTTGACGCATTATTGTACTGTACACCGGGTTGCTCATTTAATCAGCCGTGGCGCTGCTCTTCACATAGAGCATGTCACATTTGACAGATTTATCACAAGACTGTGGGCTCTATTTTCCACAGCGCTGTGGAACCCTATCCCATTAGTGATAGCAGGAGTAATGTTTATGCATGAAGAGAGACTGTTCGATTGGGCAATTGTAGCCCTCCACTGCAGGCCTGAGCACAGCTCCCACTTATCAAGTGGGGCTAATAGGGGATATTCATATGCACTGGGAATCAATTCTCTGTACATGGACCTCTACTACAAAAATAATTGCTACTCACTGGTGGTAAAGATCTCAGCAATGTCAGGGCCTTAATGGTGAGATTAATGCTCTACCGCTACTAGGCTGGGCCATTGCTCTACAGAAAAAAAAATAGGGGAAAAAAAAAAAAAAAGAAAGAAAGAAAGAAAGAAAGAAAAAGTCCTGGCTTGAGAACCTGGTGAACCTACGTTTTTTAGGTGAAATCTGGAGCTGTGCTCATTTGCCATGCTATTTGGGTAAACCTTTTCTCTGTAGGTGATTTTCTTTTTTTTTTTTTTTTTAAAGATTTTATTTATTTATTCATGATAGTCACAGAGAGAGAGAGAGGCAGAGACACAGGCAGAGGGAGAAGCAGGTTCCATGCAGGGAGCCCGACGTGGGATTCGATCCCGAGTCTCCAGGATCACGCCCTGGGCCAAAGGCAGGCGCCAAACCGCTGCGCCACCCAGGGATCCCTGTAGGTGATTTTCTATTTGCTGTAATTAATTGAAGCCACCAGTAAATGGCTTGGGGTCCAGTACCTGGTTCTGCTGCCGAAATATACATGTAACTGTGGAGAAGCTGCTTTTTTTAATTTTCTGAGCCTTGGTGTCTTCAGCTTTAAAATAAAGGAGCCACATGAGATGGTTTTTAAGTATTTTTTTCATTTTCTATTATACAAGTATCATGCTATATCAAAAAGATGTTTAATTTTTTTTTAAGATGTTTAATTTTTGTTTCATTTTTCCCCTACCAGATTGTGATCTCATCTCTCATTTTAACTCAAGAGTCTACCCCAGTTCTTAGTGCATACAATATGAGTTTAATAGATGTTTTATTTATTGAAAATAAAATTTTGTAATTCTATCACTATAAATCCTTTGTGTACTGATTGGAAAGCAGTGCAGTTCCTTGGATGTTGTACACGATTCCTCTTTGTGTCAGCAAAATTTAGAAAAAAAAATTAATAGATATGAATTTATTGCAATAGTATCATTGATCTTATGTTGCCTTATCATATTACAAAGTATTTAATGAAGATGTACTGAGCACTGACGGTTAGCAAAAGTAGGGAATTCATAGATGAAGTTGATTGATAACTAGAACTTACTCTGACCTGTCCCTTGCTGAACAGACAGAGGAAAAAGAAAAAAAAATGTAGATGAGAAGAAAATAAATATGGCTGCAGTGTGGGACTAGGATAGAGATTCTGTGGAACTACAAAGGGATGTGTTGCTTGCATCTGAAAGCCTCACTTGGAGACTTGAAGGAAATGAGGTTCAGTATGGAAGTGAAGGTTTCTGCTGAGACCCAGTTACAATTGAGACTAAGATAGTGACAACAAGGTGGCCACAAGAAATAAGGATCCTTCCTGAAAAACAGAATGTTTTCTGTTCCAATGAAAGCAGGCTTACAGAAAAGATACCTGAAAATGTTTATCTGATTCAGAAAGCAGGTGGAACCCAATGCCTTTTCTTTTTGACAGAGAGCTGAGACTTTACCCACTGTGGAATAACCTCATGCAAATTGACACTCCACCTTTTGTTATTAAGGAGTTCATTTAGAAAAAGTTACCTTCATTATGACACCACTTCATCATCTGAGTGAGTCAACTTGTACTCTGTCCTGTGTTCTCTTGGCGTTCTGTGAAGTGTTTGTTTTCTGTGATGGTTAATTTCATGTGTCAACTTGACTAGTCTATGACATCCAGATGTTTGGTCAACATCAGCCTGGATGTTGCTGTGAGGTAGCTTTTAGCTATGATTAACATTTAAATCAGTAAACTTCAAATATAGCAGATTACCTTCTGTAATGTGGGTGAGCCTCTTCCAATCAGTCAAAGGCCTTAAAAAAAAAAAAAAAAAAGACTGAGATCTCCTGAGAAAGAAGGAATTCTGGAAAAAAAAGACTGCCTTTGGACTCTAGCTGCAACATCAACTTTCCCTGGGTCTGCAACCTGATAACCTACTCTAAAGATTTTGAACTTTCCAGCCAACATAGTAGGATGAATATATTTTTTTAAATCTCTAAATATACGGATAGATGATAGAGAAGAAAGAAAGAAAAGAAGGAAGGAAGAAAGAAAGAAAGAAAGAAAGAAAGAAAGAAAGAAAGAAAGAAAGAAAGAAAGGAAGAAAGACACGCATACATCCTATTGATTCTATTTCTCTGGAGAAGCCTAACTCAGTTGTTTTTTCATAGTAAAACAGCTCTGATGCAACACTTTTAAAATCCAGCTGATGAGCCCAGAAGTCGTGGAGTTATATTTTTCTGCCCCGATTCCTATCCTCCTGTCTCCCCCATCATCAGCCTTCACTTACTTGATAAAAGAGTACATACTTCCTCTACACTGTCTCTCTTTTTAATCTGAATCTGAGAGAAGGAAGTTTATATATTGTATCCTTAATATAAAATGGGTTGGAAATATTATTCTCATGAAAGAAGCTCACTCCACTTTTACAGCACTTAAAGAGATCCTGTGCTCTCTACAAAGCACCAAATATCATTGTTATTCAATGAGTTACCACATCCTCCTTCTCTTTTTTTTCTTTTTGTCATCTTTTCTGAAAACAATATTTTGACTTACTGGGACTCTCTCCTGTTCCTTCTCCCCCTGAACTCACCCTAGAATTTACCTCTGTCAGAGATGTTCTAGCTTCCAAATGTTTTATTTTCCTTATTTCCTAGAAAGCTTAATTTCACTAAAGTAAAGACACATTTGTAGTGTCTGCTTCAGAGCAATCTATCCTTTGAAAGTGGAGAGAGCAGATAGTAAGCGTGCAAGAATAAGAGCTGTTGGCTGCTTATGCCAGCATTGGTAAACACTGGGCTGCTACTTCTTCACTACTTAGAAGTATTTTGGTTCTGGTCCTGCTGCTCTGTTTTTGACCATATAAACTCATTTCCTTCGATTTAGCTTGGAGCCATGTCCCTGCTCCTAGATTAAGGAGTACTACTGGGGAGTAGAATACGCTTTAGGTTTTAGCTTGTCATCTAATTAGGTTCTGTTTTTTCCTTACACTTTTGCAATTTTGAAGTAAATGTATATTCCCCAAAATACTGAAAAATGTAACAATGTCAGCTGTAATTTAACAGCATATAAATCGCCACTGTTAATAGTTATAGTTTGTTTTCTTCTACTCTTTTCTCTCTCTCTCTCTCTCTCTCTCTCTCTGTGTGTGTGTGTGTGTGTGAGAGAGAGAGAGAGAGAGAGAGAGAAAGGCAGAAAAGGTCTAAATTGCTCCCCAGCCAAAAGTCATCTCAGTAATCTTACATTTCTTAATACTGGATACAATCAAATTTCGTCTGACTCTGTCATTGGTTGGGATTGAAATCCACTCTTAGTCATTTTCAGCCTCTTCTGGCTCCTTCCTTGGGCTGACACAGAACACCAGCATCTCTGCAGTCTAGGAAATCAGGAAGCACTCCTGTTCTTCAGGTGACTTAAAGACCATTCCTCTCAGTGTCTCTTGTCCTGTGCGACCTGTGGACCTGGTATGGTTTTCGGACACACGGAGCTAAATGTTCTCAATATTCTGCTCCTGGTGGGCCTCCTACACACCCCACATGAGGATCCTTCCACCTCCAGTTTGTTCTTCAAGCACACATAACACTTGCAATCTAGACTCCTCCGTGAAGGTGTTTTCAACCCTCTCATCCTTTTCTCACAATTCTGAAGAATCTTCCCACTCTTTCTAGTCCCTAGATCAGACCTGCTGGCCTCTAGTCTTTATAAATACCCAGACTTTCTTTCTCATTTGGTTGTATCATGACATTTGAAGGCTTGCCTGGACGACTTCATGTTTAAGATGGCCAGTTCCTAGGTCCTTGGACCCAGCTACAGACTATTTAGCTTCTCAGGAGCTAAGAAGCTCCAGTCTTGACATTTAATCTCTGAAAACTCATCCTCCAAGGATGTATAGGAATATTCTCCTAGAAGCAGCAGGAAAAACTCTAATTTACTATCTAGTAAATTAGAGTTTTCATATACTATTGCATTAAATGCCAACACCTCAAAAAACATCTAAGCAAAAACATTATCAGAATGTTGATATGAATACAGGTTTATAACTCTTTCTCTTTTTAACTAGCATCATGACCCTTTTCCCATTACAACTTTTTAATTTCAATTTACACTGGTTAAAATAAATGGGCAGATGTTTAGGATGTTCACTGGTGTGTGTGTCCAATGAACTTGCAGTCTTCAGTTGGGTTATCTCAAATGCCTCATGAAGAAATGATACACATCCCTGTGTAGAGCAACCAGCCCTACTGAAAGTTGGGGAAAGATAAGGTTTCCTGTTTCTGAAGTCTGCGTCAAGAGCAGCCTTAAGCTTTGTTTAACAGTATTATGTCTGATGAACCTAATTAATCACAAATAGAAGTGATACCAAAATAGTTCCTATTTGTTTTTCCTTTATCATTCTTCTCATTCCATGATGGGTAAATGTGTCTATGTATTCTTGACTGATCCCTTTGAGTGATCCCTTTTGAGAATGAAACTGGTTTTTTTTCTACCCTAGAATCTCACTAGAGATGTGATGGTTTAACCAGTTGATGGCCTAAGTCATACTGTTGCAATTCTGATTCTAGCTTTTGTGAGGACTGGCAGCTTTCCTTTCTCTTTTCTTGGGATGTTCACTCCAGGATACTGCCTCTCAGCACCCAGTCCTCATGCTCTGCGATGCTCAAGCCACTGGGAGAAGTAAAGGTTCTTTGCAGGTATTCCAGAGAACATCTGAGCTCCCATCTGAGCTCCCACCCAACAAGCCAGCACCCCGTACCAGCCAGGGGAACCCTCTTGTTCACTCTAGATTGCCTTCTCAGGTAACTGCAGGGCCAGCCAATATCATAACAGCCTACTCAACATATATAATCTCAAACAATAATGAAACATTTGTGTCTTAAGACTTTAAAGTCAGTAGCTTTTGAAGTCACTTGTTATAAAGCAATTACACAGGGGAGATATATTCTTTTGATCTCCATGACTATAGGTTTGAATGTAGCTAACTATATTTAACCTCATTCTAGGTCTGTTATTAGTTTCCATATAGGCCATCTTCATAGAAAATAGCTGTTCAGTTTTATGACTATTTATTGAGAAATGACTCTGTGCCAGACAGAGTGTTAGTCAAGAGATTAAGAAGATAAAGTCTGAATCATCAAGAGGCAGAGAGTTTAGCAGAAAAAACATGTATAAATGATCATAACTACCTTGTGAAAAATCCTGCTAGAAAAATTTTTTTAAAAATTTAACACATGAATACTTGAGCATCTATTATATGCCAGGTATGCAAGGCACTGAGGACAGAGAAAAATGGAGTCTTTGCTGTGGCAAATTTACTATCTAGTAGGGGAAGAAAGATTAAAAGCAAATGTTTTCCATATAACGTGGCAAATGCTAGGACTGACACACATGAAGCAGTTGGTAACTCAGTGGTATCCTGTGTGTATTGCCTAGCATAAAGAATGTCATGTGAAAGATGCTAAGTGCATTTTATATCCCATCTTCCTCCTTTGAATGTATGACAGATGTCTTTTCCTAAGATGGCTGCAAAAACATCTATCTCTCAGGCCCTTCAGCAATGTGACCTTGCCACTCCCCCATCGAGAGAAAGTCTCATGGCACTTCCTTTAAACTGGGCTGGTCTTTAGGACTTGCTTGTAACCAACAGAATTTAGTGGAAGAGATGCTATATGGCTTCTAAGGCTGGCCCAGGAAAGGCTGAGTGATATCAGCCTTTATCTTCTGCAATACTCATTTACCAGATGTTCCATCTCAGAGGGCTTTTTCTGAAACACAGCTGCCATGCTGGCACATGGAGAGACTGTATGCAGGCATGCTGGTGAGACCATGCCACATGGAGAGACTGTATGCAGGCATGCTGGTCAACAGCCCTAGCTGAGCTCAGCCTATGGGTCATCATAGTTCAGGCACCAGTCATGTGAGTGAAGAAGCCTCCAGACAATTACAGCCCCCAATGACTGAGTCACTCTCAACCCACCTGAGTCTTCAAGCAGAGACCTCATGCCCTGGAGCAGGAACAAGCCATCCCCACTGTACTCTGCTCAAAATCCTGCCCTGCAGACTCCATAACCGCAATAAAATGGCCACTATTTTTATGTCACTAGGTATGGAGAGTGGTTTGTTACATAGCAGTGGATGATTAGAACAAATGGATTCAAAGAAAGAACTATCTTTCAAAGAATAGTATTGTTTTTGAATAGTGCCTGCGGTGAGGTGCCAGTGTTCCTGGACACAGGTCTTTCTGCTAACTCAGAAACTGAGAAAACATTTAGTCGCTAATTACTTTCTAAATGCAAATCACAGGGTCTGGCTAGCTCATCCCCAACTGAAATACTTCTTCACATTTGTAAAATTATAGGACTGCTTTCTCAAGGAATATTTTCTTTCTTATGATGAAGATTACTTTTCTTCATCTTCAGATTTAGTGCAAATAGAAATGTTGGAAAGAAGTGATTTATTTGATATTCATATCATAAAGCTATGAGACACCACATTTTAGTAACTGATTAGTGGGAGAGTATGCCTTGGCATATCCAGAGACACTGGCTACTGCAAACATAATGTGTTTTGTGACTTTTAATTACTAATTATCATTTGTAGGAAGAGTTTGCTTCTGTGAGGAGGATTTGGAGGAAAACTCACTATTAAATGGTACAGTTCTCTTCTGCTTCAGTTATTTGTTCCATTGTACCACTTATTAACAATTAAACCATGTAAGTTTTTAGATTGGCAACCTGAAAATTATCTAAGGAAGATACTCTTCTTAATTATGTAATTGAGAAGCACTTTTTTCCCTACTATTTTTCTATCTTTCAGTAATTGAGAAATCATTAATAATTGGAACACAGTTCCGTTAAATTTAGAAGGGGGGGGGGAGAGGCCGTGTTAATAACCAAAACATTTCCTTTCTTAGACTGTAGTTTGACAGATGAGATAGTTAAATCTGAATCTCTGTGGTAGTAAAATTGGTGACATGGAGGGAAAACAGAGGTGTAAGAAATGCTTAATGAAGGAATGCCAATTATGTCTCAGGCAGGACTGAGTATATGTCTTAGGGAAATGAGAGGACTCTGGGTAAAGACGGGAAGGAGTGGCACTGGATGTGACATGGTAGATGCCCCTCTTGAAAGCCAGGACCAAATAAATAAATAAATAAATAAATAAATAAATAAGCAATTATATTGCTATTTATTAATATTAATATTAATAAATAATAAATAAAGCAACCCCTGATATCTCAATTTTTAGAATCTGACAATTCTGGCATCGAGAGCCTGTTGTCTACACAGAAAGTGTAGATTCCCCGATTCCCCACTTTCTGATTCTTTGCAACCTGCTGAAAAAAGCAGGACTAGATGGGTGGGAGGAAAGCATAAATTGCGATACATCCCAGATCTAGGAAGTCTTTCCAGGTCTTGGACTTCAGGACTCCACAGCATCATCCTTATCGCTTCCTGTCCCAATCCTCAGACTTCTCTGTCACCTCCTGTCATGTCATCTGCTTGGCAAGTAATAGTGCTTTTGTAAGAACCCCTCAGATTTTATTCAAGTTGCCTAATCACACTTTTTTTTTTTAAAGATGGAGATGTAAAGTTACTCCGGTGATGGTCCCCTCTCCTCCTTGCTCAGGTAGTTCATGGTTGAACTGTGTGGCTCTTTTCGAATGATGGACTAAATAGAGGGTTGTGCCTGAGGCAAGAAAAGTTAAATCAGTTTAGGATTTTGGCCCTTCCATGATGAAAGTAAGTTAGAATATATTTATGCTTTTCTATGTATCTTTTAGCGACATGTACACATAGTAAAAATAACCAAAAAATAAATCTAACAGTCTCAGGAATTTCTTTGTAAAAATTAAAGATCTTCCTTTAATATGAAATTTGGATTATTTTTAAGGAGATAATACACGCCTAAGTACTGGTATGTGAGAGTGCGCATTTGCGGTATTTTTGTTCCATTAAAATTGTCTTTTTGAGCTTGCTTGTCAGTTCAGTCACCAAGCTTCACTAAGCTTTGCTAATTTTGTGAAATTTGGAATAGTGTTTTGCCACGTTAGAGATAATCCCTGAAAGCTTCCTTCTTGCAGATGGCAATAAATCATTCTCTCCACTAAAAGCTTCGATGTCACTCGGAATTTATTACACAGAGTGGGTAGTGGACTTAAAAGCCATTTCACGTGTCTTATTACTTCAATCATCTAATTTATGGGTTTCAGCTGCAATTGCAGTTGGAAAAAGTATTTTCCTTCCCCTGATCAATATGAGTCTGGTTTTGCATTCATCCTTCCTAACCCTCCTTGCTCGATTTTATCCACCATCTTTCTTGGATTTTAGAGCTTCTTTGGTCACTGTCCAGCTTCCATTATTCAAGGTAAGGCAGGTTTGAAATGGAAAGAAAGTGCCAACAAGGCTGATGCAGATTGACGAAGCTTTACCAGCTCTTAGCTGCACTTGTCAAAAGATATCTTAGTTATTATTAGTTGAGCAAGCTGCCCTAGGGAAGGAGAAGCTGTCAAACACTCCTGTGTTTAATATGTACATCTTTGGCTTCATGGAGAGAGTATGAAGGAGGCCGATTAACAGTGATGAGGTAAGCCTAAATAACACACTTAACACAAAGGACGATAAGGATTTGGTACTCTTTATGGCCGTATTGGAGGTGTACCCATTCCACGATAAATAACCTCTGTTCCCATATGTCAGCCATTCTCATCTCTATGATGAAAGATAGCATTAATGGATTAATATAATGAAGAGGAATAAAGGAAAAGGAGAATCCCTATAGGAGCCTGGGGTCTCAAGTGTAAAACATCCCATGTGGGTGGAGCAATGATGAAACTACTGCAATGTGTGGGCTTAGACCTGGTCTTTAGCCCCATCCAGATGGTTGTAAAAGTCAACTGCCATATTCTTTGAGATTATTGTCAGAAAAATAAGGTGTGCTCTCAAATATTCCTATTCTGTGTTGTCATGAATGCATCCAGCCCTTACTGATCTTACATTTTTAATCCATTCAACCTTATAGGAAAATTCAAAATGTATTCAAAGCCTACCTTGTGCACAATACTGAAAGGCAACTACACTCTCTACAATTCTTAGCTCTGGGACGTAAACAACGCTTGTGTTTTGTACCCAAATACTCTCTTCTTTGTTGTTCTTTCCTCCCTCCCCAGTGGGGCTCACTGGGTGCCCATCCTCCCCTGTTCTCCTGTGGCCCAAGTATTGGTGGCCTTGAGAACAGTGTTTTTCCCTTTCATTTCATGTAAGGGAGCATACTCCTACAATAGATGCTGAAAATGCAATCAGTTATAAGACCTGAGTCACATCACTTCACTCTTGGGTTTCAGACTTTTCATCTGAGAAATGAAGCTAGTAATGGCAGCCATAGAAGGATTAGTGTGATTAAAAATACATGTAAAACATCTACTTACTACTGGATTTTTGTAAATGATTGTTGAAAAAACATATATTGCCTATTCTGGAGTTTTAGCCACCCAAACATATTTGAAAAACAAAACAAAACAAAATAGAACCGGGAAACATTTGAACATATACTTAGCTGAAGTCAATGAATGTGTAACACGTATTCCAAATAATCCAGTTACATGAGTTCTTTCTCTTTCTGATAATTCCAGATAAGATCTTCAATGATAAAAACAAAAGTTTCAAAAACCTTTCTGGACACATATCACAACAGACAGTTGACTTTTTTCTTGTCATTTATTTTGATCCAAAGGAAGAAACACATTCTCTGAGAATGTGCCTGCAATCTGTTGATTTGGGGTCCATTTCATTCTCCAGATGATAGGACACATTCAGCTTCCTGGTTGCTCATCTTTGAAGTCCCTTTTCCTATTTTCTATCCCTCTGGCCCTCTGCTTCTCCAATCAGGTGCTCATAATTTATTGAAGACTGGAGAAGCAGTTAATTTTTTCCTTCCTCCCATAACTCTCTTCTGAAATCACACACTAATTTCCATAACATAGCTTTGCAATTTTCCTAAGACTGTGATTCTATTTATCTGGAGTGCAGCAATGAGAAGAGGGGGGAATGCAGAGCAGCTCCATCCAGGGGTCTGTGTTGACTTTGAACATATTCATATCTTCTTCGTGAAACCAAATCATGTGTTTTTATATTTCCATAGTTTCAATATCATTTTGTTCAAATGCTTTATCACATCAATAAGCATTATGTCTTTGAAGAGCCAACAGGAAGCTAAGAAATTGGACTTTTGGGAATCTTGAATCTAAAAAATGTCTTCATTTTGAGGAAGACATTGAGTAAATTTCTTCAACAAAATTTTACAATGTTTTCTGAATATCGTAAAATAAAATAAATGGCCACATCCGGCTTCAATTCCTTAAAAATACTCCATAAATTCTCAATGGATAATTTATAGTTTCTATCTCTTTGTGCATCCCATCGTGTAACGAGTAGGTCTTGCAAAGTTGGCACAACACAATCTATTGCTCTGCCATATGAAATGTAAACTCTGCCCACCAACCATCACTTTTGACCATAATACATTTTTTCTTTTTGTTCTAAGGGCCCCATCTGTGACATGTGAATTCAGCTTTTCTGTATTTAGATCAAACTTCTCATATTTCTTGAGCATAGGCACATCAGCCATAGATGTTCTTATATGCTAAAATTACTTAACATTATTTCTTGCTAAAAAGGAGGCCACATGTCAAGCAGACCATATCCAGAAACAAATTAGTTGTATCAAAATATCTTTTTCTGATGATAAATAAGAGGAAACCTGGGGAATGCATAAAAAGAGAAGAAAACAGCATTTGTCTATTCCATCACTCAGAGGTAAGTACCCTTGAAAGCTGTTTCATTTGTTTACCACCTTTTTTTTACAATGTACATATTTGGGATCTATGAATATATCTATGCATCTATACATTTCTCCTTATGTAGAAAAGAATGAGAAGACATCCTTAGTTTTTCCCAAACAATAAATCTTAGGTTGCTGCATGCTTCACCAATTCACCAACAAATACAAGCTTTTTGTCATCGTTTCACTATTTTTTTGATTAATTCCTTTTGCTAATATTTTATTATGGGCTTATAAAGTCATAGAAATCTTCCCAACAACCTACTTCTAAGTCTCCTCTAGGTTTTTAGCTCATTTATCTAAATTGTATGGGAAAATAGGAGACATTAAAATGCCTGGAATAAAGAAAAAGGTAGGATCTCTCTGCTCACACATAGGTAGATATTTTACTTAATTGCTTCTTGGACATCAAGACCTCAGAAGTAGAAGAGCTGGATCTTACAGATGATCAAATTTAGTGTTCTCATTTTATAGATACAATTACTTCGTGAAAAGGCTATTTCCAGTTCTCATAGTTCTAGTAATGCTCTGATAATTTCTGACTCAAATCCAAAGCCCCAGTAAAAGAATGGCTGTGGAATCCTCTATCTTATGGGGTTTGGAGAAATCTGCAGATACATCGATCAAGAGGTTTATCTGACCTCCCAGAGGATTTCTTAATTGACACATTCCTCTGTGCTGCCATTTACGCCTCTCTCCTCTCTGGTTGCTTAATTCCAGCTTATGGGGACACTGAATTAGGAACAGAGTGGATAGGGATGGAGAAGAAAGAAAAGGTTAGTCTTCTAGTCTGCCCATGAAGAAAAGACCAGTTGTAATGGTAAAAACTGAGAATCACTTATTATCCTGCATTTTGACTCTTGGTAGTGTGACAATATGTTTTTATAGTGCTGTATTTAAAAATCCCTTAAGTACATAACAAAAAATTTAAATCCTATAAGGTGGAACAAATTTTTGAGAGCTATCACCACTTTATTTGGAACGAGAAGATAATAGGGATTTAATTAAAAATTCCTTTAGAAGAGACCAACTTTTAAGTGCCCTTACTTCACCAGGAGTCAGATTTCTTTTATTTTGAAAAATGTGCTTTGTGTGTGAGAACTAGTTATAATCTTAAATATTCCTAGTGTCATCAATAAAATATCATTTTAATATTCTATAGCTTATATTTAAACATTCAAAATATTAATAGATATTTCAACAAGGCAGAAGCAAATTGTTATCCAACTATTTAAGAATTTCATGAACGTATGACTCAAAGAAATATTCCCACCACATTTTACCCTAATTTTCTTTCTCCAAAATGTACTACCTATGTTATGTGACTTTGATGCGTTTCCTTCTAGAATAACTAGAGTGTGTCTTAGCTTATTTGTGAAATACTCTTAGGGATGATAGTATTAACAATACTACTTAAAACTCTGCTATTCGGAAATTTATGAAAATTTACATTAGAATTCTGTACAAATGGTGTGTAGTAAAAAGCTTGCTAAGAAAATTAATCTTGAAAACAGGCTTTTAAAATGACATGGATTCCCCAAATAATAGGCCATCTTCTTTCTGCTGAAGCACTTTGGATCCTGGCAGCGTGGTATTTAGCATGGTATATTGTAAACGTTTGTTTATGTGCTTTTCTCCTCCAATGGACTGACCTACTTGAGGGCCTGAACAACCTCTTATTCATCTTTTTGTTCTCATGTCCCAGCACAGTGCCCAACACAAAGTACATATTCAATATGCACTGATTCACTTGAAATAAATGTGTATTTTTAAGCACTCGGGAAATAACCATTTATATATATAAAACACCATAATTGAGTGAGCAGCGACCAACCCCTCATAAGCTGGTGCTTTGAAATGTTAATGTAAAATAATTCTTACCTATTCATCCCGAAAGAGAGAATTTGGTATCAGACAGATTTGGCATCTACTTTGGTATTTATTGGCCATGGAACTGGACACATTAGCAAACCACTATGAATCTTAGTCTTTTCATATGAAATGTGGTCATTAATTGCACCTTACTGATTTGTAAGGATCAAATGACTTAATGTGTGTAAAGTGTTTAACATCATACCTGCCACATAATAAGCTCTCAATAAATGTTATTAGCTGGACATTCTACCTGCATTTCCAAGTTAATTCATTTACACATTTTTTTCTTTTAGCATTTTTTTTTGGCAGATGGCTAGTAATTAGCCTCTATGTCCCTTTGTAAAAAATATTCTACATAGGTATTCTCCAGTTTATATATATAGACTTCATATGTATATACGTATGTGTTTATGTGTATACACACACATATATATATTTTTGACACATATATTTTTTATTTGGGACTGCATTATATTTATGATTGTATTTGATGTTTTGTCACATAAGCCTGTAACTACTATATTCTTTTTAGAAGTTGCATAAAATTGTATAAAATAGTTGTTTCTATATTTTCTTTTACTTTTTTATGTATTTTGAGTTTTTGAAGGTATATCTTTAAATCAGCAGATACTCATTTTATGCACTCTGGAATGATGTCTGGCTGGTAGAAGGCCTGTGCATTGCTTTATGTCACTGTTGCATGTTTAAAATGTACAGGGAAGCCCTCTATCCAGTAGGCACGTTACCATGGATTAATACCTGATGCCTTAACTTAAGTCATCAAAGATATTCTTGTCATTGAATCGTTGAATTTTCTTAAGAAATGAATTGAAACAAGATTTCCACTGTGACAGCCATATGAATTGTGGTGCTAAATCACATTTTAGAACAAAAAAATCTTAAAATCTTAGTAATGTAAACATTTCAATTAGAATGAAATAGAATCCTTTTCCTTCAAGTTTTTTTCCTATTTAAATTGATCATCTCTCTTTCATGTAACTGTGGTCCCCCTGATTATAACGAAAGACACAACATTCTTCCAGTATGCATTGAAGCTTTTGGACAATTTCTTCTCTAATATATCTGCTTTAAAAACCACTTCTGTTTTCATGCTACCAACTCACAGTTATCCCAGAAAATGGAAAAAAAAAAAGTTCATACAGATTGTTGAAAAATCACAGTTCATCAAAGAGACTTCTGTTTTAACCAATATATTCTCTGAGCATTGCTAACAAAGAGGAAAAAGTAGATTTATGTTTTCTTCTTTGCTGTGGAAGTGTGGCCAAAGCTCTATACAAAAGTCTAAGATGAAGCAAGGCTCCCAGACAACTCCCAAACTGGAATCAACCTTCGTGTAACTTCACAGTGGCTGAACCAGAATTTTCAACGTGAAGAATTAGATGGATAAGCTTGGAAATCTTTATAAAACTCAGCCTTCCAAAGAGAAAGTTGGAGTTAAAGCACATCTCAAACTTCATTTCCTGTGAGCAGAATAATACATTTTTCTCCTAGGGACAGAGTACACTAGGAATTTATGCGGTGGACAGGCAAGAGTCTAAGAATGAGAAATTGTATTTCTTAAATCCTCTAGAGGCTATTGCAGGATCATGTGGCCTGAAGGAGCCTTCCATGTGTCTTCTGATTTTCAGGAAAACATATTTTTTAAGCCACTGCAGGAGAGGTGACATTTCATTTTCTCCATAAAAGACTCTCTTGGAAGGTTATTTTATAGTTTCTCTCACAGAACCATCCCAAAGAGGTTTTTCTTAGTCCAGACAGGACTCATATCTCTTATAAAAGATGGAGACAAGGTGGGCTAGGTTATTCAGGGCTTGGGGAACGTGTATGAGAGTAATTTAAAGTTTTTCCTTTTATCACCAGAGTTCCATCTATATCCTTCTAAAGTTAGAGAGCCAAAGCTAAAGGATAATTTTCAAGTAGTCCAGGAGATATGAAACAGACCATCACCTTCTTCAAAATTGTTTTACTTCTGCATGTGTATCTTCCCACTGTGTGTGCGCTTATTAGTTGTGCGTGAATGCTTGTAGTGATAGAAAATGCTCAGCAAGCACGACATCAGCTCTTGACCTGCGAGTCATCATTAACACATCAAGCCACTTTTTCTCTCTGAGCTCTGGAGCTTGAATCAAGCAGCTATTACGAATCAATCAGCACTGTCATAGTAGATAAAATCTGATCATCTCAGCCCTAGATTTCAATCAGCCACCATACTCTTGTCAGGGACCAGACGGATAAGGATTTCAATGCAAGATGGACCTCAGAATCTAAAGGAAAGCCCTGAGTGATCTTCCTGTTACCTAAAACTTTCTAAGCATTAGTTCTCTCGGGTAATAATAAGCATTGATATATTTGTTCTCAGACATCCTTTACAATCTATAATTGTACGAAACCGCTAAAACAAGAAAATATCATCTCTTGTGGATTAAGATAAAAACAAGGACAACTATAAATGAGCTATCCAGTTGAGCTCTCTGTGATGAATAAGATATTCCGTACTGCCCAGTACAGTAGCCAGTAGCCACGGGTGGCTCTTGAGCACTTGAAATGGATTAGTATAGCTGAGGAACTGAGTTCTTAATTTGAAACAATTTATATATAAAAGGTCACGTATCACTAGTGGCTCTACTCTAGTATTGGGCAATGAACACCTATAGAATGTTTCCATGGAAAGTATCCTACAATATGATGTAAAGTATTCTGATTAAAGTATATATTTCCTTTTCTGTTATAAGCCTACTTAAAATGTATGCTACAGAAAAATGATTATAAAACCTGGAATTGTTGTATGCTTTGGAAGTGTATGGAAATGGGTGATTAGCTTTTTAAATTGTGGGTTGGTTCCCAAATGAGTCATGTGAACTTGTTCAAAAAAATAGAGACATGATATTTCTGTGCATATTCTATTTATTATAAAGGTATATGCAGAGTCTCTTTATGAGCTGTGAAAACATACTGTTTGTAACTGAAACAGTGTTCTGTTCTTTTGTTCTTACATCATCTAGTACATGGTAAGCATTTATTTTTGTTTTTTAAAAGAATGAATAGAGAGGCTCCTGGGTGGCTCAGTCAGTTAAACATCTAACTCTTGATTTTGGTTCAAGTCATGATCTCAGGGTTATGAGATTGAGCCCTACATCAGGCTTCTTGCTGGACATGGAGTCTTTTTGGGATTCTCTCTCTCTCTCTCTCCGTCTACCCCTCCTCCATGCCCCCACCTCCACATGTGCATTCTCTCTCTCTCTCTCAAAAAAAAAAAAAAAAAAGAAAGAATAAATAGAGTTTATCAGGCTCTATCACTCACAGAAAGTATCTCTTCAAATCTGCCAAAGAGCAGGTGATTAAACAGAAAAGGAAAGAGGGTTCTCTAACAAGTCATCATTTTCTTTCTGTGAAATTGCCCTTTGGCTGATCAGCTCACTGCAGGAACTCAAAAGAAACGAAAGCACAAGCTTTGACCAGCAGCATTTCTTAACATATACACAACCCTTGCCCCAAAAGTAGCATCAAGTTGTGACCAGTTAATTTGTGCTTTGTTATTAGGCTGTCTCTGTGCTGTATTTGTGAGTACAGAAATTCCAAACTATTATGTTTTATCTTAAAATGAATTACGTATATGCACCGCTTGAGAAAAAGCAATAGTGTGAGATGATCACACAGAAAATGTTTCTTGTAATTTTTTTCATCTGGAAGAATGGCTATGTAGTTCATCTCCCTGAAGAGCTGAACTCTTAATTAGCAAAGGATTAGTGTAAATCTTAGACTAGACTTATCATTATCTGGACCAAATTGACAGGCTTGGAACCCTCTTGTCCTGAGGCAAAAAGCCAGTTTCCTATCTAATAGCAACGGGGTTATGGAAAGTTCTCAGAGTAGGTGCTGCGTTTTCTCATAAGTCTCTAACCCTCTACTGATGGAGACTGGCAAGGCTTGCAAGTCAGTTCAAGATTGACTCCTGTTCTTAATTATTGAGCAACATACTGATTCTCGGCACCCTCTCTGAAAACACCTCTAGAACTAGTTTGTTTATATCATCGTTACAGCCTGACCTAAAATCTCAGATACTTAGCATCCTGTTAAAAAGTATTCCTAAAAAAAAAAAAAAAAGTATTCCTAGATGTAGATGACATCCCTAGGGTAATATGATGACAAAAATCTATAATAGTGTATGTCTTTCAAAAAAGTCAGATTTATGGCAAAGAATTCATGCCAATTTTGGGTGAATAGCTTGAATTTTTTAGAAAGTTTTTCTACCTCTGAAACTGTACAGCTGGTATCAGATATAAGCCAATATGAAAAGTCGAATAGTAAAATATGTGCCTTTTTATCAACTTGCGGATGTGAGTTAGGGAGATCTTGCACCATAAAAGTTTCCTAAGTAGGTTGCATAATACAATTGGGTATTTCTAAGGGCAGATGACTGGGAGCCTCAGTATTTCAAATTGCTTTAATGACTGGTAATGTGTCATAGATAATGAAGATGATTTCAGCACTGTGTAGTAGTGGTATAATTTAGGGCACAGATTCATAACTGGACAAAAATCCTAAAACAGGCCCGTGGTCAGTTTAAATAAAAACTCACAGATTTCCACAGGGTCATGAAATTTCTTGCCTCCAATTTTAACATCAGGGATTCCTAAGTTTTTGCTTACCTCTGTGTTTTAGATGACGCTGTAAGCGGCTGTGTCCCAATGCCATCCGGCACATCACAGCAAACGTGGATCCATTACTGCATGGTGGATTGCCAGCAGAACAAAGAGTAGTTTCACTTCACTGTAACTTGCTACGCAAGTAAAGACATGGCTGACATTTTGGAAAGTTCTTCACATTGGTGAGTTCAATATTGGGGAATGCCTCTTCCAAGTCATGGGGATAGCCTCAGGAAGATTTGAGTACCCACTCTTTTGTGGGTAAGAGTAAGATCACTGCACCTTTGTATTTGTTATTTTGGTTGGTGGGTCTGTTCTTTTTCTGTTGCTGTAAAAATTACCACAAATTCAGTGACATAACAGAATATTCATGTGATTCTTTGTTATCTCGCAGTTTCTGTGGGTCAGAAGTCCGGATATGGTGTGGCTCAGCTGGTTGCTCTCCGTAGAGTCTCATAAGACCCAAATCAAGGTGATTGGAGGGCTGTATTCCCTTCTGGAGGCTCTGGGGAAAGAAACTGTCCAACTGCATCTGGGTTGTTGGTGGAATTCTACTGCCTCTGTACTGGAGCATTGTGTGCTGGCTGTCAGACAGGGGTAACCCTTAGCTTCTAGAAATGTCTCTGCCACTATTGTACATGGTCCTCTTATACCTCAGAACCACAGCAATGGGGTGTCAAGTTCTGCTCACACTTGGAATCTCTCTGACCTTCCTTTTTATTGGCTCTCTCAGACTCCAGCTAGGGTAAGTTCTCTGGACTGTAAGGAAGGGCTCATGTGGTAAAGCTGGATCCACCTGGATAATTCATGCTCATCTCTCTACCTTAAAATTCTCAACTTTAAATATATCTGCAAGTCCTTTTTCCATGTAAGGTAACACGTTGAGTGAGTGGTCTAGGGACTAGGGCATGGACATCTTTGGGAAGCCATTATTCTGCCTACCGTAGTGATTATCAGCATCAATAGTTTATATTAATTGTAGCTTTAAAAGGTTACTTTTACCTCTCTGTCTTCTTCTCAGTCTGTCTTTCACTTAGAAACTTGGATTACTAAGAAGAAAAGCTTTTCTAAACTGTTCTGTAAGTTTATTCTCTAACAATTTCCTCATTAAGTACAACTTAGGCATTTGCTATTAAACCTGGAAACCTGCAAAAGCAAGGTCCCAGTGAAATAATGAACAATTCCAAGGCTAAGGACATTATAAATTTAATGGGGTTAACTAAGAATGCCACTGGATATGTAAGCAATTCCTTTATTACATCCATTTTTATAGTATTTAGGTTTTTAAAAAACACACATTTAGTAAAGGCTGCCATATTTGCAAGAGCAACCCAGTGTTAGTTGTCTATACAGTTGTATGTGCTGAGTAAATTCCTATTCATAGTTCATTTTAGTGTCCATAAAACCTTGCTACTAGAAATTAGTAGTGTCAAGGTTAAATGCAGTTAAATTGAGAAAACCTTGTTTGATATGATACCAGTAACACTGGGACATCAGATGATGTTGGCAATTTTTTTTTCAATTTATGCTGTGCTAATTAGTCTGTTTATGTTTTCTACTTCTCTTTGGTAATTTATATTTTTCTAGAAAACTGTCCTTGTCATTCAGATTTTCAAGATTCTTGGTAATTTTTAAATGTCCTGTCACAATGTAACAAATTTAAAATATCTTGATTTATAGAGACATTTATCAACTTGTGTTTTTTTGACTTATTTTTTTCTTTCACCATTTCATGTGTTTTCCTTTAATATACCCACAAAATTATTTCATTAGTTTTAAGTGAGGCACTGGTTTGCTTTAATTAATTCTAGTTTTTTTTTTTTTTTTTTGTATACTTATTATCATTACAAGGTGGTAGCTTTATTTCCTACCATTGCTTTATCTGGATTCATTTTGTTATTCCTCTTCTAGCATATTCCTTAGAAATATTAATTTATTTAATCTTTAGTATTTTTAAGAAATAATTTGAAGTGTATAAATTCTCTGAGGGCTATATTGCCTTTATCTCACTGGCCTTGATATATATATTTTTTTACATTATTAAATAATTTGCAATTTTCACACTGGTTTCCTATTTTACTCATTAATTACTGACACACAGGGAAAAAAGTCCTAGATATATGGAGTTAGTAGGGAAGGGGCTGTTTTCTGGTTGACTTCTCATTTTATTGTGTGTAATGTGGCCATCTTAATGCTAACAGTATGGAATTTGTTGAGACTTCCTTTTGTGTCTAGAGCAGTCTTTGTAAACGGCCTTTGTGTAGATGAAAAGAGTGTACATTCCCTGTTTTTAGGAATGCAAAGTTCTATACAAATCTGTTACAGCAAATTTGTTCATTATGTTGTTCAAATCTCTTACATCCTTGCTTTTTTTGGGTACTTGATCTGTCACTATATGACAGATTTACACTATGATTATGGATTTGTCTGTTTCTCTTTGTGTTTCTATCAGATTTGCTTTTATATATTTTAAGCTTTATTTGGGTTCATTCAAGTTCAAAACCTTCTTTCTATCTCATTACTGCAACTTTCCATTTATTGATATTTAAAATGTCTCTCTGTGTTCCTTGGATTCTATTTTGTCAGATTTAATATCATTATACCTTCTTTTTATTAATATTTGACTGTTTTGCATTTTTCCATTCTCTTATTTTCAACATCTCTGATTCCTCTTCATTAAGCTATGTGCATTTTATAAATAGCCTCTATTTGCATATTATATTATTCATTCTGAGGTTCTCTATCTTTTAATACAGTACTAACATTTACTATAGTTAATAAGATCTTTAGGTTTATTTTTTTTTTAATTTTTATTTATTTATGATAGTCACAGAGAGAGAGAGAGAGGCAGAGACACAGGCAGAGGGAGAAGCAGGCTCCATGCACCGGGAGCCCGACGTGGGAATCGATCCAGGGTCTCCTGGATCGGGCCCTGGGCCAAAGGCAGGCACCAAACCGCTGCGCCACCCAGGGACCCCGATCTTTAGGTTTATATCTAGTTTCTTTTTCCATGTGTTTTCTACTAACAGGCATACTTTGGAGATATTGCAGGTTGGGTTCCAGACCACCACAGCAAAGCAAATATTGCCATAAAGTGTGTCAAATGATTTTTTTGGTTTCCCAGTGCATATAGAAGTTATGTTTGCACTATACTGTAGTTTATTAAGTGTGAAATAGCATTATGTCTAAAAAAACAATGCAGGTAGCTTAATTTAAAAATATTTTACTGGTAAAAAATGCTAACCATCTTCTGAGAAGTCAATGAGTCCTGGTCTTTTCGCTGGTGGAGGGTCTTCTCTTGATGTTGCTGGCTGCTGACTGCTCAAGGTGGTGATTACCAAAGGTGAGGTGGCTGTGGCTATTTTGTTTGTTTGTTTTGCTATTTCTTAAAACAAGAAAAAAGTGAAGTTTGCCACATCAGTGAACTCTTTTTTTCATGAATGATTTCTCTGTAGTGTGTGATGCTGTTTGGTAGCATTGTACCCACTGTAGAACTTCTTTCAGAATTGGAGTGCATCTTTTCAAACCCTGCCACTGCTTGTTCAACTGAGTTTATGTAATATTCTAAATCCTTTGTTATTTCAACAATCTTCATGGCATCTCCACCAGGAGTAGATTCCACCTCAAGAAACAACTTTCTTTACTCATCCATAAGAAGCAACTCTTCATCCTTTCAAGTTTTATCAAAAGATGGCAACAATTCAGTCCTCAAGATTCCTCCACAGAAGTCTTGAACCCCTCAAAATCCTCTATGAAGTTTGGAGTCAACTTCTTCCAAACTCCTGTTCATGTTGGTATTTTGACCTCTAGGTATGAATCATGAATGTTCTTAATGGCATCTAGAATAGTGACTCCTTTCCAGAAGGTCTTCAGTTCACTTTACTCAGATCCACCAAAAGAATTACTATGCATGGCAGCTATATGGGCTTTTGAAATGTATTTCCTAAGTAATATGATTTGGAAGGAAAAATTCTTGGGTTTCAGAATGGATGTTGTGTCAGCAGGCATGAAAACAATATTTATCTCACTGTTCATCTCCACCAGCTCTTGGGTGACTAGGTTCACTGTCATTGACCACTAATATTTTGAAAGGGATCATTTTTCTGAGCAGCAGATGATCATAGTGGGCTTAAGATATTCAGCAAATCATGTTATAAACAGATGTACTGTCATCCTGGTTTTGTTGTTCCATTTATAGAACACAGGCAGGGTAGATCTAGCATCATTCTTAAGGCTCTAGGATTTTCAAAATGGTAACTGAGCATTGGCTTCGACTAAGTCAGTAGTTTCATTAGCCCCTAACTAGAGCATCAGCCTGTCCTTTGATGGCAGGCATTGACTTCTCTGTAGCTCTGAAAGTCCTAGATGGCATCTTCTTCCAATAGAAGGCTGTTTTATCTACATTGAAAATCTATTGTTTATTGTAACCACCTTCATGAACTATCTCAGCTAGATCTTCTGGAGAACTAGCTGCAGCTTCTACAGCAGCACTTGTTGCTTCTTCTTGCATTTTTACCTTATGGAGATGGCTTCTTTCCTTAAGCCTCATGAACCAACCTCTCCTAGCTTCAGACTTTTTTATGGTTTCCTCACCTCTCTCAGCCTTCATGGAATTAGAGAGAGTTAGGGCCTTGCTGTGGATGAGGTTTTGGCTGAAGGGAATACTGTGCTTATTTGATCTTCTGTCCAGAACACTCACACTTTCTCCATATTAGCTTTCTTATCATTCATATGTTCATAGGAGTGGCACTTCTTATTTTTTTTTAATAATAAATTTATTTTTTATTGGTGCTCAATTTGCCAACATACGGAGTAACACCCAGTGCTCATCCCGTCAAGTGCCCCCCTCAGTGCCCGCCACCCAGTCACCCCCACCCCCTGCCCTCCTCCCCTTCCACCACCCCTAGTTCGTTTCCCAGAGTTAGGAGTCTTTATGTTCTGTCTCCCTTTCTGATATTTCCTACCCATTTCTTCTCCCTTCCCCTCTATTCCCTTTCACTATTATTTATATTCCCCAAATGAATGAGACCATATAATGTTTGTCCTTCTCCGATTGACTTATTTCATTCAGCATAATACCCTCCAGTTCCATCCACGTTGAAGCAAATGGTGGGTATTTGTCATTTCTAATGACTGAGTAATATTCTATTGTATACATAAACCACATCTTCTTTATCCATTCATCTTTCGTTGGACACCGAGGCTCCTTCCACAGTTTGGCTATTGTGGACATTGCTGCTAGAAACATCGGGGTGCAGGTGTCCCGGCGTTTCATTGCATTTGTATCTTTGGGGTAAATCCCCAGCAGTGCAATTGCTGGGTCATAGAGCAGGTCTATTTTTAACTCTTTGAGGAACCTCCCCACAGTTTTCCAGAGTGGCTGCACCAGTTCACATTCCCACCAACAGTGTAAGAGGGTTCCCTTTCCTCCGCATCCTCTCCAACATTTGTGGTTTCCTGCCTTGTTAATTTTCCCCATTCTCACTGGTGTGAGGTGGTATCTCATTGTGGTTTTGATTTGTATTTCCCTGATGGCAAGTGATGCAGAGCATTTTCTCATGTGCATGTTGGCCATGTCTATGTCTTCCTCTGTGAGATTTCTGTTCATGTCTTTTGCCCATTTCAGGATTGGATTGTTTGTTTCTTTGTTGTTGAGTTTAATAAGTTCTTTATAGATCTTGGAAACTAGCCCTTGATCTGATATGTCATTTGCAAATATCTTCTCCCATTCTGTAGGTTGTCTTTTAGTTTTGTTGACTGTATCCTTTGCTGTGCAAAAGCTTCCTATCTTGATGAAGTCCCAATAGTTCATTTTTTCTTTTGTTTCTTTTGCCTTCATGGATGTATCTTGCAAGAAGTTACTGTGGCCGAGTTCAAAAAGGGTGTGGCACTTCTTATTTTCCTCAAGAACTTTTCTTTGCATTCACAACTTGGCTAACTGACATAAGATCCTACCTCTCAGTCTTTTTTGCCTTTCGACATGCCTTCCTTCCTGAGCTTGATCATTTCAAGCTTTTGATTTAAAGTGAGAGACCTGTGACTCTTCCTTTTACTCGAACAGGAGGCTATTGTAGGTTGATTAATTGGCCTAGTTTCAATACTGCTGTGTCTCAGAGGGCAAGGAAAGAAAATGGGGGAAAGAATAGTTGGTCAGTGGAGCAATCAGAACACACACATTTATCAATTAATTTTGCCATCTTACATGGGTACGGCGCCCCAAAACAATTGTAATAGTAACATGAAAGAGAAGTCATTGATCACAAATTGCCACAACAAATATGATAATAAACAAAAAAATTTGAAATGTTGGAAGAATTACCAAAATGTGACAGAGACACGAATTGAGAGAATGCTGTTGGAAAAATGGCACTGATAGACTTGCTAGATACAGGGTTGCCATAAACGTTCCATTTGTAAAAGAAAAAAAAAAAGCAGTATCTGTGAAGTACAATAAAGCAAAGCACAATAAAATGAGGTGTGCTTGTATGAGCTTGGTCATTGTTTCCTTTTCTTCTTCAGCGTGCTTTTGTTGAATTGTTCAAGATTTATTAGAGTTCCTAATAAAGTCTGGTGTTACTCAATTACTTTCTTCCTTCCAATTACTTTCTTCCTTCCAAGAATTTAAACATGTTAGAATGTTTTTTTTATTCTGAGTTTTACTCACTAACCACCAGCCCCCTCACAAGAACCACCATAGCCCATGCTATCATCTAATTTTTAATTTGAACTAATTGTTAAAATAATTTTATCAATATTTAGCTATTACTAATAGACATGCCTGCTTATATACTGCTTGCCAGTGCATTTTTTGAATCTAAGTTTTTCTTTTTGTGTTTACTTCTTTTCTTGTTAGAATTGTTTACTTCTGTGAGAGTGTATAGGGAGTAGGATTTTAAGTCTTTTAAGGATATTAAAATATCTTCATTAAACTTTTACTCTTGAAGTTTTATTGTGCATTGCGTTCTAGGTTCAAAGTTATTTTCTCTCAGGATTTAGAAATACTTTTCCAACTGCTTTCTTATAGTCTGTGGTACTGATAAGCGATCTGATGCCCGTCCAATTTTTATTTTTAAGGATACTCTTCCTTTTTCTCTGGTAGATTTTATGATTTTATTTATTTATGCATTTATTTTTAGAGAAAGAGCGTGTGAGAGGGGGTGGTACAGAGGGAGAGAGAATCTTAAGCAGGCTCCACATTAGCATGGAGCTTGACACAGGGCTCGATGTTATGACCCCAAGATCATGACCTGAGCTGAAATCAATAGTTGCATGCTTAACTGACTGAGCCACCCGGGCACCTCTTTTTTTTTTTTCTCTCTTTATAGTTTTGTTTGTACTATGGCATTTTGAGTGAGGTTTTATATTTGTTTCCCTTCCTGGCCCTTACTGAGCACTGACAACCTATCAACTCATGTTTTTTTCCTCCTAGTTCTGGGAAACAATTGGCTATTGTTATTTTATTTTATGTATTTTCTAGTATTGCCTATCATTCATGCTATCTCTTATTTGCTTCTAGAAATATCATTATACATATATATTCAGTTTGGAGTTTCTATTCGAAATGTTTTAAATTTTGTTATGGCTTTTCATCCTTCCCCCCCCACCCCTTCTTTGTGCTACATTTAAAAAAATTATTCCGTCCAATCTTCCAAGTGACTGAATTAGTACTCTCCAATTGTTAAGACCATGTATGAGGTTTTATTTTAAGAGTATGGGTACACAAAATTGGGTTTGTTTAATCCTGGGTTCATGAAAACATTAACATTGCTCTAGCCAGTATCTTTTATTTTATTTTTTAAAGTGGGCTCCATGTGTAGCATGGAGCCTAATCCAGGGCTTGAATTCACGACCATGAGATCAAGACCTAAGCTGAGCCAAAAGTCAGATGCTTAACCAACTAAGTCACTAAGGTGCCCCATAGCCAGTATCATTTTTAATTAATTTATTTTCACACTACAGTGGATATCCATGAATATGCCACCAAAGTAAGTTGTTAACAGAAACTTATGCAATAACTTACATATGTCTCTATGTTCCTTTTTTGTTTTGTCTCTATTTCTCTAACTCAACTGTTGTAAGTCTTGTGTTTTTCTTTTGCTGTTTAAAAGTTTTTGTTATGCACAGAGATATATGCCTAAAATAAACGGTTTACTTTTACACATTTTTGTACTTTATTAAAAGGGTACTTGTGTATAAAATCCTCTGAGACTTCCTTTTCATTCATTATTAAGATTCTGAGATTTGCCCATGTTTTTATGTAAAATATTTTATTATATGTACATACCACTACTTATATATCTATCCTTGGGTTGACAGCATCACATTGTTTTTATTGTAAAAATTAAAAAAAAAAAAACACCTCTATTTAGAGTGTATTGAATAGGAAGGGATTTAATACAGGGCATTAGGTGCTTACATATTTGTTTAAAGGACCTGTGAAGGTCAGAGATACTGCAGCTAGCTTCCAGGAAATCTTGAGGTGGAGGGAAGCTGGTTTCAATGATCTCACCTCCATGCATTAGTGAAGTGGGCTGTTTTCAGCAGGATTATCAGCCACCCTGACGAAACCTGGTTTCTATTCCCTACCAATGTTCCCTGCTTTGCTTACCGCGCTTTTGAAAGTTAATGGCTTCTCTTTTTGGGCTTTCTAATTTCACAGAAGTGGTTCATAATGGTATCTTCTAACCCATAATTCTGTTGGCTAAGATATCTGGGAAATATATAGTTACTATGCTGCTTCCTTTCTACATAGGAAGTATAGAAAAGAGTGGGGATAATACTAAGTTGACCAAATAAAGTCTATTGCAACATGCATAAAATTTTCTCTTGAATAGAAGTGAAAATGCTAGGTCCTAGGTTATATGAATATTCAAATTTATAAGACATTGACTACTATTCTTTCCCAATTTACATTTTCACCAGAATATGTGATATTCTACTATTGATCTACATTTTCCCTGCCATTTCATATCACCTACCTTTTTTTATTTTTGTTATTCAAATGGATATGAATCAATATCTCATTATGGTCTTACTTTGTATTTTCCTAATTACTAATGAAGCTCATATTTTCATGTTTATTTCTCACCCATTTCCTCTCCTGTGAAGTGCCCAATTGAGTATCTTTACTTTTTTTTCTATTGTGTTTTTTTTAATCTTACTAACTTTTAGGACATCATTAAATATTCATTATTAACACAGGACTTGTGGCTTCTAATAATGGCACAGTAGCTTGTATTAGACTAACCCTCCTGCTGCTACAATTATAAACTTGTTAAAAGCACTGGGAAAGATAGAAAACAGCCATCAACTAGATAAAATACAACGTTTGTAAGAAAGTAACTGCAATGGTGAGACCCACATTCATCTGACTTCTCTTTCCAAGGCATTCATGTCTATTCATACAACAAAACAAGGAAAGAGATCAATGGTCTTAAAGGTATCAGAAATCAGAAGTCAGACTTAGGCATTGTCACACTTACTAGAAATTGATTAATTAAATCCTAGAAAAGAAGGAGCCACCCTTGGGGAGCTCCCAAATCCATATATGAACTTCCACAAAGCTCTGGGCCAGCTCCCAGATTGCACAAGCACAGGGTAAGGCTCAAAATGGCTCTGGGATCAGCAGCTGTAGGAAGACTGAACAACAGATGAGCCTTGATATTGGTGGTTCTCCACAGCTAGGGAGACAGAATTTAGAGTTAAAATCCTTTCAAACTAAAGGTACATGATCTACAGCTTGAACTTTTCTGTGAATCTTCAAAGGACTCTGACTAAGAGATACAGATAAAACCAAAATAGACCTGCTCAACAAAAACTTAACACCAAGTCTCCACAAGACTAAGGGGAGCTGCCAGTGATTTCACCATCTACTAGCAAAACCTTAACAGATTTAGAGAAAGAAAATAGAACACAGAACTTCTAAAATATATCATTCAGAATATTTAGTATACAGTAAAAATTACTGAGCAGAGAAAGAAAGGACCTACATTTTGGAAATAGCAGAAAAATAACCATGCTAAATATTTTGTAAATATACAAGAAAAGGTGGCTATAGGAGGTGAGGAGACAGAGGTTTTCATGAGAGATCTGGAATCTCTAAAAAGAACCAAAAGGAAGTTCTAGAATTGAAAATACAATATCTAAAAACAAAAATTCCCTAGATGGACTTAATATTGGAAGAGACATTGCAGAAAAAAGGATTCATGCAATGAAACTAGGCAAGCGGAAATTATGTAAACTATAGCAGAGAGACCATTAATTAATTAAATAAATAATTAAAAATAGTGTTCATGACCTAAAGGACGGTATGAAAAAAAGTCTAAAAATAAGGCAAATGGAGTTCCAGAGAAAGAGGTAAAATAATGGATGACAGTCTGCCATATTTGACTTAAAAATATCATCCCATGAATGTGAGAATCTCATCAAATTCTTAGTGGGATGAAGGGCAGAGAAAATTAATTTTAAGCCATTATGGGAAACTGCTAAAAACTAAGATAAAATATAAGGAAATAGTTACATATTTTCCCTTTGTCTATGACATATATTATAATATTTTATCACCCCAAAGGTGCTTTAGACATCAGCAGGGAAGCCATTCCCACCACTGGCCCAGAGTCCTGTTTCAAAGAATTGGGCCTCTTCCTTTTTAGGGACCTGGATGCCACGGCCCAGGGCCATCCTCACAGAGTCTGGTTATGATGCTGCCACCCCAGCGGGCATGGAGGACAGAGCATCAAATCAGAGAGGATTATTCTTGAGCCTTACAATCCAATGGAAATCTGCCTTGCTAGATTTTTTCTTCTTCCCAATTTCTTCCTTTTGTAATGTGAATGTCCTGCCATTAGAGTTTGGAGGCATATGACTCATCTAGTTTCTCAGGCTCACAGCTGTCAAGGAGTTTTGCCTCAGGATGGATCATGTGTTCAGACTCATGCATAGCTGGTTTAAATATTTAGATGATACTTTGACCTTTAGACTTTAAAATTGATGCAGGAATGAATTAAAATTGTTGGGACTATTGGGATAGAATGAATGTATTTTGCATGTGAGAAGGACATGAATTTAAGGGAGGCCTGGGGTAGAATGTTATAAACCGAATATATATGTTCTCCCAAATTCATATATAAAGCCCTCACCCATGGTGTGGGTGTATTTGAAGTAAGGAAGTAATTAAGGTTAGATAAGGTCATATCAGTGGGGCCCTGACAAATAGGATTAGTGTCCTTAGAAGAAAAAAACACCAGAGAGCTCTGTGTCTCTCTCTCTCCATGCATGCTCAGAGGATGTGAGGACAAAGCAGTCGTCTGCAAGATAGGAAGAGAGCTGTAACCCCAAACAGAGCCCAGCCAGATCTTGATCTTGGATTTCCAGCCTCCAGAAGTAGGAGATACACATTTCTATTGTTTAAGCCACCTGCATGAGGTATTTTGTTATGGCTATCTGAGCAGGGTAAGGGCACAATCTTGGGTAGAATTTTCCTAGTTATGTAGTTGTTTCATTACATACTGGGAAGGAAACTGGGGAGGTCGATTACTACACAGGCGCCATTGTCTTTAGATATGGAAGAGATATTTGTTAAATTCACTGTGATTTCTTTTTAAAAAAATCCTAATATAACCCATTTGGTTATCCTGATTTCTTGGAACTTTTTCAATTACTTTCTTCTTGTGCTATTTTTCTTTTCCCTTACCAATTTTGGATTTAATATTTTTTATATTTCCTTTTCTTTTTTGTTTTTTATATTTTCTTCCTCAACTTTTTTCTGTCCTTCAAATGTAGACATTCCACTTTTAATACCTTATTGATGGCCACTGAAATTTTATCATGCTTATCTAAATTAACAAAATCCAAACATAAAAATACCTTTTCTCTTCATGCTAAACAAGATACGATCTTGTCTTTTCTCTCTGGCTGTTCAAGATATTTTCTTTGTCCTTGAAGTCTTCTGGTTTTACAAAGATATGTCATAAGGAATTTTTCTTGATTTATCCGTTTTGGGGCAAATTGTGCTTACTACATCTACAGATCCATGCTTTTCTGAGATTAGATGCTACTTTTCCTCCGTTCCCTCCATGCTGTCCTCAAGGGGCTAAGAGTAAACTCACGTTGGTCCTTGTCATTCTGTGTTCCAACATCTCTTAACTTCTCATGTTTTCTTAAATCCTTATTCCTCTTTTATTGTATTTTGAAGATCTATCTATCCATCCATCCACCTGTTCATCTATCTATATATTTCTTAAAGATTTTATTTATTCATGAGAGACACAGAGAGAAAGACAGAGACATAGAGGGAGAAGCAGGCTCCTCAGAAAGAGCCCGATGTAGGACTTGATCCCTGGACCCAGGATCAAACCCTGAGCCAAAAGCAGACATTCAACTGCTGAGCCACCCAGGTGTCCTATCTATATATTTTTTTTGTAGCTATATCCTCTGGTTACCAGTTTTCTTTTCAGTGTGTAAAACTGCTGTATCACTCACCCACCAAATCTTTTATTTCTATGAATACATTTTTCAGTCCTGGAAGACTTTTCTTCTAAATCTTTCTTTCTATTGTCAATAATTTCTTGGTGAAAGCAAATTATATCGAATATATATTGAATTACATATTGAATTTATATTGACTATTTCACTCAATCATTTCATGTAGCCATAAAATATATCCATCAAGTTAAACATCTGTAGTTTTTGTCAGTCAAAATCTGTTACTTCTTGTTTATAATTACTGATGCTAATAGTAGTGGTTTTGGTGATTTTGTCCATAAGTTATTTACTTGGTCTTCACTGGGGTGAGTCCTTCAGGACTAACATATTGATTAAATCCAGTGTGATTCTCTTTTTCCTCAAACCTGAGTTCAGTCCATTTGGTAGTCTTCATTGTTGTTATAGGCAACTATTTCTACTAATTTCTACCTGCTCCATTTTTCTCTTAGCATTTTTAGATTGAATATGTTTTAAAGATTTATTTATTTATTTTAGAGAGAGAGAGCATGGGGGGAGGGCAGAGACAGAGAGAAGAAGAGAATCTCAAGCAGACTCCTCACAGAGCCCAGAGCCCAATGCAGGGCTTGATCTCACAACCCTGAGATCATGACTTAGGCCAAAATCAAGAGTTGGATGCTTAACTGAGTCACCCAGGTGCCCCGGGTTGAATTTTTTTAATCTTTTTTTTTTTCTTCCTCAATTTTTTTCTCTCATTCAAAATTATACATTTTATTTTATTTATTTTTTTAAAAGATTTTATTTATTTATTCATGAGAGACACACACACACACAGAGGCAGAGACATAAGCAGAGAGAGAAGCAGGCTCCACGCAGGGAGCTCGATGTGGGACTCAATCCTGGGACTCCAGGATCATGCCCTGGGCCAAAGGCAGGCACTAAACCATTGAGCCATCCAGGGATCCCCATACATTTTATTTTTTATCTCTTTCAGGTTATTGAGCTTTATGATGCATGTTTAACATAGTAAAATCTGAAGTTAAACAATACCTGTATCTGTATCCTAAACAATATATTCATTTGGGGAATATAAATAATAGTGAAAGGGAATATAAGGGAAGGGAGAAGAAATGTGTGGGAAATATCAGAAAGGGAGACATAACGTAAAGACTGCTAACTCTGGGAAACGAACTAGGGGTGGTAGAAGGGGAGGAGGGCGAGGGGTGGGAGTGAATGGGTGACGGGCACTGGGGGTTATTCTGTATGTTAGTAAATTGAACACCAATAAAAAATAAATAAAAAAAATAAAATAAAATCTTACATACTGGAAAAAAAAACAATATATGAAATTTAGAACATTTTACATCTGATTGTCTTCCCTCACACTTACATCTTATAAATTTCCATTCTACTAGTTCCTCTCTGGCTCCATAATTCAGCACCTTTCCACTCTAGCACATTTCCTTAATGCTGGCCTCAGCTCCTGTATTCCTATCCTGACTCCTGAGCTCTTCTATCTCAGTTAACAACTGACTCTAGACCCAGATTGACCAACGGTGTTTATGTTTCTTTCTCTGAATGTTTCCCCCTTTTGTAAGATCAACGATACCTCCAAGAATAAGTTTTTCTTCCCCCAGGGTTTAGTTACTGTGAGAAAGTAAATCCCCCATAGCAATGTCCATTTATGATACATTGATTATGAATCTTTTATTTCAACAATTATTCCAGTCACATCTCTGATCCCTGATTAGTTCTTATAAATAGTTGTTCTTATTTCATAACTACTACTTTTGTTTAATAACTTATATTTTACACACCTAATTTCTTCTTTTTTAAAAAAGATTTATTTAAAAGAGAGAGACAGAAAAAGAGTGTGGCAGGAGGGGCAGAGGAAGAGGGAGAGAAGCAGACTCCCTGCTGAGCATGGAGCCCAATGTGGGGCTCAATCCCATGACCCTGAGATCATGACCTGAGCCGAAAAAAAAAAAAAAAAAAAAAAAAAAGACCTGAGCTGAGATCAAGAGTTGGCTGCTTAACTGAGTGAGCCACTCCAGTGCTCCGGTTTTGTTTGTTTGTTTGTTTTTAATTAAAAGTCCCCTCTACCTTTTTGGCATATGTTGACATTATCTCATTTTCCAAAGCATTTTCTTGTATTGCTATAAGTACTGACGTACAGTTCAGTAAGTAAAGCCATTAAAAGTCTTCATAATTAAATTTCTATTTGGAGAGGAACAGTAGCTGAGAAAAATTTCACATTCTATCATCCTATGATTTTTATTTTTTTATTTTTAAAAAAAATTTTATTTATTTATTTAATTTTACTTTTTTAAATTTTTATAAATTTATTTTTTATTGGTGTTCAATTTGCCAACATATAGAATAACACCCAGTGCTCATCCCGTCAAGTGTCCACCTCAGTGCCAGCACAGCAGGCCCCTCCCCCAGAAGACCAGCTAGACCAACAGGGGAAAAGCTGAGAAAAAATTCAAGAGTGCTACGTGCTAACAGAGATGTCACAACTTTGCAGTATAAACATCATTGTTCCTGCTTGTTTTTTTATTCTGTTTATGTTATTTAAACCCTTGAACACTGACCATGGTGTCATTGTGAAATGGACTTTGCATCATACCGTGACTCTTCAAATATTTTTAGTATTAAACGAACAGGAAGGAAATGGTAAAATGATTTTATCGCAGCTACCATTTGAGTTCGATTAAATGCCAGAAGCATAGAGCATGCTGATTCAAGGACCTTTATCCCAATTATTTTGTGATAGAATGAAATCCACTCAGCACAGGCTTCCTCTGAAGTAGGATGAATACCATCAAATTCTTCAGTGGATCCTTAAACACGTTTTCATGTCCCTCACATAGATAATGAAAAATATACAGACCCCTGTGGAGTGCCACTTATCTTCTGTTCCTTCTTTACCTGAAGACGCCTTTCTATGAATTTATGCTCTGAATAGGAACCTCCAGTTCACTAAGTAGCCACCTCATAGTCGTGCATTATTCCAACTGTGCAAGCAACAGCTGTGAACGAGAGAAATGCATCTCATCATAGAGCTTATGGAGCTCAATATGTTAGTTCTGTTTATTCAAAAGACCACCTGTGTTTCTGGGGAAATTGGAGAAGTTCCAAAGGAGAATGAAGACACAGCAGACAGTAATGAAACCTTCCTAGTTGTAAGACGAAGCATCATAGCTCTGGGTTAAAAACAATGTGACAGTCCTATGGGAAACTTGATTTCTAATATCTATAGCAGAGCATTTTGGGCTAGAATATTAATTAGCAAGTAGATGGCTGAAATGCCCAGTTCCCTTTTCTCACATATAAAATGAATATGAAATCACAAACACATACAACGCACACACACACACACACACACACACACACGTTTCTCTTGAATAGATAATTCCTCCATCTCCTTCAAGTTGTTGAGAGAAATTGAATTACCTGATGGCTCTTCAGCACACTTTCCCCATCAGTAATATTATTGTCATGATGATGATTCCTGACGTAAGAGAAGAATAGTGGAGGGAAGGTTGAGTAGTGGATGAATGATTGAACAATGTACTGTGATACCTGGCATTCTTATACTACAGGCTGCTGAAGAAGGGCAAGTTCAGGATTTGGCTGACAGGAGTATCTGAATTGAGTATAGCCTCAGGATAGGAAAAATGCAAGTAGTTCCTTCTTCCGCTTTCCCAGCTGTGTCCATTAGGAGCATAGGTTTGGAAGATACCTTGTTGTAATCACACAGAGATGCTCTGGTTGAATAGTGTTGTTATTGCTGGTGGATCTTTCTCCAACTTTCTCCTGCCCCCTTCAAAGCTCTACAGCAATAATGACGGTATTTCTCCACCTCTTCAAAACTTTTGTGTCCACCCTCGCTAGCCTGGGCATTGTGGGAACGTTTTTCAGGTTGTCTGTTTATATATCCTCAAGTGCAACTTAAGCTCCCCCAGAGCAGCTTAAGGTTATTTTACATTAGAGAAAGCTGTGACTTGGGACTGAATTGATTCGCAAGTTGCTTCTTTTGGGTACCTCCAGAACACACTTTTCATCCCGGTTTGCCTAGCTTTGATATGAAAGCATAGATCCATGGTGGGGAAGAGAAAACTTTTCAAATAATGGGACACGCTCTCTGTTAAGTTCTTTATTTCTTTGCACATCTTCTATAGCATTTCTTGCATGACTCATGAACCATTTTTGTTTTAAATGAGGTTTGGTAAAAGTTCAGGTTATGAAAGGAGGCAACAGATATAAATGTGTTTTTTTTTTCCAGGCTACTTCTTGCCAAAAGCCAGCACATCAAAGAAAACTGAATATAGTCTCAGCAGAATATTGTAGTGGAAGGCAGAGGGCAAACATACACAGGATTAGAGTGTAATGCAGAAAAAAACTGAAAAATGCACGATGGCAAGGCAAAGCTCTTGGTGTTTGAAACGTGTTGTACATATATGTGTAAGTGTATACATATATATATACATATATATATATTCATTTCTTTTGCTTCCCCTTGTATTTGCAATATGAAATTCTTGATGCTGCCAGAGACACGGTCTGCCACACAATGAGTATTTGTGTGGATTGCATTCTGGGCCAGGGCGCCTGAGCATTCTGGTTGTGGCTAGTTAATTGGTAGTGCAAAGGAAATGCCTAGACTTGTCTGGGAGAAATTTCTCAACGGCTCCTCTTGCAGCTGGTCTACCTCAGAGTGGGTTTATAAGGCAGGATCTGGGGTGGGGTGGCAACCCCTGTTACAAGCTCTCACCATTGAAATCCCTCTCCACCACGCCTGTTTCAGGAAATATAATTTCCTTTGCTATTTTCTCTCTCTTCTTTCTTTACCAGTGTAACAGTGTGAGTTACTGAAAAATTAATTGGGGGGCACCTGGGTCGCTCAGTGGTTGAGCATCTGCCTTTGCTCAAGTTGTGATCCCAGGGTCCTGGATCGAGTCCGGCATCAAGTTCCCCGTGGAAGCCTGCTTCTCCCTCTGCCTATGTCTCTGCCTCTCTCTTTGTGTCTCTCATGAATAAATAAATAAAATCTTAAAAAAATTAATTGGGGTCCTATCCTTTTTGCTGCCCTATACCGTTTCACAAAAAGAATGAGAAGATAAATTTGTATCCCTTTTAAGCAAAAGTAACATAAATCGTGTTACTCAAAGGGTGGTCTAGGGACCAGCAGCATTAGCACCACCCAGGAGCTTGTTAGAAAAGTATATTCTGGGATCCCTGGGTGGTGCAGCAGTTTGGCGCCTGTCTTTGGCCCAGGGCGCGATCCTGGAGACCCAGGATCGAATCCCACGTCGGGCTCCTGGTGCATGGAGCCTGCTTCTCCCTCTGCCTATGTCTCTGCCTCTCTCTCTCTCTGTGACTATCATAAATAAATTAAAAAAATATATATTCTTTGGCCCTACCTCAGGCCTACTGAATCAAAATCCCTGAGGTGGAGACCAGCAATCTGTGTTCTAATAAATTCTCTAAGTGAGTTTTATGAACTCTGAAGTTGGAGAAGGTGTGGAGAGAGGAGATAACCTTTGTGTTTTGAACCCATCCAAGTATGTCTTCCTGGATTATTCTCAGAGAGAAGAGGGCACTTGGCAAATGGTTCCCATTTACATGGAATGTCCCAGTAGGTGTCAGAATGTCTGAGGAGAGGCCTGGAGACCAATCACTAGATGTGCAGCCTTCAGAGTGGCAGTGAAGATCTTGGTTTATGAGTTTGGCTTAGAACGTACAGACACTGCTACCAGAGCCACCCAGTTATTTGTGTGCCATGTGAGCTTGCGCAGTGAGCATCTCTGGGGAGGCTATCAAGAATAGAAAGCCTAAAAAAAAAAAAAAAAAGAAAAAAAGAAAGCCTGGGATCTCTGGGTGGCTCAGCAGTTTAGCACCTGCCTTCAGCCCAGGGCATGATCCTGGAATTCCAGGATCGAGTCCCACATCGGGGTCCCTGCGTGGAGCCTGTTTCTCCTTCTGCCTGTCTCTGCCTCTCTCTCTCTCTGTGTGTCTCTCATGAATAAATAATAAAATCTTTTTTAAAAAAGAGAGAAAAGAATAGAAAGCCAGAGTTCCCTCCCCATGGCTCCTGGACTGTGTTAGCCCAGGGCTTCAGATAATCTCAGGAAAGTGGGGATATAAGTATGGATTTCCTTCAATTTTTGGCTTGTATGGAACACACATTATTTAGTTTGCTTTCAAAAACAAATTAGATATAAATTTGAGTATACATAAAAAATATTTTATTAGACTTAAGAGTAAGAAGAAATACTATTCAGGAATGCATATCAAGTATGGGAATATCTTTATCCCCCTCTGTTTTTAGTAAAAATAGGGCATTCTCCTATTTGACATCTTCTGAGAAGTGCCCCACTGAAGTGTTTAGTAAATTCTTTTTGGTTCACCTAGCTGGCTAAGGAAAACATGTATTGTTCTTATTTGTTTCTATATGAAAATTGTTTTTGAACGCACTTGCGGATAATAAAAGAAAATGAAAATGACGTGGCTGATTGGTTTGCAGTTGACCTGCAGAAACCCATATGTGTTGTAGTAGAAAGAGGGCAGAGCTTAGAGACTTGGCTTTGACTCCCCCACTCTGCTGCTTATTAGCTACGTGACCTCAGGCAAGGCGATTTCTCATTTCTATGGTTCGGTTTCATCATAATCTTGTAAGGCTTCATTTTCTTGAGAGTCATATAGCTCGCTCTTTCTTATCATAGAGGTTTCTGCTTAGACATCACCTGCTGAGAATGGGCCTCCCTGACCTCCATATTTAAAATAGTCTCCATTTCCAGTGCCATTCTGTCATCCTGTTCTACTTGGTTTCCTTCTTTGTGTTCACTTGGATATTGTGTTATTTATTCATACAACAACTTGCTTATAGCTTGTTTGCTCCCTAGAAAGTAAGCTCCATGAAGACAGAAACTTTATGTATCTTGTTCATCCATGATCAGAAGAGTGCTTGGCAACAGTAGGCACCCATATATATATTTGTTGAATGAATGATCGATAAGATGGCTACAGTAGCATAGACCTTCTGGTGGTTTTGCAGCAATTAGATAACCTAATCTAGGTGGATACATACTCATGCCATTGCAGAGATCACCCTGCAATATGGTTAAGAACTAACTCAGAATTAGAGAGATTTGGGTTTGATAGCTGGTTCTCCTATTGACTAGTAACAGTAAACTGGGGCAGGTTACATTATTTCTGTTGGCCTGTTTCTTGTCTATAAAATGGACCAGTAACACCTAACACCTCCTCATAGGCCTAATACGTGAATTAAATAAAACAGTATCCAGAAAGGCTTAGAGTGCATAGTACATAGGAAGAAGTAGCTGGGTGAATGAGTGAATGGATGAAGCTCAGGAAAGTACTTTAAAAAAGACATAAACCTATAGCAATATAAAGTATTCGTATTCATAAGATTAATAATAAGCCCCAAAAAACTTTCTTGTATGAGGTCCCCATGCCAATCTCCTACTGGAGGAGAAACATACCCAGTGTGGTCACAAGAGTTACCACATAATGTACTGGGAAACACTGAAGGGACCTTTCCCAGCTTCTTTGTCCTAGGAAAACATTGATTACAACCTGTTTCACATGGGGAAAGAACAGCATCAAACCAGAGTGCATGTCAAGCGACCTCTATTCTGGTTCCAGTTCTATCACGAATAAACTTTATAATTCCTGCCAAGAATAACCTTTGGATTCCAGGTTATTTATCTTAAAATGAGAATGAAAATGTAGAAACAGATGATCTTGAAGGATTTTATCAATTGTGAACATGCCATTCACTTATTTCATTTCTTATCTCTTATCTGTAAGGATTTTTGATTTCCTGAGCCACCTGCTAACCATGGTGTGCAAAGTCTTCCCAATCCTGACACATCAGTTAGCACCTCCCCACACACATATCTCAGGTCTTCATTCCCTATGCCATGATTTCTAGTAACATGTCTTATTGAAATTGTATGTTGTAAGGGCACCTGGGTGATTTGGTCAGCTGAGTGTCAGACTCTTGATTTAAACTCATGTCATGGGGCAGCCCGGGTGGCTCAGCGGTTTAGCGCTACCTTCAGCCCAGGACCTGATCTTGGAGACCAGGGATCGAGTCCCATGTCAGGCTCCCTGCATTGAGCCTGCTTCTCCCTCTGCCTATGTCTCTGCCTCTCTCTCTTTCTCTCTCTCTGTCTCTCATAAATAAATAAAAATCTTTAAAAAAATAAAAAAAATAAACGCATGTTGCAATCTTGAGGTCCTGAGATTGAGCCCCTGACAGGCTCTATACTGGGTGTGGAGACACCTTAAGATTCTTTCTCCCTCTCCCTCTGCTTCTCCCCCCCGCCCCCCCCCCCCCCGCCAGCTACCCCTACTTTCATGCACAGGCTCTCCCTCAAGAAAACCCCCCAAAAACAAAAAAGGAATTGTGCATTGTAAGTACTGAAGCTGTCATCATTCTGTTGCCAGTTTTACTTACATTAGGAGGACATTGAAATACCTTTGTCAGGAGGACAAAGAGGGGTTGTCTTTTTTTCTTTTGTTTCTTTTGTTTATTCCATGAGAAAAAAATTTAAAGAGATATATAAAATATAAAAATATAAAATTTATATTTTATAAATATTATAAATTTACAAGTAAATGTATATATAAATAAAATACATAAATATGTAAAATATAGAAAATATATATATTCTGTAAAAGGAATTGTAAGAACTAGGAAGTCAGAGTGGGAGATGCTGCCCAAATGGACTTCGAATCAACCCTTGAGTTTGTATCAAATGCTTCTGTACTATCTGAGTGGGAATAAAATGAAGTTAATAGAGTGCCTATAACATGCCTTATAAAATAAGTTTTTGAAAAGGAGAAACTTTGAAAGTATCTCCTTAAGCTCCCCATCTGCCTAGTTTCAATTCAGAACACAAAGCGCTCCGCAGAAAAGGCTACCTCGCTGACCATGATGCAGAAATCCTATGGAATCCAGGGCCTCCAGGCCTTCTAAGATGCAAGTCTCAGTTCCTTGAAAGTTTGGCTGATACCCTCCACTGGGGTTACTATGTTCATTCCTGAGCCATAACAATACTGAGCTTCTCCATGGCTTTGTGGAAACAGATAAGTTACTTCCTTGATTTGATTTTTCCCTTCCAGTCCTCCAGCTCAATAATTGCCTGAACCACATAAACTGGTACTTCATTACCCCAGATCACAATCCTAATATTCATACAAAATGAGGCCTGATTTATTATTTATGCAATCCTATCTTTTCACCTACATCAGAATTTCTGACATTTCATTTGTCTTTCCATTCACATCAAAAGTTGTTATATTTTCTTCCCCCGACCCACCCAGAATCTTGAGTTTGTGATCATAAGAGGTTGTGGAGGGGGGGGAAACACTTCAAAAGCAGGTTGATGAAGTGATTGTATCTGTAAAGAACCAGCATAATGTTCCATGTCGCATGGTTACCCAATGTTAATGTGTACTGATGAGCACCAAGGTGATAGAGGTCTTTTTTAAAAATGAGATAGGAGACTCAATAGAGCATTTTAATGCAGCCTCATCTCACTCATCCTCAATTATTAGGGCTACATTCACTACTGTTTTTTAAAATGTGCATGCAAATGGCATCATTAGTCTATAATTAATGCTGCTTGTCCCTGGGAGCTCTGCAGTGGCCTCTGGGTGATGTGAAGGACACTGTCTGTGCGGGCTGCCCTGTGTTCTCACTACTGTTATTTACTATGTGCGGTGAGTGTGGGCATTACATGGGCTTCTGTTCCATGTCATGCTTCAGTGCTCCCTTCCGGTGAGCAGGCAATAAAGTCAAATTTAAAGGAATCCTGGTCTTCCAAAGAGGTCAAAATAAGAGCTCAGAGAGCATTTTACACTTTTCCTGTGCATACCAGATGCCTTGCTAAGTGCCTTCCCATATAGAATTGAATCAGGGCTCTTGTCCATTTGGGGGGAAAGCGTCCATCCACAAACAAAGGCTCACACTTGTTAGCATATGATTTTGCATATGATTTGCATGTTAATGGTCTAATGTCAAAACACTCAGTTATCTACCTGTCCCTGTTCCTTCCCCTCTATTGTCAAGATGGGCTGATGAGTCTTATTAAAATTAACTCTTAGGTTTCTCCAGCCTCAACTGCAGCAAAATGAAAAGCCACTATATGACAGAAGAGGTTGTAGATTGTTCTGATTCTACCAGAAGCTCTGTCATGTTGGTGGGAACAAGCTTAAGTGAAGAAGTCACTTGCATGGATGAAATTCTCGTTTGCAAGATGGGAGATTGATGGTTATTCATCTTGGTCTCCAAGCCCAGAAAGCTTTTTCCTTCTCATAGCCCTGAAGCTCCAAATAACAGCTATTTGAATGCTCTGTCACTTATCTCCACCAAATGGACTTATTTTAAACAAACAAACAAACAAACAAATAAGTCTGTGATCACATATATAAGAGGTGCTCATATTTCTATACAACTATTTCAGATGCTTAGGAATAAAAAGAAACAAAATGAAGCACATATCAAGTAGAAAATTTTAATGAAGAGCATATTTGTCCAAGGATGGCATTCTAGACATCATTTTGATGGGTAGAATGAAGGTTTGTTAACAAAAGGTATTTTCCTCAAATTAGTAGCAGAGAGAGACACTGCATCTGGAAATACTTGCTAATAAGGATGAGATTTCGGAGTCCAATTAACTCAAAAGTGAGTGTAGTTCTTTGGTCTAGTTAGATCTGGTACATACAACCACACACACACACACACACACACACACTCCTTTCTGATAATTTAAAGAATTATTTAGGGAAAATGGCAATGTTTGTATGTTATTGCTAAGATATTTAAGGTTATTGTTAAGTCTAAGCACAGTGTAAGAAACACAAAGAGATATAATGGAATCCCTGCCTTCAATTCAACTATGATCTAGCCAGGAAGACAAGTCAAATTCATATGAAAATATAGCTAAAATTTTACAGACCACAAACGCATAAGAGTCCAAGGAAGGAAGTAATGGTGATAAGGAAGTTCTTCATGAGTCTCAGGAGACAGCAAAGACAATTATATTATCATTCATTTGTCCATTTATTCAGCTAATATTTATTAAGGGCCTAGGTATTAGGCACTATGCCTGGTGCTAGATAGAAACCAATGAGCGGGACACAGTTCCTGTTTCCTGATTCAATAATAAGTAATACATCCTTTAATTTGTGTAGTATGGAAGAGTTTATGGAATGCTTCTGGTATTTGATATTTACCTGCATAATCAACACAACCTTAAGATGATGATATTTGTTACCCCTACTTTAATGAATAATATTTTCAGAGAGGGAAATGAATGTTTAATTCCCCACAGAAATATGGTGGCTGAGGCAGGCTTGAACTCTCCTCTTCTGATTTCAGATCTTTTACCACCTCAAACTATATCAGAGTAGGATGATTTAACTGGAGTGATGGTTTCATGTATAGGAAAAGTAGGAAAGATATCTAGAGAATTTGCTAAGACTGAGACTTCACAAACTCTTCACAAGTAGGCTAAGAAATTTGACAATGGGAACCAGTAAATTTTGAATGAAGAAATCTTAGTAAAGGGAGTAATACCTTCATAAAAATGAATCCTATGATCCTACACAGACCTAGGGTGAGATGGAGAAATTGTTGGCAACAGATTAGCCACTATCCCACCACCAAGTAACAACCCAGTTTACTCCAAAATTGATTGAGCGAGCTCACTTTCAGGGCTAGAGGCTGCCAGAGAATGGGGAAAGGGGCAAATATGAGAATGTTTACTGAAAAATAATTGGCATATTGATGACTGCTTTGATATGAAATTAGAGAAAAGGGTAAGAATAAAGTCAGTGTCCATCATATACAGATATAAATTCAAAATGAATTAAAGACCTAAATATGAGACCTGAAAATATAAAAATCCTAGAAGAGAGCATGGGCAGTAACTATTTTGACATCAGCCATAGCAACTTCTTTCTGGATATGTCTCCTGAGAAACAAAAACAAAAATAAATTATGGGGACACTTTAAAATAAAAAGCTTCTGCAGAGCCAGGAAACAATCAACAAAACTAAAAGGGAAGCCATGGAATGAGAGAAGATATTTGCAAATGATATATCTAATAAAGGGTTAGTATCCAAAATATGTAAAGAACTTATAAAGCTCCCACATCAAAAACAAATAAGCCATTTTTTAAAAATTGGGCAGAAGACATGAATAGACATTTCTGCAAAGAAGACATACAGATGGTCAAAAGACACATGAAAAGATACTCAACATCACTCATTGTCAGGAAAATGCAAATCAAAACTACAATGATCTATCACCTCATATCCGTCAGAATGACTAAAATTAACAACACAAGAAACAACAAGTATTGGCAAGGATGTGGAGAAAAAGGATTTCCGCTGCACTTATACACTGTTGGTGGGAAGGCAAACTGGTTGAGCCAATGTGGAAAACAGTATGGAAGTTCCTCAAAAGGTGAAAAATAGAACTACCTTATGATCCAGTCACACTACTGGATATGTACTCGACTACAAAAACACTAATTCAAAGGGCTACATGCACCACTATGTTTATGGAAGCATTATTTACAATAGCCAAGACATGGAAGCAGCCCAAGTGTGCATCAACCAAGTGATGAATGGATAAAGCAGAGTGGTATATATATATATAATGGAATATTATTCAGCCATAAAAAGACTGAAATCTCACCATTTGCAACAACGTGGATGGAGCTGGAGTATTATGGTAAGTGAAATAAGTCAGAGAAAGACAAATACCATATGATTTCACTCATGTATAATTTAAGAAACAAAACAAGCAAAGGGGAAAAAAGAGAGGGAGACAAATCAAGAAACAGACTCTTAACTATAGAGACCGAGTGATTACCAGAAAGGATATGGGTTGGGGGATGGTTGAAACAGGTGTTGGGGATTAAGGAGTGCTCTTATCCTGTTGAGCCCTGGGTGCTGTGTGGAAGGGTTGAGTCCCTATATTGTACACCTGAAACTAATATTACACTATATGTTAACTAACTGGAATTAAAATAAAAACTTAAAAAAGTCAGTGTCTAAATTTTGAATTTGATAAGTTGAGAATCAGTTGTCCTACTATTAAAAAAAAAAAGAAAAAGTAGGAGCAATTGGTAGGAATCTTATCTCAAGGGACATGATATGTTTCATTTTAGAGTGTGGAGAAGGAAATGATATTGTAATACTCCATGAATAACTCACAGTTGTCAGCTGATGTTGAAGCCTGGTGTTTAAGAGACAGATTAGAAATATGGATTTGAGCAACTTTTTCAAAGAAAGCATCACTTCCACAGTGGAAACCTTGCTGCTAGGTGAGATCTATAGGAAATGTGGACAGTGAAATGAGCAGAGGGCTAACGATTGAATGAACGTTGTCCAACCACCTGGCTTCTTGATGAAAAATTTTCGTTTTTTTGATTGATCCTCAATCTTTTAGAAATGCCAACTTAGCTGTTGTTACATCTCTGTATACTTCAAGTAGTTAATGAATATAGTCCTGGACAGAGGGATCACCATAAGCAACATAATTTCTCCTGAAAAAAAAATTTTTTTCTCCTGGTTCATCCTGGGCTTACCTCTGGGCCAAAAGCAGTAAATGCTGATTTAAGGACCTGGAGGTAAAATCAGGATGTGCCCTGATAATATTAAATAGTGTGAGCGTGGTATAGTAAGAATTAACATTTGATTTTTGAGCTCAGTTCCTGTCACAGATCTCCTAAAATGTTTGAAATCCCCTGAGTAGTAACAATTTTTTTGTGTATGTGCTAATGAGATGCCTCCTGGCTGGGACCCCTAGATAGCTTCTGAAGGAAGACCGATTCCCAGAAAGACCAAGCTGTGACTAGAAGTTTGGAAACTTTAGCCCCCCCCGCCCGCCCCCTCCCACACACACACCTCTGGTGAGAAGAGGGGGCTGGAGATTGAATTCAATCACCAATGACCAATTATTTAATTAATTGTGCTACATAATGAAACTTCCATAAAAACTCATGAGCATGGAGTTTGGAAGCTCAGTTGGTAAACACATCGATCGAACAGCTGGGCAAATGGGGCATTTGGAGAGGGCTCAAAAGTGTTATGCCCTCCTCCACCCTCATACTTGTGAGGGGTATCTCTTCCTTTTGGCTGTTCCAGGGTTGAATCCTTTATAGTACAATATGCAGAGAATTCACATAGAATGGTGATTAGAATATTACCCCAAAATCTCTGAAAATAGATTCTGGTAAAATGTGTGGTGGCGGAAGTACATTCTGAGGTTAAGGAACAAAACTATAGTTTGAGGATATGGAGACCGGGGAGACCAATCACTTGTCTGAAAGCATTGGCAGAAAAGAAAGGAGCTATATGGCTAAAGAGTGTGTGGACACCCTTGATTCAGCCGACTGTTACTGGGGCATCCTCTGTAGGGAGCCTGTAACCCTGCCTCAAGGATGTGGTTGTGAGCAATATTCTAAGTTTGATTGCTATGAAAGATTTGATCCAGCATGGGAAACAAATATCAATGAGGTATGGAGGAGACCGGGAAGGTGTGCCAAGATTTTTTTAAAAAGAGAAAAAGAAAGAAAAAGAAAAAAAAAATATTTTTAAGCCTGTGAAATGGTAGACCTCAGTTCCAATCCGCAGGATTTGTGTATGTGTGGGAAGGGCATAGGGACTGTCCAAATAAACCTGTTCATTTTTACATGAAAGCTGAGGTGGCTCTTCTAGATCTCAGACTAGTTACCAGCAGGGCAGGGACAGAGCCTTGGGGCCTCAGTCCCCGACTTACTTCCTTCTCCTTCTCCCCACTGCCCTCCTGATTTTGTACATGGCCACCATGCTGCAGGCTTATATTCTCACAAACTTGCCATCCCTCTGCTTTCTGCCGTGGTGTTTCCTACGCTTGTTGGACTCCTTCTCTTACGTCTGTGTTGCATGCTATCCTTCCCTTGAGGTTTGTTACAAATGTCATTCCCCCCATGGAGACTTCCTTGAAGACCCTCCTGTAGTTTTCGCTCCTGCTGAGCTAGTAGAGCTTACTGACTGGCTCATCCTTGTATTGTCCTTACGTATGGGCTGTTCTGAATGTCTGGCCAGATCAAGAGTGCCGTAGAAGGAATATGCCTTATACATTTACTCTATCCATATGCTCTATTGCATCTTCCAATCTGATCTTTGATGTTTTTGGTCTAACTGGACCAAAGATTTTAGCACCAGTGAGCTGGAGTGGCCTTTTTCCGCCTTTGTACTCATATTCCTGAATCACCATCCTCATAGATCTGTGTTACAGAAAGTATAATATATGTGGGTAATCATAACAGGAAGTGAAGAGTAAATATCAATAGTTTGAATTGAAGACTAAAGTTAATTTAAAACCTAATTATCAGAGACTTCCTCAAGACAGAGTGTGTGACTTAAGTTAATAAACTTCTCATAACAGGAATTCCTGAAATGGAAAGTCTTTTTCTCACACAGAACATACTTTATTGACTCTTCTGTGGGCTGAATTTATAGTTAGGACTAAAAAATTCAGTAGGCTTAATTCACAGGAGTGTCTCAACACTGGGAAACAACCTTTCATCAAGGAGGAAGAATGCTACTAATCCAATGCAGTTTTAGGAGCACCAGGAAGGCCCTCTCCCCACCCATTCCCTCCAGCCCCAAAATACCAGTTCTCACTTGACTATTAATAATACAAATAGTATTGGCTTAGGTGGTTGTATGTAACTCTTGGTTTCAGCTCAGGTCATTATCAGCGTCGTGAGATCGAGCACCATGTCTGCTTGAGATTCTCTCCTTCTGCCCTTCCCCTGGGCATGTTCTCTCTCTCTCTCTCTCACACACACATAAATAAATAAACCTTAAGAAGATAATAATAATACAAATAGCATTAAGCAGTTGTAATAGTCTCACAAAGGCCTAAAACTTTATACAGAAAATCATAGAGAAAACTTGCATTAAATACCCCTCCTAGAAGTAATGCATTGACTTAAGTTAAGGCTATTTTATTTTATTTTTTTTAAAGCTATTTTAAAATAGAGGGTAGGAGAGAACAAAAAGGAGCTCTGTAACTTTGAAAGCTGGTGGGGGAGGAAGAAGCATGATCTAAAGAAAATGGGATGGGCAAGGCTGCTGAAAGCTCCAGAGACAACTCCACACACTTGACAGGGTTTCCCTGCTTAGTGAGGCACACCGAGGTTGAGATAAGGATTCTTGGTCTCCAACTCTCAGTTCCAAATTTCTTACAAAAAGTAAATAAATATAATTCGCAGAAACTGACTCTTTGTAGAACCTGGCCCAATTATTTTGCAACCACTTATTTCTAGGCTCAGAAAGTTTTCCCCAATACAAGTTGGTATCTTGAGACTGTAATCTGATTTTCAACCATGAGAGTGAAAACATATTTTCCTATTCTTAATTTCTAGATTGCTTGACTAAGTCACTTAAAAGTGATGCACTGAGTAAACTCTTTAAAAGATAAGTGACAAAGACTCCTTTTTAAATTTCCAGTCTCAATAAAGCTTTTAAAATCCCAATTTAAATCCAAAGATAATGTAGATACTCAGGGATTCCAAAGGTAAAAAAGATGTCCCATTCTCACATGTTACTCCATGGTAAGCGGCCTCATCACAATACTCGCTGATGTGAACACTGACTTTGCAGCTCAGCCACCTCTGGATGGGAGGAAGCAGTGCAAAGCTCAGATATAGGAGGGCCATGTGGAAAGACACACAGAACCACACCACAGCTCTTAGGAGTTTGGGCCATCTCTGTTTACAAATTTTGTGACATAAGAACAATTTTGGCCAATATTGACTATTTTTTTCTTAAACAGCTGTGAAGCTACGATCCCTCTGGGAGTAGGCTACAACATCTCTCTGACTAGACAAGCTCAAGCAACTTTCCAGGAAGATCCTTCATATTAATGCTTTCATAACAATTACATTTTAAAAAAGATATAAAGTAGAAAAATCTTATTCTTAAAGACAAGCTTCGGTTCTTTCAAAAAAATGTTCAAATTTCTCTTTCTTTTATATTCTTTCCTTCCAGCAAGTATCCTTAGTCATATTTTGAATTGCTGTTGAATAGATATTTTTTTCCAAAAAATTAGAACATTATAATTTCTTTCCCTGACTGGGCTTTACACATTTCGTCTGTACCCTGACAAAGAGCAGAATCTTGGGGTTTCCTCCCCTCCTCTGCCTTCTGGGAGACACATTTGTGGGTGCTCCATCCTTTAAACCTGTGCACCAACCGAGCCTTCCACTGAAGGAGTTATCCGCCTCCAACTCCACATTCTTCCTCAGTGGTTGACTATGACGGGGAAAATAGGCGTACAAAGCATTTTGCATTCTCTGGATGTACCACACAGTAATTCTGCTGTCTGAAAACTCTGTAATGTCAATAATTGATGCACTTGAGAAGTGGTAATTAAATTAGTTAATTATGCTGGTAAAATTACATGCAATTATGTGACTGCAGGGTATGTTTAGTAAATTAGGCTTTCCCATACTCACTACATATTGTGGTGCCAATTTTGTTCCTTGATGATTAGGTAGCTTTTGATACTTCTTAATTGATTTAATACCTGGATCTTCATTAGACCTTGATTGCTATGCTATGTATGTCTGACATTTTTTCTCTCTGATATTTTACTGAGATCGTACATCAGGGGAAAATATACGTACATGCTTGGGAATGATACATGTATCTATGTGAATATCTTCACATGTTTCTCATTTAAAATGTTTGGATGTTGAAATATCACCTCCCCCATGGCCCTCCCACTGTCTGAGAAAGGGCTAATCCTAAAAGTTGACTCAAATAAAATCCAGGAGCTTAACTCTTCTTGGACACTCTAAAAAAAAAAAAAAAAAAAAAAGCAAAAATGATATTTAATTATTTTGCTTCTGAGATAACAATATAACTAGTACTAGGCAGTAAGAGAAAGAAGCAGAACAGCAGAATTTTTAGGAAGGTTAATCATTTTATGTCTCAACACATAAAATTTAAAGAAGATCCTTTATCTATGAGGAGTTAATTGAAAGGTTATACATAATAGAAATTACAAAGAAGCCCAGAGAAGCCCATTATAGGCTTCTTACGTGCATTAGTATTATCCTCATAGAGCAATGAGAGTGAAGTCAGTGCTAAGGGTGGAGCTCATGGATGGAGCTTCTTGGTTCAAGATTTTAAATGACCAAGAACCAGAAGGAAGCCTGGGAATTGCTAGGCTGATTCCCCATATGTAATAGGTGAAGAAATGAAGATCCCATTGAATGCTTTATGGGTGTTCTCACAGCGAAGAGTGACTAGGGTTGGGTCCAGAATTCAGGTCTTTGCCCCTCTGGCCAATTGTAATATACCACATACTATCACTGTATTTTTCGATTTTGCCAATTCCCTGCCACTCTACACCTTTGTATTGTCTTTACTCAGAGACTAGGCACATTTTCAGAAGAGCTCCTTCTTTAACTATAACCTGAGTGTCAGGAGGCAATTTTAGTTAGAAGAGAACATACCAATTGTAATTATCTATTTATATTGGGGAATCAGAAATTTAGTCTTTTCTGTTTGCTTGTTTCTTAAGAGGTCAGCTCAGCTGTCAGCATCTGCAACTTCTATATTTTGTAACCCACCCATAATGTAAACAATAAGGCACCCCTAATGGGGAGGAAGTTTCTGGAGAAGAAAATAGTCTTACCAGTGCTGGAAGGAATGGGCAGGTTTGCCCACTACTGGGGGCTTCTATCATCCCTCTGAGGACAGGGAGGTGGACAGATGGCCACAAAGCTTCTACTGGTCCCAAGTTAGAGTCCATGACTATCTGGACAACTTCATTTCTGAAGTAGATAAGCAAAGACTACTTTGCATATCTATATTATATATATATTTGTGGGGTTTTTTTCTTTTTCTTTTCCTTCTTGATCCTTCAGTAGATGAAAAGGCATATTAAAAATAAATGATAATAATTTTATTTTATACAATGCTGTACCCTTCCTTTATGCATATGGATTTTTACATACATCCTGTGGTGACAGAGGACAAGAATTAATCCCATTCCATAGATTCTTGTTAATCTAACCCAGAAATTTAGCCATATTTGAATAGTGAATAGATACATAGAATCAACCAACCTTTTTTTTTTTTTTTTTCAACCAACCTTTTTAAGTAAGGACAAGTGATATATGTTTCCTTTTGTGTTTTATGAATTCAGGCTTTTAAGGAAACCTGCCTCTGATGTCTTCCAGGAAGTTTTCCTTAATTCCCTCCAGGCTGGAGGAAGCAGTCTCATAATACTTATTGTGTCCCCATCACTGCATTTCTGCTTTATTTTATGTTTGTCTGGTCACACATACACACACAATACTAGATGGTGAAATTCTTATTTAAAAAAAAAGATTTATTTTTTAAATTTCAGATAGAGAGCAGGTGTGTGCATATGTGTGAGCGAGCGTGGGGCAGAGAGAGTGGGGGACAAGCAGATTCCCAGCTGAGTGTGGAGCCCAATGTGTAGCTCCATCCCAGGACCCTGAGAGCATGACCTGAGCCAAAACCAAAAGTTAGATGCTTAGTGGACTGAGCCACCCAGGCACTCCTGCATGGTGAAATTCTTGACTGGGGGTGTTCTGGTTGATTTGCTTTCTTATCATTAACCTTAAGCCCAATGCGTTGTCCTATGCTCAATGCCTAGTCCATAGTTGTTAAATGATGAATAAGTGAATATTGGCCTTTATAAAATCAACATTCTTATCATCATCAGGTGACATTTAAACTCTTGCTTCTGCCCTTTCTCCTTAACAGGCACAAATATCTATGAGGATGAGCTACAGTGTTTTTGTTGTACTTACTACCACATATTCTAGATATTTGAGTACATTTCTCTATTTTTTTTCTAAAAGCTAGTATCTACTAGAATATAAACTGAAAATGCTCTTGGTCATTAAGTTGAAAATTTTTCTTTCCTTAACTTCAAATTGACATTTATTCTTCTGCTTCTATCAGCTCCAAACGATATATGATCTTTAATGTAATTATAAAATATGTTCTAGTCACAGAGGCATTGGTTTAAAACTCCAAATGTATTTACATATCTTTCTCTGTGTCTTATAAGAATAACTTCTATATATGTTTTTTTCATGTTTTACATTTAAATGAATGTGGACACATGTGGAAGACAAGTAAAACAAAGAAATCTTTGCTAATTCTTACAGAGAATGTAAGGATCGGGGAAACAGGGAGGTATCATGGAGGAAAAAGGGGAGCGTTGGGGAATTAGAGGAGGCAGTAGCAGAGTATTGATGGAAATCCTGCTGCTTCCCATTAGCCCTGCCAAGAAGCAGGCAATAACACCACCTGTCTGTTTGGCAGCCACAGGTACCTACACATGGTTCGTGTTTTTTTCCTCTCCAGATTTCAAGATTTAGATTGGAGACCCAACTAGTTAAATCAACAGGTAAAACAAAATGTCATGGAGAAAAAAATCACCCTCAGCATTGCTGTGTGGGGAGAAGGAGAGGCAACCAGGAGTTCTCTCCAGGCGCACTTGTGAGTTTCATAAGGGCTTCTTGTTGAAAACCTTTTCTTGGCCCTTGGGCTTCTGCAAAGCCAGCAAGCTATCCTGTAAGCTGGCATCCTGCCATTATAACAGATGGCTGGCAGCGTAGGCAGCAAAGAGACCATGTAGGAGCATCACAAGTGAGTACTGAGGGCGAGCTCTCTAGGCATGAGTCTGCAGTCTGTCTGTCCATTAGTTAGCCCTGAGCTCCTGAACAAAGTGGGGATGGGGAATATTTTCATCTAGATCTTTGGCCATGACTAACTTCAGGCAGAAATGCTGGCATTTCTTATTTGTGTTTTAGTATTGAGTTTTCTACTCCAGCTCTGGTGTGAGTGCACGGGATATTGCAAGCAGGCGATGGAAAAGATGGAGATGTTCTAAATGAAATCTTAGCATTTCTAGTTTGCTTGCCCTCTCCAGTTCATTCTGAGCACTCCTGTCAAATTCATCTCCTAAAGTGCAGCTTGGATCCTATCTCATCTTCCCCAAAACTTTCTATGATAACAGTGATGATGATGATGAGGAGGAGGATTTTGACAATGATGATGGTATTGATAATGACAGTGGTAATGGCTACTATTTGTTAAACACTTACTATGTGCATGATTTTCTTACTTCATAGGCAGCCAGGGCTCAGAACTTAACTTCCCAGGAGATCACATAGCTATAAAATGTCAGAGCTGAGATCTGTACCTATATTTTTCTGACTCCAGGCGAAGCACCATAACTGCTATACCCAGTATTTGCAAATATAAGCAAACTCATCCAAATAGTCTCTGAAAATTTCTTGATTGTCACCACCTTACAATTTAAGAAGATAAAAACTCTTAATTTAACTCAAAGTTTAGTTTAAAAGATTTTCTTTTTTTTTAAATTTTTATTTATTTATGACAGCCACAGAGAGAGAGAGAGGCAGAGACACAGGCAGAGGGAGAAGCAGGCTCCATGCACCGGGAGCCCGATGTGGGATTCGATCCCGGGTCTCCAGGATCGCGCCCTGGGCCAAAGGCAGGCACCAAACCGCTGCGCCACCCAGGGATCCCTAAAAGATTTTCTTTTATTTTTGATATATGTCTCTATTTTTTAACTTATGAGAACATTTGCTCTGAGAAACTGTGTTTAAGATAATGAGAACCAATTAAACCATATGACTTAGGAAAGTACTAGAGTAACTGTAACATGGTACAGTAGGTCGGCATAAAGGAAACATTTGTTATTTATTTCAAGAAACTACCAGAGAATCTGTTTTAAATCAGGTGGAATTTCTGTTTTCTATTGGGTTATCTGTGATTTTATGTTTGGGATCAAATAAGAAAGAAGAAACAGAGATCAGTTGGTTTGTTTCTTCTAGAGGGTAATTGAGGTTCCGGCATGTGTCTTTCTCATTCCCAAACCCCTTTTTTATTTTTTTTTTAATTTTTTTTTTATTTTGCTGTGCAACTTTTTTTTTTTTAATTTATTTTTTATTGGTGTTCAATTTACTAACATACAGAATAACCCCCAGTGCCCTTTTTTAAAACAGGTATTAATGATACTAACTTCCTTATTTTTGACCTGAATTTCTTTTTAGTAGCTTATTTCCAGGAAAGAAAGGAAATTTCTTCATATACTTGAACATAATTACTATCAGTTAGCTAGTGCTGCATGACAAATAACCATAGAAATCTAAGTGACTTACAAAATAAGCATTCTTTCTTCCAGAGCAGAGGGTAGGCAAGGGGTATGACCATGGCCACTGTAAGCAAATATAGCCTCCTATTATCTCTTTTCCTCCAGCTGGAGTCAGTGGTTAGTTTGGGCAAGTACATCTTTTTTTTTTTTTTTTTTTTTTTTTTTTTATTCTCTTAACAATGGCAGAAGTGCAAAAAGACAGCCCAATCGCTCAAACCTTGTTAAAAAAAACTTTGGTTCTATCACTTCCATTAGCATTCCATTGGTAAAGGCAAGTCCCACAGTCAAACCCAAAGTGAGTAAGTATCTTCGCTTCTTTCTTTGGGTGGGGGGAAGGAAATCTAGTTCACATGGTTCGAAGTCAAGAGTGAAGAATTGGTACCATCTGTCCAATTTCTGTTCATTCCTTATTGCATGCCCTTGTGCTACTCTTGCTCTATCCAGCTGTGTGCTGAGGCAGTTATACTCTTCTATCATACCTTTCATTACTAGTTCCACAAAATTGCAAGACTCAGCTTTTGCATCTGCTCAAAGTCCATTATTAATATTTTTCGAATGGCATTTTCCTCTTTCAGGGCCATGTGATAAAATCCTTTTCCAGGAAGTACTTGTCACCATGGAGATTGCACTCTTTCTCTTCTGCTCTAGCTCTCTGGAATCTAAGTGCACTTTGTGTTCTACTCTGCCATGTATAAAACATGCTCTTGTGGTGTGAAGAACAACTTGATTGAAATTGATCTGCAAATGGCTCCTCCTCTGGGCAGAAACAGGAACAACCTTAGACTTCTGTGAACTACATTGACATCTTCTCTGGCTGCATCACCTTGAGGTTTTGCTTTGTAATCAACTTCTTAAGCACTTTTTGTGCTCTCATTTTTCTTTATTAAGAATCCAGTGAGGTGTGGGTGGGGAGGAGGGCAGGGCCTATGAACTTGTATGTATGAACCTACATGTATGTACTATTAAGCAGACTGTATTTCTTTTACAATTAAACAGACTACCTTTTTCTATAATGGCAGTACTGTTATGCACTTCCTATGCCCCTCAATATATATGAAATACTAGTTTGTGCTTTTGTTACCTTTTAAAGTGAATACACACACACACACACACACACACACACATTTATGACCACTGCTTATGTTTCAGCAAATGCATGTTTAAAATTCCAGATCTGAGGACCTGTGAGAAAAGTTATAATTTAAGATCTCTGTGCACATCTTATTTTCATGTTAACCAGGCGGAATGGGCTGATTCAGATGTTTGGGAGCATGAGAGCACTTAATCTGTTACCACTGCTTTGCATCATATCATGTTCTAGACTTCTTAGGAGCAATCTTTATTTATTTTTGGAGCTCACAGATTGCATTTCAACGAGTCAGGAATATTTTCCAGCTTATTTTAGTGAACTTACGCATATTTTGCCCAAATGGAAAAAAAAAACACTATTCTCCAAAGAGTTGCTATTAGTGCTATTCTAGTGCTAGCCTGTCATTCTATTTGATCACCCCAGGGAAAAAAGAAATTCACCTGCTTGTCTGGTTTTGTACACGCATGTGAGCGAAGGGGTGGACATGCCAAAAGAGCACATTTCTGTTGGTTAGATAAATCCAGGAGAAGTTATCACTAAAACCTGATGTTTTAATTGTGCTCCTCAAACCCAAATACTTTGTGTTGTTAGATAATCTTTCTTCCCTGAGCCCCTTAGTAGGCCCCTAAGCATTACTTCACCTTTAAGAGCTACTTAGGGCAATAAATATGCGTATTTGACTCAAAGCTGGCAGTCCCAGTGATGGTGGGGTTAGTTGCCTGGTTATTTGTGGTTATTTTTGCAATGCTTGCAGATTCCAAGATTGATGGTTTGTTTCATCAGAAGCATGCAGCATGCCTTTTTAGTAACTCACTGAACACAGGTGTTTCCTGATTATCTATTTGATTAACATAGTGACCAAAATTAAAGCAGAATAAATAAACCTTGCTATATCTACTTTCTCTTTCCATACCTATTTGCGCTGTTTAAAGTAGAGGAAAATTGTAGCCCTCCCCCCCCCAATCTCATTTTCATTTAGTAGAACCTGAAATCATTGCAGACTCTTCCCAGGACCAAGTATAATTCCTGGAGCAGTCTGTTTGTTGAAAGAATAAATAAGTATATGACTGAACAGTCTGTTGAATGAATAAATGAGTATATCACTGAACATATACATGCTTGTATGAATACATTTCATGTCAATGGTCGCCACAAATACCACGATCATGGATAAACCACCCCCCTTTTACTCTTACTCTTATTTTAAATCCCCTTTGCCATTATGATTCTCAAGGATTCAGAGACTATTGGAAGCATCATGCATCAGGAAGGAATAGAGATAAGGAAACTTAAAAGGACCAAATCTTTCAGCCCATTAATCAAACCCATAATTCCCACTAAAGCAGGTAAAACAATGAATCGTGCTAAGAAAAAAAAATTACTCTATATTATGAGCATATTTAAAAGCTAAAATCAGAGACTGTTGTCCCAGGGCACAGGGGAGACATTTCTAAAAGGCAGGGAAATTTGAAGACCCTCATTAAGAAGATGTCGCCTGCAAGCTCAGATAAAACAGGAAAGAAAAATGTATCTGAAGTTCTAACGAAATGTAGCTCATATTCTTCCTCCCACTCTGTTTCTCTGAATGATTCTCTAAGTTACAATATGAGCAAAATGGAGCTTGAAATAGACAAAATGGGACTAGAGCTTTTTTTTTTTTTTCATGTAATATCTTAATGGAATTGCTACTCCCTGCCTTCTGTGCAAAGATTATTTGGTTTTTCCATATACTTAGGAAGGAAAAATTTAAGTTTCCAGTTAATGTACTTATTTTCAGTAAGTACCACCACTATGTTTCTAGATACCTCATAATTAGGGTATTTAGGGGATATATTTATTTGGTTGTGCCTTATCCAGTTAGATTAGGTACCATTAGTATTTGCATGGTTTAATGGAAATGATAGCTAAAATGTGAATGAGTGCCTCCTTTGTGGGTTAAACTAAGCCTAGAAGCCAACAGCTAAAGCAGTTAAATGTGTGCCAGTTCTCATAAAAAGAGCAGCCACAGGCGATGAAGGCTGCGCTGAATGCACAGGATCAGAAAAAAAAACCTCCATGAGTCTCCTTCCCTGCAATCTGTATGCCTGCCTAACCCTTTACTAACACACCACCCTTCACCCCATTAACAGATGCAGGCACCCACGCACATCCTATAGCCAAAATCAGAGAAGATTTTTGCTTTTTCTCTCCTTTCCTCTCTAGCAAAAATATGAGCTCCCCCCCCCCTTTTAACTACAGTTTTGAAGAATTATGCACCACTATTTGGAATTCTCTAAATCACCATATTTCAGATTTCAGAGAAGAGCGATGCTTAGAATGATTTGCACTTTAAGCATGAAGGGTGACAGCCAAATGGCTCATGTACCCAGCTAACCACGTTAACTTCCAGTTTTTAAGGCTCCTAAAACCGTAACTCATTAAAAACCAAAACCCAACCCAAACCCAACCCAAAAGACAAACAAAAAATGCTATTTTTTTTTTTTTATCATTGAGTTGATGGATGCAAAACCTTCTTGAGCTACGTGGATTTAGCCATTCTCCTGAAGGGATTGTGAAAGGAGCCAGAAGCTCTTTGTGTTTTACTTAGATCCTGCACCTTGTTCAGCTTTGTCTCTGATAATGCAAGGTGACCTCCAAGCAACATACAGTTGCTCATTTTTGTATTGATTCACTGAGAAGTTACCAGGTGTTGGCTTACAAAGACTACAGAATGAATTAGGGTAAGATACAGTGTTTCTCTTCAAGGAGTTCATGATACAAGCAGATAAAAGTATAAAATGATGGATATATATAATATTATATGTAATATATTTATTATAATATGTATTGTAATATGTATAATATATAATATATTATCATATCATAGATAATAATATAGTGAAAAATGAATTGTGGAAAGACAGAAGTGGAAACAGATCATTTAACCTTAGTTGCTGGGAAGACTTTTCAGAGGAGGTAGTAGTTGAGTCCTAGGGACAGTTACCTACCCACTGGAAAGACATATTGTGTGCATAGCAAGAAGTTCGTTAGAATGAACTACCCATAAGGTAGAGGAGATTTGAGATTTGCAGCATTTCATAAGGTAGCCAGGCTACTTGAATTTATTAAAAAGAAAAAAATGAAAAACCACATTTCAAGTGTTCAGTAGCCATGTATGCTTAGTGGTTACTGTGTTAGACAGTGTGGCTATTGAACATGACAGCAGAAGTTTCCATTGGACGGTGCTGTTGTGGGTGTTAGGCAAGAAGTCGGGGTGGAGTAAAAGATAGGATTTAGTGAACGCAAAGCTGGAGGTGAAGCTCTATGAGTGGAATAGCTTTATCTAGAGAGTAAAAAGTGAGCAGGCAAAGTCCTGTGGTGTACACCACCATTCAAGAAGTGGATGGCGGGAGAGATAGTACAAGCAAATGTCCTTGGAATGGTCAGAAGAAGAATGGAAACTGGAAATCCTAGAGCACCAGGGTAGCTCAATGGTTGAGCATCTGCCTTGGGCAAAGGGCCTGATTCCGGGGTCCTGGGATAGAGGCCCACATTGGGCTCCCTGCAGGGGGCCTGCTTCTCCCTCTGCCTGTCTCTGCCTCTCTGTGTGTGTGTTTCTCATGAATACGTAAATAAAAATTTTTTAAAAAATCTTTAGAAACTGTAAATCCTAAAAGTTCAGCAAGGAGAGTGTTTAGAGAAGTCCATAGCTGCCGAGGATGCCTGATACTATAGAAAATCTCATGAAAATTGGCAATTGATTGTGAGATCTACAAAATGGGAGGTCATCCATCCATGCTGTTAGTGACAATTGGTTAAGAGGAGTCGTGTGTGTGTTTATGTTGGAGTAAATGTGGGTAGAAGGTAGGCTGAGGAGTGTAGTGGACTGAATGGTGTCTCCACAGATATGTCCACATGGCAGCCCTCAGAGGTTCAAAGAGGCAAAACCCCCCAATTCTCTCCTAGAGCCTCCAGAAGGACTGTTGCCCTGTTGACACCTTGATTTCTGACTTTTCTCATCCAGCACTGTGGGAGAATCAGCTTCTGGTGTTTTAGCCCCCCAGTGTGTGTGGATTTGTTACAACTGCCACAGGAAACCAAAACAAGGGCATTCATGAGCAAACGGGAAGTAAAAGAATGGAGATAGAAAGTTTTGACGAATGGTTAGACACACAAACATTCTCAAGGGACAGACAGGTAAAGTCAGTGGTGAAAAATGAAAATGGAAGAAGTGCTAAAAAACTGATGAATTTGAGCTTATACGTCCAGCCACCAAATGGACACATGGGCTGTCCCTGTGTGTCCCTCCTGCTTCCCACACTGCCCGGCCCCACTGGCCATATTACTGCAATCTTTCTTTCTTCTCATTCTTTCTTACAAATATCAGACTTTATGTTTTAGCCGTTTCAGCTAACTTCTCATGTCATGTTGAAATCCCTCTCATTCTTTTGACCTGGGAGCATATGTTTCTTGTTAGTCCTGAAACCCACTCAAATTCTTCTATTTCTCAGCTCTGGGGAGAAATTCTGGTGGCTCTGATGATTTCCCACCATAGGTTCAATTTGTCTGAGCAACACTTACGTTCTTGCTGCAGGTCAGATACATTTTTTTATGTCTTCTAACCTTCCCCCAGTAGCTGTCCCCAGATGTTACTTTTGAGAACATAAGACACCTCTTTCCTTTTTCATTCATGAGAATGTTGGGATCATCCAACAAGCAAGTTATCAGCTCTTGCATGTCACAGTCTCTTTCTGCCTTTACTATCCTGTTTGGCTTTTACCTTTGAGCAAAAGTATGATCTTTCTCCATTTGGAAGGCTAATCTTTCCACTTTGCCAAGGGGCTTGGCTTTTTCCCTTTTTCTGAATATACGCGTTCTTTCCCCACTCTCCATGTTTTCCTGAGATTCAGGCCATTCCCCGTTTACTGTCAGTCTTTTCCTTGGCCAATCTCAGCCGGTGACCTGTGGTAACTGATCCTGATTCTCAGCCTCCTTCCTGAGCACTGTCTGCTGATCACCTCCACCTGCATAATTTACACACGTTCAGCGAGCTTAAGACTACGCTTACCATCTTTCTCTTCAAATCCACTTCTTCCCAGTAACCCACCCTCCCCCACTTTTTTTGTTAATACGGGAGAAATCCTCCCTCTTTGTGTAGATTTGAAACCCTGGAATCCGCTTCAAACCTGCCCTTTCCCTGATTCACTGCCATCTTTGTAGAATCATTATAGGTCATAGTGCTTCCCACTGTAATTGTTTATAGGACATTTTTAGTTTCTGAGATAGGCTCTGGAATAGAGGGAAGAACACTGGATCTGGAAAGGAAGACTAGAACTTGAACTTGAACCAGGCTTTACCTCTGTGAGGTAAAGTGCCTCTGGGACCTCTGGCGAATCACTGACCTACTTTTCACCTCAGGGTCCCTGTCTTTAAAAAGATGATAACAATATCTTTCTCAAAAGATTGTTATAAAGATTGCAGAGATTAATATGCATGAAAGTTCTATACAAATTCTGAAGTGACATACTGTAATTTAATCTGCGAGGTGACCAGCTGTATAGTCTCACAGTGGTTCTTGCTCTCAGAGAGAGGAAGCTTGAACAAAAAGTAGAATCAGTAGATCAGTTTAGAACCTCTCTTTTGCAATAAGCAAACTATTCTCAATGGATCAACCTCTGTACTTCTATGAACTATCAGTTTTAATCCACATGACATTGCAATTCTTAACAGGCTTCTAAAGGCAATTATTGAAGGTGCATACGGTCCAAACTAATAGTGGTTATTCCCACTTTACCTCCCTTTCATGGCTCCAGGAGAATCCAGACATTGGAAGGGCATATGACACCCTTGACTTTGCATTTGCGAATCTTTTGCTAATGATATCGGGGTGGAGGCAAAGGTTATGCCAACCTCTGTCTCTGTGTCTTCATTACCAGTATTTCTGCCCATCAGGTACCCTAGCTTCCTCTGTGTCCTATCGTGAATGTGAGGACAGGAGCACCTGGCCTACACACTTTAGTTACTTGGTCTCATCAAAGTACAAAACATATAAGGTAAAACTACCTTTATTATTGTCCTTATTAGGTTTGTTATCAATCCCATGACCTACAGTGTTTGGTTGACTTGGAAGTCTTTGACTTGATGAATCAAAATGATATTTTATATAAATTGTTAAGTTACCCCTTTGCTGTTTCTTGGTCCTAAGTGGTTAAGAACTGTTGTGGTTTTCTTTTAGCTGACAACAGGTAATCCATCTTTTAAAAAGTCACTATTATGTAGTAGCCTCATGAGTATCAACAAAATAAAATGAGATAACATATCCCTTAACTAAAATATTTTTGCTATGAAGGTTGGCCTGATGGAATCACCCTGGAGTAGAGCTATCTACCTCACAAAATGCCACTCTGCTTACACAACGTCAACATTTGTGTGCAAAATATAAAACCATAAAAAAGAATCCCGTTTTCATATTGTGTATTGATATATATGTAGGTATATGAGTACACTCAAAGAACCGATTTTTTTTTTCAGTATAGAAAGCTTTTTATTTAATAAGATAGTGCAAGTAACCTTCACTGTACAATGTTAAGGCACATAACCACTTCAGATTCTGCATCTTCCTGATTCCATACTCAATTAGGTGCCAAACACAAACTCTAATTCTTATGCTCTTATGCAGTGTTTAATTGTACAGATTCCATAAAAAATCACTTAATATAAAGAAAACAAATACTCTCTTTTATTGCCACTCTAAATACTTTTGCCAGCAAATGCTTTTGGGGGTGCTTTTTATTTATGGATTTTTCACAATGCCGGAAAGCTTTTGTCTTTTTTAGTGCTTTATATTTATAGTTGTGGGATGATCATTTTCTGGTTGGTTTCACATTGAGCTCTTTTAGAACTAGTTGGAGTAGTAATAGTTTCACACAGTTTATACTTTCTCCCCCTGAGTCCTATGTTAAATCTTTTTCACTCTCTCAGTGACACTGCAATATATTATGCTATACATTCTTAGGCTATTAACTTTGGGCATTGCTAATGATTTCTTTTTTATATATATACAGCACATAAAACATGTAAATGTTTCTTATTAAAACAAGAAAACTCAAAACACAATCAACCCTATCAGAAAAGAAAGGAAAGAAAGAAAGAAAGAAAGAAAGAAAGAAAGAAAGAAAGAAAGAAAGAAAAAGAAAAAGAGAGAGAGAGCTGGAGATTTTTTTTTAAGTTATATTGTGAGAGAAACAGGTTTGTAAAATCTCAGTGTTGGAAAACAAAGTAAATTATAAAAGACCCCTAAAGGGAGAGATTTCGTTTTCTTAAAAAACAGCTTGTTTGGCATGCCATTCCTGTACTTAATTTTTTTTTTAAGTAACACATTTGAAAAATCATTAATAGCAACATAACAGGTTTTGGGGGTTTTGTTTTTGTTTTTGTTTTGTTATGTTTTTGCCTAGAAGAAAATGTCTGAGTCTTTGTGAGAAGGCAGGAAGAAGAAAAGGAAGGAATTTCAAAGTCACCTTGACCCCCATATCGTCAGCCCTCAATACGTGTAAAGGAGCCCTGGAGGGTAGAGAGCTCACTGTAAATTCTAGCAGCTCAAAGCCTATGAGGATTTAACTGGTGGGTGTATGTATTAAGTAGCTGGGAAACAAGTAGCCTTAGGTGCAAAGCTTAACACCAAAAGATTTAAGGAAACAGGATGATTCAGAAAGAGCCCTCACCCCTACCCCACCCAAAAGCAAGAATGGAATTGATGAGAGCAACAGCAACCAATATTTGCACCTTCACAAGGGGGATTGCCTACTCCTAAAAAAAAAGTCTGTGGAAGCCACTGGACTCCTCAATTACTTTACACTTTGGCTTTCTTGAGGATACAACAGGATGGTTCAGAAAACACCTTTCACAGAGGTTTAAACACCCCAATTGGCCATCTTCAGGCCAAGCAGTGAATGCCTGAAGAATGGAATAAGGGTGGATGGGATGGAGGAGGGAGAACAAAGAGGAGTAGGAGAAGATGGGGGTCCCAGATGAGGAGAAGGAAGGGGGAGAGATAGGGAAAGAAATAACTGGTTGGGCTGCAGGGTGGGACTGTACAGCGCAGGGGATGGTGGTGTAGGTAATGGAATCAGGGAAAATAAAACTAGATGAGCAGGGGAGGTCAGATTTCATTAAAGCCTGATCCAAAAAAAAAAAAAAAAAAAGCCTGATCCATGCCTAAACGGCAAAGCTCATAGTATGGTGCATTGAAAAGTGAGAACAGATTCTTTTTTTCCTTGATGCACTAAGAGGGATTGAAGAAACGTTTACAAAATGTTTACTGAGGTTGCCCCAGCAGCATGCAGACATCCACATCTGGCTGGGTTCTTCCCTGCCCTGACTTACTCCCCTTGGGGCAATGGAAGGAAGAAGCACTGGAAGCAGCCTCAATCTCTGTGCTTACAGATGTTCCTCTGCTTCCAGAAAACGGAGACCATCAGATAGACCAGTCCCAGAGCCACTACCTCGACTCTCTCCCAGAATTTTGACACCATGAGCCCCTTCTGGTGGAAAGAGGCTAGAGAGAAACAGATAAAAGCAAACAAAAGACAAACACACAGAAACAAAAAACACACCAAAAGAAAAAAAAAAAAAGCAAAAACAACTCCCCCATCATTGTTATATAACTTTTAGTTCTTTTTATTTTTTTATGATTTTTATTTATTCATCAATGAGAGACAGAGAGAAAGAGAGCGAGAGAGAGAAGCAGAGACACAGGCAGAGGGAGAAACAGGCTCCATCCCAGGACCTGGGAATCACACCTGGCTGGAGCCAATGGTGGATGCTCAGCCACTGAGCCCCCCAGGTGCCCCTGGTTCTCTTTTTATTTTTTTAAAGATTTTATTTATTTATTCATGATAGACATAGAGAGAGAGAGAGGCAGAGACACAGGCAGAGGGAAAAGCAGGCCCCATGCACCGGGAGCCCGACGTGGGACTCGATCCCGGGACTCCAGGATCGCGCCCTGGGCCAAAGGCAGGCGCCAAACCGCTGCGCCACCCAGGGATCCCTGGTTCTCTTTTTAAATAAATTTCTGATAACTGTTCAGAGTTCTTTACTTTCTCTGCCAAGTAAAGGATCTGGCTTACGGGTACAGTTGTATTTCCCCAAATAAGACCGGACACTTGCCGAAAAGGCACGTGTTGGAGGCTGAGGCCCTGGTGTCTTATACCTTGGCCTTTCGGGACACGCGGCGGAGAGCTGGTCAGTGGATCTGCGGGCTCCTGGAAACCGAGAAGGAAAACAATCAGTTCTGCTGTCTTCCCCGGGCCGGGGAGTGAGCGTAATGCGGGAGCCCGCAGGCCGGAGCACACAGGTGAGCAGCGCCGGCCGACCGAGCGCTCAGGTGCGCGGGTGCAGGTGACGCGGGGCCCCGGGCTCTGGGAGGCGGCGGCGCGGGCGGGGCGGGGCGGGGCGGGGCGAGGGGCTCCCGGGGCCGCGGGCCGCGCCACCGCCTGTCACCTCGGCGGCAGGTGGGAGCAGGCGGGCTCCGGCCCTCGGGGGCTGCGCCCCCTCCCCGCCTGGGCTCCCATAGTGCAGAACGGAGGAAGCCAAAACCGTGCCGTGCAGTATGTAAAGCACGTTTTTCTTCTTCCATGTATAATATGTAAAAACCCAACTCCCGCCCCTTATAAAGTTAGCTTAACGAAATTTCCGCTCCGTCTTGGGCAAGGGGATAGAGCACATTTTCACATAGGTGAAGGGCAAAGGGATCTTTGGAAAAGAGCCAGCGACTGGTTGCAAACACAGTGAATCTAGCCCCACAACCTATGTGTTGTGGGAAACCCAGCATTCCTTTCAATTTCTCTAGGGATTCTTGAGGATTTACAGTTAAATCCTCTAGGATTTACCTTCTAGGACCCCTACTTTCTCCTTGCACAGATTTAATTGGATCCTGAGTTACAAAATCCCTTGTATGCGGTCTGCATATAAAATCTACCATTTCCCAAACCATTTGTCTAGCAAATTCGTAAATCTGAACTGCCTTGTTCCCTAATAATGCCAGATGTGAAAGGACCTGCTTGGTCCTAAGCTAATGTTGGTTTGTCTTTTAGTGGGTAACAGTGGGTCAATTTGAGTGCTCTGAGGGATCTGTGTTTCATTCCACTTGAGCAAGAGAGCTTTTGGTGAATGGGCAGGTGCGACATGACCATGCACAGCAGAATTTGTTGGTGGTCCTTGCCTGTAATCCATTTGCAAAGACAGGTCCAATGGGTAAGAGCCAGTGTCTTTCCGAGTCTGCGTCGGTGAGCTAGTTAGGTTCAGAGAAGGGTGAAAATTGGGAATCAGCCGGCTTTTCCTGATGCATGGCCTGTCTTGACAGCTATGTCTTTACCAAGCAGAGTCTTACTTTTTCACCTTGGGATATCCATCTGTTCCTGAATCTGTTTAGGGTGAAGAAAAGATGAGTTATCTAATAAGGCTCTAGGAAAGCTTAGAACTAGAGGCTGAAGCAGAGGCAGCCAAGCTGCTTTGTCACCACCTGGAATCAGGCAGGCAAACGGGGAGATCACGCAGGCCAACCTTCCTAGCCCAGGGGCTATCATTCCATTTTATATGTTTGAGTCATTGTGAAGAGAAAGATTTATAGGCATTCTTTCAACACTTACTCAACAAATATTTACTGAACACCTACCCTATTCTGAGCTCTGCAGTGTATTCAGAAACCGGGGCTGGAATCAAGTCATTCTTTCTTAGCATTCTCAAACACTACTCTTTTTGACTGCTGTGGATCACATCCTCAGTATCAACCCATATATTGATTGAATGCTTACATGTGTAAAGGATATTACAGGGTTGATATTGTCAATATATATATATATTTTAAAAAGCCAAAAGTAGACAAACTATTGCATACACAGAGCCAAAGACTGCGGAAAAGATGATATGAGGCCCTTATAAGAAGCCAATCCAACCTATTGCTCTGAATTCTGATATCATAGGGTCTCCTCATCCAATGTGTATTTGAAAAGATGTCTTTTAAAGAAAACCACAAGCATTTGCATCGTGGTGTTAATAGTTCAGTAAATGTCATTTGTCCTATTTGATCATAATCAACTTCAGGATCTGATATGAGTAGAGAGGCCTACCTAGTTCATTAAGGAGATGCCATATTTGGCAGGTGAAAATGTGGTCTTTGGTAATAGTCATCACTCATGAAGTTATATCTGAAATGTGTGAACAAGAAAAATACAACCTTTTTTTTAAAGCCTTTGGCACCCATCCAGAGGTTCATACAATGCCAAAGATGAAGAGTTTTCTTTCTCCATGTGTCACCTCTCTTCAGGAGTGCCCCTTATCCCACTGAAGTGAGGAGACACGGCTTCAAGTGCAGCTCACAGAGCTTGGTAGACTCTCAGAAAGAATTTTGCTGTGCTGATTCTAGGACAGAGTTACTCAACTTTTCAATGTTCAAAACTCCTGCACTGCTTTTTCATTCTATCTTCCAGAGAAGCAAAACCAGGCAAATAGATGTTGACCACCTGTAGATCTCTGTTATAAAGGCAGTAGGTATATTGAATATGCTTTATGAAACTGCTTATTACCCCTTATGCCAACCTTTTGTAAATTCTAGCAGTTTTCTTAACTTGGGTACTCATAACCCCATTTGCTTTTAATAGTCCCAGTTTACTCTTGCCTTAGTGTAAATATTACTGTTTTTTTTTTCTCTCTCATACATGTCCTAGTTTGAAGGATAAAGTATATGGTGACATTATTCTTAACCTGGATCCTAATTCCTCCTCCCCCCCATTTGAGAATAACTCTTCCAGGATAGTTCCAACTTTGTCTCTGTATAGCTATATGAATTTGGATAAGCCATCTAATTTTCATATGGTTTTGTATGATCCTTAAAATAATAGGATTTTGTGGACAATATCATCTACTTCCTCTGTAGTTCCAATGCTCACATTGAGTGTGAATCGTGTCAATCACATTACTTTGGTTACCTTTGGAGAAGCCCATTTTTCTCTCTGGATGAGGTGGGATAACTGGATGTTGGAGGATCTTTCATAATCCCTAACTCAATGGTGGAGGATCCCTCATGCCATTGTAGGAAGTTTGGGTTTCCTTCTAGAGAAAGGAAAGTAACAAGGTTTGCCAAAAGGTGGAGGGTATGACCAAATATTTGCTTCAGAAATGTGTATTATAATAGTCCAGTGAGAAGAAATGGGAATTCCAGCAAGTGCTTTGAAGAGTTACATCTCAGTATCTGGGAAGTCATGAAATTAACATCTTCCTGAGCTCCAGTAGCATAGAAGAACTTCTGTCCTGAGTGAATTTCAATCAAGTTTCTCTCTCCTCTACTCAAATGTCTCAAATCTGTGCCATTGGTGTAATATATCCTTGGTTCTCATCTTTCAATATGGTTTTGTATGTGCTATTAAAAAAATACCACCGCATCCTAGGACAGGATGTCTTTCAGTGATGAATCAAGTGATTCCCATGTGTGTTAGTTTATAAATTGTTAACTGCTTTGGGATTCATAGGGATGAAAGATGCTTTATTTATTGTCCTTTGAGATGAAAGATGCATAATTTATAACACTAGGATTACTATTTTATTTACTCTTGTGACACTGTAATCGCATTCTTTTCTAGTGATGGAATTGCAGAAGAATCTTGTTTAATTTGTGGGCAAGTGGCTTATTAAAAGCTTCGGTGTTGGAGGGTCTGGCTACACAAAAGTGGGTGTTGTATGAAGGAAGCAGTATGATCCTTTTGTTGTTACACAAAGGCTTTATTCTCCAGCTCACAAGCGTTAGTAAGATATTAAACATATGTGCATGATGTAAAGATGTTGGCTTGGATGTGTGTTCATGCAAGCTTATGATGACATAATTAGGTACGTTCTGTAAAAGTATCTTAAAATACTACGGCTGTAGACTTTACAGGGTCTTCTCTTCCAGTGGGCCTAGGACTTTGTATAGCATTATTGTACATTTCCAGGTAATCACGTTTCTAGTATCCAAAAATATCAATAAGTATATGTTTAGGGCAATGTCGGCTTCCTGGTAGATAGATCCTTTAGAATTTCCTTGGCTGAAAATCTTCACTTTGCAGCCTTGTAGGGAAGGTTAGTTTTGTTTGTTTGCTTGCTTTTAAATAAAAAGGCGTGGCTCACTCCTTGGCAGTCAGATTTGGGATGATTTCTCTAATTTTTTAAAAAAATATCTGTCTTGTGTCATCTAGGCATCAGGTGAAATGCAGAGAGCCATAGATTTGTGTGTGGATTGGGATAATGCAGGAATATTGAAGTTGTTTACCTAGTTATTCCACCAAACCATCCTTCCTTTTGAATGACTGATGTCATGTATGTGATTTAGGGATCACAGTAATGGTGGGACTTTTGAAAATAAGAGAGCAGAGGCAGGGTAGATATCAGCTTCTTCTTTTTCCAGCTTTTCATTTTTATCAGAGGAAAAGCACTTGCCCTTTGACTATTGGCCAAATAGCAATAGTAAGAAAGAAAAGAGATCTATAAGATGGATGATCCCAGAGGCCATAGGATAGCATTGCACAGAGAAGCTGCCATGAACTTTAGAGAATAACCCAGGAAATAGATGAACCCAAGCCAGAATTTTCCTTCTTAAAATGTTCTTACCAATTTGGTTGCATGATTCCATTTTATTAGATTATGTATTTGCTTTCTTACTGTAGTCAGCTTGACATGTCTAAGAATGTTCTTTTGGAAATACAGAAGGTATTTCTAGAAACTGTAATTCCCCTGGACTCCATCCCCTTCCACAGTCAAATAGAAAGAAGCAAAGAAAAGAAACTAAGACATAACTAATAACTCTCTTGGTGTCTGTGGAAAACCCTGGCATAAGATAAAGAGGACTAGAATTGTGTCTTCTTCAGGGACAGAAATGGGCTTCAGCTAAAGCAAAGGATTAGAATGAGGTATAAAAAAGTCCTTTCCACCTGAGTCAGTCTACAATGGGTGCTGGGTTTTGTACAACATGTTTCTCTGGGTGCCTGTTTCTCCTGTTGTCAACATTATTAAAATTATAGTTGTTTTAGCAAAGGGAAGGTATCCACCTATCTGGAGTAATTTAAAGAATATGTTATTTGGGTCTTTCAAACATGCTGCTTTGCAGACCAGTGATGACTTCTGATTCACACTCAGGATCAAGCCCGAGCCCCATATTTCCCATGATGCCTTGGGGCTTGCTCAGGTGGATAAGTAGCAGCCCATATGGGAACAGCTATCACTCTGAGTATAAGGGCGCATGGGACGTAGATATGCCGAGCTTCCTGGTGGTCGGCCCGGAGCTGTTGGACACTGCAGTCAAGGATTCTGTACCCCAAGAATGCCCCTCCCCTCACTGTCCCACCTCCTGCCTGCCCTTGACTACCTGGAGGACTTGTCCCTGGGACTCTGAGTCTGATGAGGGAAGTGGCAGGGCTTTGCTGGAGACAGGGAGCCCCTTCCTTCCTGAGGACTTCTGATCCTCTCCATGCAGCATCCCAAAACATTCTGACATAAAGCCGTGAATGTGGAGCTTTCAGCCCTGTGCCACCAACCTGTAAACACCCTAGGCTGATACAAGGACAAGAACCCTCATTCCTCAGCAGCAGCAGAAGGACATTTTCTGTTCTACAAACTCAGACCATTTTCAGAGAAACAAGATTAAACTAAAGAATTTTGTAGGTTTCTTCCTACTATGGACAGCTGACCTAAAAAATAAACAAGCCACTAGGCTTGCAAAACTTGAAATCGTATTTATTAAATCAAAAAGAATTTTCTTATTTCTTCCTTCTTCAAACCGTGTATGTCATGATCAATTTTTTCACGTTTTTTTTTCCTTGAGGTTTTAAAAACATTTACCTAGTGATGTGTGCTTACCTTTGTTTCTTTCCCTTTCTGTTATTCTTAGTTTTGCATTAAATCAGCCTCTGGAGGATAAAGTGAAAGTGTTTGCTTGTTGCTTTGAGAACTTACTCTTGTTCAGAAGGGTTCCAAGTCACTGCAGGGTTAATAGAGCTGCTTTAAATATAGCCATAGATTATTAAGTCTGTGACAAATACATTTGTGTTTTATCACTTGTGATAAATGTTTCATTTCATTGGAATCAATTCTAATTCTGGAAAATAAATGCTCACCCAAGAGAGGCACATGGCATCTTTCTGAACCTCACAAAAAGGAAAAAAAAATTTTTTGTTCCATTAAGAGAGGAAATCTGCTCCCCAAAGGTCTACTGGTCATCTCAGGAATACAGATCTATGTTCTTTTTCTTTTCTTTTTAAAAATGTCTGCAGGGTATAGGCAGTGCATACCACTAGCCCACAACTCTGCTTATCTGAGGCATGTGACTTTCAGATGATAGAATCCTAGGACACTAGAACTTTATCTCTATTTTATAGATATCACTATTTTATAAATAGGAAGTACAAGGCTCAGAGAAATAAGGTAACATGTCCAGGGTCATATAGCTATTTAATTGAAGAAATAAGACTTGAAAATTGTTTCTCTTCTCCTTCATTACTATGTTTTATTCATGTACATTTGCTTTGTTTCTAAAGCATGTTCTCTGTATACCACATGTTCTAGAGTCTAGAAAAAAATATTGTTTCCATTAGGCAGAAGCAAAGCAGACACACTGTGTGGTCCAGGTCGAAAGATACTCAGTAGCAGAACCTATAATATGTATATATATTATATAACCTATATATAGGTTATATATATATACAGTGAGGAAAGCAGTGTATAAATCACTGTAGATACATCTGGGTTGCAAGTATGGATTTTTAGGACCATCATAGATTGAGACAATCACTAATTGTTGTATTCTCCCCAACATTGTGCCTTTAGCCTTGAGCCATATTGTAAAATGAGCTCTGCAAAACCTACATCAAATTGTAAAGGAGATGGACATGCATTTTTCCACTTGTGTATAGAAGACCCCCCAAGTACCTGACTGTAACCTACAGAAGCGAAGATAATGTTCTCCCCTAGCTTGCTGAGCTGCCTGCCTGCTTATTGCTATGATTTTGCAGTATTTACTTGGTAGCTCTAATAAAATGAGAGAGAAGCACACATGAGATCTGGTCATTTGGAAGAGTTGCTCTCCTATGTCCAGACAGCCATGATATACACTCAGCACAGACGGAGGAAAAGATGACATGGGCAAAGGGATCGCCTGTAATGTTCAGACCCAAGAACTTACAAATTGCTTTTGGTGTTTCATTCAAACATAAAGCTATTCCCCAGGGCGTCTGCTGTTGTCTGGCTTTGCATCTAAGATACCTCCCTTAGGAAGACCTCTGATTCCAAGGCAGAGCCTGCAGTGTTCTGTGACCATTGCAGAAACTGATGGTATGTTCGGCCTCCTTGGCAGACTGAAAAGCCTGAAGAATGGCCTCACATAGCACAGTCCTCAAGTTCTTTCCCAAACTTCTAAAGGTCTTGATTACTCGTGTGGTCTCTGCTTTCAGTTGAGGAATGTGTATTGACGACATAAGACCCAAATTGGAATTGGGACAGACCCTAGATTTTTTAAATTAGTGATTCATCAATAATATGTGTTGTCTACAGCACATCAGGAATTTCACCTAGCTTGCTTTCTTGTTTAATTAAAAGCTCTCAACTCTGTGGTAGAGATTAATATCCCATTTAAGTGGAGGCTCAGAAAGCAGGTGCAGTCACATTCCCAGAGATGAGATATAAGATCACCATTCGTCCCGGTTGCCGTGGATAATTACTGATAGAGCTTCACTTGACTGTCAATAGCTGGTGTAGTCCATGCATCATATGATCACCCTAGTTAATTCTCACCAGGATTGATCTGATGCAAAATTGTGAAGTGGGGAGAGTCCCTCTTTGGGTTTCTCTTACATCATTGATCAGACCTCCTCCATTCCTCCCTCCTGGCAGCATAATTTCCCAGACTAACCTCTGTGTGATCCTAACTCATTCTGTCACAGCTGGTTAGTAACTGGTTACTGTTAAATGTCCCATCGGCATCCTTCATCCACAAACCAGCCAAGAGCTCCCCACTGTTCCGCTCTACAAACTTCAGTCCAGCCACCACCTCCACATTCATAGACCAATGTGAAAGCTTCTGGTTGTGAAGCGGTTACCAGGACTATCCCTTGTCACTGTGTTCTTGTATCATTTCTTCTCTGTGCTTCCACAGAACTCTGTATATGGCTTTCCCTCTCTCATTTATAACATTGCAAGGTGATTCCTGGGTAATCTATCTTTCCTACAATATTATGAAATTGTAAAGAGCCAAGGTAGTATGATATTGATGCATTCCCAGTACTTAGCAGAGTGTCTGAAATAAAATAAAATAAAATGTAATAAAATAGAAAGTTAAGTTAAAATAAAAATAAAATAAAAGAGAAAGCTTGACAAATTAGTAGAAGAATCTGTTTTTCGGCTGCTTTCCTTTGTTCTCCCAATTCTGTTTTTGTTTTGTTTGTTTGCTTAACACAAACGAGTTTAGTGTCTCAAAGTTCTAGGGCCTAGAAGTGTGGTGTTAGCACATCTAGGTGTTAGCAGCATCAAATTTTCTCTGAAACCTGTATAGGAAAATCCTTCTGTGTCTTTTCCTAGCCTGTAGAAATGGCAGGCAAGCACATGGCCTTCTCCAGGGTGCATGCATACATGCTGTGATGTGTACATGCTGTGTGTAACTTTCTGAGTGCTGACCCTTTTCCAAGACTTTTGGTTATCAACTTTGTTTCTGCCCCTCAATTTCCAAGGGTTCCCTGATTCCCCACTACTTACTGAGTCTTCTCTTTCACTACATTTCCTGGTATTTATATTGTTATGAAGTTTGTCTTTCTTCCTTGCTGTGAGTCTACTTTGTGGGCCTGACTTTGCAGCAGGTCCGACTGCTTGACTACCCAGACTTGAGTGGAGACAGGCACAGCTTGCCTGTGTGGCCTCTTCTCAAGAATGAACGAGATAAAATATGTAGAAGGACTTTGCAAATCAACACCAAGCTGCTTTGTGCTAGTTGAAAGAAGGTTCTTAAACACAGAAAATCCCCCTCAAACCATAATAACAAGACTCTCCTAAAGCCAAGAATGAACACATTAAGATTTGGCATATCACCTTGGAAAGATAGCCAACTCTGGACTAGATCATCTTTGGAACCGGTGAGAACTGCTGTTTTATAGTTTGCTAAATTTAGATCTGTGAGACATATCGAGCTAAAGGTTGAATGTTCTCTAAACTTAGAATCATTTCTGTAAATTATTTTTAAATTAGCTTCTTAGAATTCTAAGCAATTCTGGATGTTTCAGCCTAACAATATGTTTGTTACATCAGTGCAGAAATCACAAACAACGTGCTTACAAACATTAGTGTTAGTCTGCAACAGCCTTTAGAAACAGGAAAAAAAATATGACTTAAAGAATTAAGCCAGACACAGCAGTGCCTATCTCGAGTAAAGTCTTGGTATTAAAATTTCATATGCACAGGCAGAGATTTCTGCTCAGTGGAATTTGGAACTATTTTACAAATTTTATTTCTTTTGTACTCGAATTATTCCAACCAATTTCTGTTTTGTAAAACTTAGAGCTTACAGCATTGATATTTTCTGTAAAAGAAGAATGCTATTTTTAAGAATGTAACTCTTTTCTACTTCGTGGGAAGGTTTCAGAGATGGTAGTCAAGGGAACTGCTTATAGAAAATATTAAATGAATAAGAAAGTCTGACACTCCCAAGTATAATTATGGATATTATTAAAATGCTGTATTAATACAAATTTTATGAATTTATAAATAGTAAGTTGTAAAATAAATAAATCCCAGAGATGAAAAGCACAGTATTGGGAATAGTCAATAATATAATAATTTTGTAAGGTGACAGATGGCAACTAAGTTTAACACAGTGAGCATTTTATAATCTATAGAATTGTTGAATCACTATATTAGACATCTGAAACCAGTATATGTTAACTATATTTAAGCTAAAAATCTTTAGCTTTTAAAAAAAAAATTTATTTATTTATTTATTTATTTATTTATTTATCTCTGATAAATAAATCACAGAGAGGTGAGACATACGCAGAGGGAGGAGCAGACTCTGTGCAGGGAGTCCAATGTGGGACTCGATACCGGGACCCTAGGATCACGCCCTGAGCCAAAGGCAGATGCTTAACCACTGAGCCACACAGGTGTTCCAAACTAAACACCTTTAAAAAGAGTTTGAATTTTTTTTCTAACTGATATGTTTTAAAGTACTCGTGAACATTGGTCTTCAGTTGAAAATGCACTTGAAATGCACACTAAGCTAAAGTTGTTTAAAAGGTTTTGAAATTTGGGGGCCAGTGAAGTTGTGTTGTAAATACCTCTCATAGTGCAGATGTGACTTACACCTTTTGCATTGCTGCACTATTCATAAACTATAATCCTTTCTCGTGATAACAGTGTGTTGCTTCAAGCTTACTAAATAATAGTTGAAAACCTTTGAAGAGCTCATGAAATGTTTAGAATGTGCTCCACTAAAGATCTGTACACTTTTGGAAGCCCTGTGCTCTGTTCAGAATGGTCAAGGGGAGTGAGAGGATCACTGTGCTGACTGTGTCACATGCAAGTGTAAGGATACTTCAAATATTTATTTTAACTCCAAGCTTCAGCTAGTTCCCGTGCTATTCAGATTCTTGTAGCACTAAACCAGTTAAGCATGATTGATGGACTATACACATTTAAGGAGGCTATAACCAGCAGAGGTAATGCCACAGTCCTGAGCTGGGAAGCTTTTTCTAGAAAGGATTCGATAGTTAATTTTTTTTTTTTATTTTAAAGGCCATATGATCTCCTTTGCAACCACTCGATTCCGCTGTCGTGGTGTGAAGTCAGCCATACACCGTGTGTAAATGAATTAGCTTCTCTGTGTTCCAATTAAACTTTAAAAAAAGAGACAACAGGGCAGATTTGGGCTGTGGGTTGTGATTTGCTCACACCTGTTCTAAGCAGTAGCTTTGTCACTGCTTATAATTTTTTAACCTCTTTTCCTCCACAGAGAGGCTTCAGACCAACATAGAAGACTAGAGAGATGTTAATAATCATTGAAACTAAAGATGAGGCCTCCGACTTATTGCTGTAGCTGAAAGAGCTGCTTTGGGAGAGAGTAAGTGATTGCCTTTCTAATCCTATAGGCCTTATTCAGAACAAATCAATAGCTGAGGTGAGAAATTAAACTGAGACAAGGTGCCCCTCTCCTTGGATAAGTCTCAGAGCCCCTCCTCTGCAGTATTTACTGAGGAGTTGGCTCTACATGGATAGATTGTCTATGAACCAGAGATGTGAGCCAAAATCCAGGGAAAATGGGGACAGTTTCTAGGATTGAGGCATCACAGTGCTGAGTGGCTGATGACTCACACTCTTGGTGTCACCTTCCCCTCCTATGGCTTAAATGTAACCCTTTTCCTGCTTCTTTTCACATCCAGATAAAGAACAAAAGGGATGGGGAGGGGTGGCTAAAACAAATAATAGAAGATATCCTTGGAAGAATAAAGGGTGGAGTGGCAGAAATGGTACACACACCAAAAGAAAAGATTAGGAAATAGACAGTTTGAGACAAATCTGGCTCTAAGCAGAGATTCTGCATAAGTGGAATTATTTTGGGCACTACCACTTTTGCCTCCTTTTGCTCTGCCCCACGACTTTCAGCACCCAGGACATTAGTGCCAATTAATGGACCCCAATATCTTCTCCCGCCTTGGGCAGGGCTTGTACCTCCAGGCTTCTCCTCTCTTTCCCCTCTTTCCTCTCTTAGAAATTTTCAGATAACCTCAGATAGCTTCTAAAAGGAAAGGCAGTCATTTTTATACTAACGTGGAATAATTAATCTGCAACTGATGGGATTCAGGAAGCGTAGCAAGACCATTTTAAGCAGGGTTGAGTTCCATGAAATCCCTTCAGTGACACCAAGGAAAACATGAGTGCTTGCTTTGGGGTCAGTTCAAGCAGTAGTTTCCAATTTTGGTTACAGAAAAACCCCCACAAATTGTGAAACTCTTATAGCCCAAGAGTCATCTGCTTCTTTAGATTCCAAAGATCATCCTTCCTTGTAATATCCAAATATGGTGACTTGAGACTCTACCTCATCCCAAGATGAAAATATCCTTGATGTTCCTACAGACTTGAGGGGGATAGAAATCTTGATCGGCCCACTTAGCCATTTCCTTCTTAAACATCACTTGCCATACCTGGAGATTCCTTTCCTCTTGCTGGCCCAGTCTCCCCCATGGTGAACACCACCCTGATTTCTTCATTCCCTTATGAATAACTGGCAGCAATGGTCTTGTGTAAGGGCAGACTTTTTCCAAGGTTGGCAGTAATGGTGGGCTATTATAAGACAGTACCATGTGGACATTAATTTAAATTTAAGTTTAGAGATTACAGTCTCAATAATCATTTCTTCTTTTTTTTAAGATTTATTTATTTGATAGAGAGATAAAGGAAGGGAGTGTGTGTGCATGAGCAGGGGGAAGGGCAGAGGGAGCAGGAGAGAGAATCTCAAGCAGACTGTGTATTGAGTGTGAAGCCTGATACAGGGCTTAATCTTATGCTCTGAGATTATGACCTGAGCTGAAATCCAAAAGTTCAATGTTAACTGACTGAGCCACCCAGGTGCCCCCCAGTAGTCATTTCTGATAATAGGAGGTGAGCTTCCTCTTTTCTCAGGACCCCTACCTTGGCACTACATCTCTTTTTTCCTTCCTTCCTGGCTCATTCTCCCATGCCTGATTATTTCTTTTATTCCATGCCTCTTTATCTTCTCTTTCTACAGTATTTTTTCCATCTTTGGTACAGAGCAATTTCATTCTTTGTTTTTCAAACCCTCTTCTAAAGGCAGAAATGGGCTTTTTGTTCTCACAGATACACAAAAAGATTATCAAAGTAATTCTTTAAATATAGAGCTTTCTCTCAAATGTGAATTATGCCATCATCCTAGAATTAAAAAAAAGATGCAATCAGTTCTTGTATAATGATAATAGCAATTTTAATTATTGACTCTCCAATAATCTAATCACAAATGCAATCATCTTTTTATTAGTTCTACTTTTTGAAATCTTCAGGATCTCGAAATCTTAAACAGTGCAACTGTTTTCCACTCACTTCTTCAAGTTCTTACATATTTTGGTTTCCATGGCATTGCACTTGCTTGGCTTTTTAAAACTCATTGAGCATTTTCTCTTCTATTTCGTTTCTTAGCTTTTTATTTCCTGGTAACCAAAACCAAGGATTTTAGGTTAAAATATAAGCTCCAGGGGACACTTGGATGGCTCAGTTGCTTAAGCCCCTGTCTCTTGATTTTGGCTCAGGTCATGATCTCAGGGTCGTAAGATCAAGCCCCATGGGAGGCTCCATGCTCAGTGGAGTCCACTTGGGATTCTCTCTCTCCCTCTCCTTCTGGTCTTCCCACTGCTCCCTTGTGCTCCAGGACTCTCTCTCTCTCTCTCTCTCTCTGAATAAATAAAATCTTAAAAAAATACAGGCTGCAGGGGATCCCTGGTGGCTTAGCGGTTCGGTGCCTGCCTTAGGCCCAGGGTGTGATCCTGGAGTCCTGGTATCGAGTCCCGCGTCAGGCTCCCTGCATGGAGCCGCTTCTCCCTCTGCCTGTGTCTCTGCCTCTCTCTCTCTCTCTCTCTCTCTCTATGTCTATCATGAATAAATTAAAAAAAAATACAGGCTGCAGTCTGAGAGTGTCAGATCAGTTCATGGAAGTCAGAGAGGGTCCTGATAGGTAAAATTATCAAACCCATTCTTTCATCTCTGACCACTCCCACATTAATTAATATGTACAACTAAGTGTATATCTGGCTATTTATTTTATTTATCAAATGATAGGCTCTATTAATGCCTTTCATGCTTTATATCCTCTTCTTGTCTATTTGCCAGTGGTTATAAAGCATTTAGTCATTCAGGCTGGTAATACTGCATTATCATTGAAACATCTGTGCCCCTGTCCCTGAGATTCAGATGACAACGAGGGTCCTTGTCATATTTTATTCTCACTGTCCTCATTTCTGTCTCTTCCTTTCTATTTTCATTGCCAGCACCATGTTCCAGCCCTGCAATATCTTCATCTTCCCCAGTTACCCATTGAAATACCAAAGTCTTCTATTTTCCCAGTAGTGAGCAAATAGAGTAAATCCTTGAAACTCAGTGAACATAGTGTTGTTTCACTACAGAATTTTCCGTATCACACAATCATTCTGTCACTTTTGATACAATTGAATCCGATAAGTGTTTTTCATGGGATAAAGCAAAATTTATCCGAATTCCTCTCCCAATGGATTGGCCAGTTGAGAGTTGTGTCCTGGCTGGACTTCAGAAAGCTCGGTCTAGTGTGGAAGTGGACAGGGAGGACTCTGAGTTGCCAGATATTGGAATGAACTGAAAATAAAACAGGAATCTGGATGAACGCAAGCTATGGAATTTGCCTTGTGTGGGAGAGGGCTCTAGCAGCAGGATGTGGTGGCAGATGGCCCTCTGCTCAAAGTCATACACATGTGCATGATGTTCTCTGGTGGCAAGGAACAGAAGTATAAATCAATTTAAAGAAAATGAGGATGATTATAGGAACACATGTGGCCGGAAACTGAAGTCAGAAACCCAACACGTATATGGCAGATTTAGGATCTCACTAACTTAATGTCATTTTACTACATTAATTCTATTAATAATTAATAAACACTGCCATTCACTGTTTTAGTCAATGAAGATGCAACAATAAATACGACAGTCAAAGACTCTTCCTCTCTCATGGAACTATATTCTGGTGGGAGGAAGTAGATAATGAAATAACATTAGAAAATAGATAGAAATAGATAGAAAATAGATAGAAAATAACCTAATAACAGAGGAGGGGGTACAAGGAAGGAATGAAACACCAGCCAGTAGGGTAGAGAATGATTAGAAGAATCTTACTGTAGATTGGATGCTAAGGGGACAAGTACTCTTTAAGCTGAGTTCTGAGTAACGAGAAGAAGGAGCCAGCATGCATGGGAGTTAATCCTAGATAAAAGGAATAGGAAGCACAGCAGCCTGAGATAGGAACAAAAACATCAGCAAAAACAAAATACAAAATATAGTATGATTGGAGTGTAGGGAGTAACTGTGAGAATAGACAGAGATGAGATGTAAGAGAGAGGCAAATGGCAGAGGATCGGAGCCTTTTGGCAGGAAAACCATGTGTGAGTTTATTTAAATGGAAAACCATTGATAAGTTGTAAGGGGAGGACTGACACTCTAATTTTTTCACCTCCTTTCATGGCCCATAGCATCACTCTGGTAGCAGTTCTGCTCATCACTGCTCATCTTCTCTATTTCCCTTCTCTTTATGAATGGCTGTATTTTTCACTCAAAGTTCCAGAAGAAACCAAGTAATTGACTACAATTATATAATTGTAATATTTTATATATTATATTCTTAATATGGTATATATTTTACATACACAAGATAATTATATTATATAAAATTATTTACTTTCTGATCTACAGAACATATTTTCCTTGAAAACAGGGATGATGGTTTATGTTAAATCAGACCAAGTTTTCTTGGCCCTAGATGCATGTCTGGCAACTTGGCTAAAAGAGATTAGCTCATGGTTTGTAGTCCTTGATGGAAGTGTCTTTGTGCATCTTTTTGGCAGCTCTGCAGATAATCTGCCCATATACATCTGGTGTAATGCTGTGAAATGTTGTGCTCATAGCATCTAAAACACCTGTTCCTTGTTACTTTCCTTGCTGAGAAATAAGCAGTTTACATTTTATCTTACCCACATACTTTTGATGTGTCTTAGAGATCCTGGATCAATCTACTCAGTCATAGGTTAATCTAACACCCATGGAATAAAAATATGTCCCTAAAATACCAAGCAAGACATTGGAAAAGCCCAGAATAGAATCTGTGTATTCCATTTTCTATTTCAATAATTTTTATAATTGTGTCTGGGGTTGGAAAGTGAGTGGGAAAAATAAAATAATGCAACATGTGGGAAAACTAAAATGTAGAAATTGACTTTGGTTGGGGAAAGGCAGTGGTGAGGATAATTAAGGGGGAAGTAGCACACTGAGAAAAAGAGACAATGGGATGCAAAATGATTATAAGAAGAAGGAAGTGTCCAATGTAGAAAAGTAGACATTATGACCCATACACCATTTTGAAGTCAGTATAATCCCTCTAAATCTTAAGAGATTTTTTTATATGACCATATTTTAACTAGCTTGATTTCTTTAAAGGGCTTTCTCATGAAAGTGAGAAGTAATCAAGGATTTTATTGACTATGGTTCTTATCTGATTTAAGTGGCATGGCTTGACTCATCCATAATTGCCTGATGGTTTCCCAAAGGTGGTAGATGCAGAGTAGAGCAGGTTTATTGACCAAAAGAGCTTTAAGCCTTGAGTCAGCAACTGTCTAGGTCCTGTTGGATGATCAAACTCAGCAGAGCCTTGAGGATTCTCTTTTCTTCTTCTCTACTATGCTTTAAGCATTTCTTCCTATAGGGCTTTGCTTTGAGGACTAAAGAAGCAGAATCCTTTGAGTGTTTACACTCTATAAAAAATATTATGTGTTTTATAGATATGATATGCTCTAGGCAGGAATTGGCAAGCTTCTTCTATAAAGAGTAATATATATAAATATACTATTTACCATAGCATCAAAAAGAATAAATACTTAGGAACAAACTTAGAGGCAAAAGACTTGTATACTGAAAACTCTAAAATGATCCTGGAAGAAGTTAAAGAAGATGGAAATAAATGGAAAGGCATCCTATGTTCACGATTGGAAGACTTAATATTGTTAAAATGTCCATATTACTAAAAGTGACCTACAGAGTCAGTGCAATACCTATCAAAATCCGGATGGCATTTTTTTTCAGGAACAGAACAAAAATCCTAAGATTTATATCGAATTTCTAAGGACATGAATAGCTAAACCAATCTTGAAAAGGAGAACAGAATTAAAGGCCTAATACTTCCTGATTTCATTACAAAACTATAGTATGAAAATAGGTAGAACTGATATATGGACAGACATAAACTAATGGAACAATACAAATCCCAGAAATAAGCCCTTACATGTATAGTCAAATGATCTTCAACAGAGTGCCAAGGCCACTCAGCAGGAAAAGCACAGTCTTCAACAAATGGTGTTGGAAAAACTGTATTTCTGCATGCAAAAGATGGAATTAGACCTTACCTTCTACTATATGCAAAATAATTAAAAACAGATATAAAGACTTAAAATATAAAACTCAAAGAAGAAAATATAGGAGAAAATCTTTATGATATTGCCTTTGGCAATAATTTATTGGCTATGATACCAAAAGCACAGGTGAAAAGCAAAATAGACAAATGGGTCTGCATCAATCTTAAAAACATACCAAAGGAAGCAATCAACAGAGTGAAAAGGCAACCTACAGAATGAGAGAAAATATTTGCAAATCATATATCTAATAAGGGGTTAAAATCTAGAATGTATAAAAAAACTGCAATTCAACAACAACAGCAATATAATGGGCAAACTTGAATTGACATTTCTCCAAAGAAAAAAATGCAAATCTCTAATAAGTTTGTGAAAAGATGCTAACATCACTAATCATCAGAACTGCAATAAGATATCACATCAGACCCATTAGGATGGCCATGATAGAAAAACAAAGCAAAACAAAAAGACAAAAAATAAAAAAAACACACACAAAAAAATGAAAATAACCAGTGCTGGTGAGGATGAGGATAAGTGGAACCCTTGTGCAGTTGGTGAGATTATAAAATGGTATAACCATTATGGACAACAATATAGAGGTTTCTCAAAAACTTAAAAATTGAACTATCATATGATCCAGCAGTTCTATTTCTGCATATATAGCTACAGAAATTGAAAGAGTCTGAAAGAGATATTGATACACTCACATTCACTGGGGGATTATTCACAGTAGCCAAAAGGGAAATGCAGCCCAAATGTCCATGGCTGGGTGGATTAAAAAATATATGATCTGTACATACAATGGCATATCATTCAGCCTTAAAAAAGGAAATTTTGTCACATGCTAGAACATGGATGAATCTTAAGATCATTATGTTAAGTGAAATAAGCCAGTCACAAAGAGACAAAAACTATGTTACTCTGCTCATATGAAGTATCTAAGTTAGTTGAATTCATAGCAGTAGAAAGTAGAATGATTATTACCAAGACTAGGGAACACAGAATGGGGAGTTGGTGTTCAACAGATATAGAGTTTTGGTTTTTCTTTTTTTTTTTCTTAAGAGAGAAAGAGAGCTTGCATATGAGTCGGGGGAGGGGTAGAGGGGCAGAGAATCTCAGGCAGACTCCCCACTAAGCATGGAGCCTGACAGGGGCTCGATCTTATGACCCTGAGATCATAACCTGAGTCCAAACCAAGAGTTGGTCATTCAGCTGACTGAACCACCCAGGCTCTCATAGAGTTTTGGTTTTTTAAGATAAAAAAATTCTAGAGACCTGTTACATAGCCATGTAAATATATTATATATCACTACTAAACCACGCACTTAAAAATTTAAGAAGATAAATTTTGTGTGCCTTCTAAAAAATGTCTCCGTTTTACCTCTTTCTTGTAGTATATTTGATTTTATTTTTCAAGTAGGCTCCACACCAAATCTGGGGCTCAAACTCTGGTCCTTGCAGAGAAGCAAACATTTCTGAAGGAGAAGGGAAAAATGAAAGAAGAGTGCTTTCTGTGTTTCCCAGGGACCTTGGAGCAAGGCATTGTCTTGTAAAATCTCTTAAGTTGTGTTAGGGTTAAAAATGGGGCATTCGACTAAATATTCTGTATTTGGGAAGGAATATTTTTTATTTTTAAAGATTTTATTTATTTATTCATGAGAGACACACAGAGAGAGAGAGAGAGAGAGAGAGTCAGAGACACAGGCAGAGGGAGAAGCAGAGCAGGCTCTACGCAGGGAGCCCGACGTGGGACTCGATCCCGGGATTCCAGGATCATGCCCTGGGCCAAAGGCAGGGGCCAAACCATTGAGCAACCCAGGGATCCCTTGTATTCTGGAAGGAATATTCTGGGGAGAAAGTACTTTGGGCCTGGGGGTTGGAGGAGATAATGACTTACTATTGAGAATGAAGTAAATAGAGAGAAAATGATTAAATGTGGCTTCTGTTTGCTAAGTCCCTTTAGTGTAAAGGGACTACGTGACTTTTCAACATGGAAACAAATCATAATTTTAAAAAATATATGCAATTGGATTTTTCTTGGGATGAGGTTGGTGATAGAGTCCTACGTACTCTAACAGAACTTCCTTCCAATTTTTCCTAATGAAAGTGGCTATTTTAACAAAGGTTGGGTTCCATAAGAAATATGTTGATAATTTTGGGGGGGGCAATATAGTTCAATCCCTTGTACGTTTTATTTGCCTAAATTGGATTGTAAAATCTTTGGAATGGAAACCAGGTCTCTTATTTGCTCAGGAACACAACTGTACAGATATAGTGCCCTGTACATCATAGTTACCACAAACATAGCATTGGATGGACATAGTCATCCGAGGGAGGAGTTGAAAGTAATAGGATAAATAATATTTAAAAGAGACCTATAAAAGAAGATGTCAGTTTTAAAATGGAATCAAACTGGACTAGCAGAGATGCTGCATCCCATTCCCATGGGACATCAAATAATATGAAAGTGGTTCATTTCTTGTTTCCACCTTTTCTGCAGTTACTTTTGATTGCCTTGGAGACGTGTTACTATATATATATATATATATATATATATATATATATATATAGTATATATATATTAACTATACATATATATGTGTATATATATTGAATAGTATGTGTCGTATATTAAATAGTACTTACTGCCTAGTGGCAAAAATATTCCTATTAATTTGTAACTTCTAACTGTGGATTTTTCTCGGATGTCAGGTCAAATTTCTCTGGAAATTTATGGGAGAAAAAGTTGTTACTTTGGACATTTTTTTTTTTTTTACTTTGGACATTTAAAAACCCAGATTTCTCTCATTTTCCCTAAATACAGCACTTGACACATCCTGGTCCACAGAGAGGGCTCCGTGATCCATCAGATTTCTCCATTACATAGAAAGGACCCCTTTAGGATAAAAAAAGGCACAGGCTTCACCCCATCAAAGTTTTGTGATTATGAGAAGCTCAGTGTTTGCACATATTAAAATGATCAGTATTCTCATAAATGAATACATGCAAATTGCACTGCCATAAATATTATTTTAAGGCTCTTATATACCACCACAAATATTCCTTGAGAGTAAATTCCTGGAGATGGGATTTTTTTGATAACATCTTTTTATGCATATTGCCGACTTCCTCAGAATGGTTGTACCAATAGATTCTCAACATTATCGTAGGGATGTGGTTGCTTCCCAGAAAATATTCGCTCTACTTCTAGCATAACAATTAATCCAGACTAGTTAGTTTTGAAACAATGGTACAGTTCTCTGGTGAAGCCACACATTCGGTACTTTGATGCCTGTTAAGTAGGCACACTGCAGCTCCCATGGCAGAAGCAGGGGACAGTTTATGAAATGGTGCCTCAGTGGTCCTCATAATCTTCTTCTGCTTAAACAGATTGGTCCACTGAATTAGAAAGGTGATTTATTAAATGTACCTTCTTATGAAGAAATTATCTGGGAGAGGTAGAGAGCATAGCTTTAACAAAAACAGTGCAGTGAACACTGTGGTCTTCAAAGATACCATGGAACTTACTTCATGACTAATTTAGATACCCAGTCAATAACTTTTTTGTGCCTTGCATTGGCAGGAACTATGCTAGGAGTTTAGAGTATAGGCAAGAGTAAAACATTCACTTTGACTTAGGAGCTCGCAGCCTCATGGGGTATGACATGTGAAGAGTGGTAGCTGGTGACACTTGGGGACCTGGCCACAGAATCCTCACCCCATGTGTTAGGCTCTTGCCTGCACATACGACCTGGTGGAAATGTGCTCTGTCCTCTTGTGAGCACAGAAAAAAAAGGGAAACATCAGGTGCCTTATATACTGTTTACCTCTTCTCCATGGCCAGCTATTAGAATGACTGATGGTAGTCATTTAGCATTCTTTTCCATTTAAAACTGGTACATATGGACACCTATGTCAATTAAGTCTCAAATGTCAAATATTTCTGCAGATCTATGAAAAAACAGCACCAAATAGCAGAATGACTGTGATCACAAAATCCCTAATAAGAGCAAAGAATGAGGAGAATTTTGTCTTTAGCCAAAAGACCAATTTGCCTCTTGCTACTCACATCTTCTCTTTGAAAATCAGCACCATATTTTTTAGGGGCTTTAATCCATGATTACTGATTTTGGATTGTCAATAAAAGCTAGATTTAAAGCAAAAGGAATAATTTCCCCAATCCCATAGTGATTTAGAATACACGGGCTTGAACAGAACATTTTCAGGTAGCTGCGGGTCTTTCAAGGGTTTCTTTTCCTTAGCATCTTTGCCCTGAACACATCTTGTCGGAATGGCACGCTAATTAGAATGTTTACAACATGGTGCTAAAGTGATAAAACAGAACTCAAAATTACAGTTATGCCTCGATAACATCTGTGTTAAAATATGTACGCATGTGAGAAAACCTGGAAGGGAATAACCCTAAGGTAAAATTACTTATTATGTAGAGGCAGGAAATTGACGTGATTTATTTTTCACCTTTAAAACTTTTTTAATATTGCCATCCAGACTGCCTCTATCATTTTGAAAGTTTCATGATAATAACATCAACAGTAAACACCTTATCTGAGAGAGGATCAAAGTTATCACCAAGCCCTGCCAAGGTTGTGCTCTGATTTTGAAATTCCTCTGGTCAGTGAAATCATAAACAAAACTATGAGCAGCTGGCATGGGGTGGCCGGCTTTTACATTTGCAAGAAAAGAAATGTATCCACTGTGCACAGTCACAATCTTTTTCAAAAAGAAAGACCATTTCAACACCAGAAAACTATACTTAATGAAGCGCAGAGGCTTCACTGGAGTGTGAGTGATGAGCACAAATAATCACCGAGTGCCTGAGGGGACTGCCTTTTGGTGCTGTGGTGGCTAAACCCCAACACTCCATCTAAACTCTTGGGGCCAGTAGGGTTTTACCAATGCCTCCTGTAAACAACTCTGTCAGTTGCATGTGACTGGGTGATGGGCACTTGAGGGGGGCACTTGGCAGGATGAGCACTGGGTATTATGCTATATGTTGGCAAATTGAACTCCAATAAAAAATAATTTAAAAAAAGAAACACTCCTTTCATCTCCTTTTTCTTTCCTACTAATGTTCTTTTTCATTTTAAAAATTAACAACCCATCCTGTTTCCAGTTGTAGGATGGAATCCAAATTTAGCAGAAGTCAGTTATGTCATGGTATTCCCCATAGCTGTTCATATATACATGTACGCATACACACACCACCGACAGACGTGTGACCTAACGTGACTGAATGGAAAGATTCATAGATTTTACATGTAGGGTGATCAGCGACTGTATGTCTTGGTCTGTCTGACAGTTGATGTTTATGCTCATTTTCTTGGTGTGGCTCTTCATAGTTCCTCCTTCATTGTTAAAAGCCTGGTGGTTTAGGAAACAAATCATATGTTCATCCTTACAGTGAACCATACTTGGGGAGATATTTTCTTTTTTTTTTTTTTCTCTCCCACTAAATATAAACAAAAATTATGTAGTCTGGTTTACAGTTATCTTGAAATCTGAGGGACACCTGTTTTAGATGATTCTGACCCTAAGATCTGAGAAGTCAAGGGAAGAATGTTAAAGAACTCAATATTTGATGACACCGTTGAGTTGCTGATTTTTATAAATCCTGGATCCTACCCCCCCGCCCCCAGACTTGTATGAATCAACAAACGGTATTCTTGTGTATGACAGCTTAACCTGTTACTCTTTTACTTGAGACCAGATGACCCTAGTGATATATATCCCCATGAAGAAGTTCTAACCTCTTTCTATAACAAATCTCCATGTGATTCATATAAATCTCCATGTGATACGTGCATGTCAGATAAGATACGTTTTCTTTCCTTTTTTTTTTTTTAAAGATTTTATTTATTTATTCTGAGACAGAGACAGAGAGAGAGAGAGAGAGGCAAAGACACAGGCAGAGGGAGAAGCAGGCTCCACGCAGGGAGCCCGATGTGGGACTCAATCCCGGGACTCCAGGATCACACCCTGGGCTGAAGGCAGGCGCTAAACCGCTGAGCCACCCAGGGAAGGATACATTTTCTTTGGAATATTCATGCCCTTGTAAGAACTTAGCTAGTTCTATAGAAAGCACTGTATTTTCCCGAAAGAAACAATTTCCTATCATTAAAGACAAATGGAAAACTCCTAAAGCAATACTCCTCAAACTTCACTGTGCATAAGAATATGAAAATCTTATTAAAACGCAGATTCTGATCAGTAGGTCTGGGTGGGGTCTGAGAGTTTGCATTTTTAAAGAGCTCCCAGATAAAGTTAATGCTGCCTGCACCACTGACCACACTCGGTCTAACAAGGTCCTAGAGGACTTGCAGTTTTAAAATATTAATATCATTTAATAATCTCTGTGGATTTTAGCCTCCTAAATTAAGAATTATTTGGCCTCCTGGTTTCCTTTCAATTCACAAAATCTGTTTAGCTATGTTTCTAGTAGATAATTTCCCAAGGCTGTCCAAAATAGACAGATGTTTGATGGCAGGCCTGGAAGATACATGGGAGACATTATTAGTTGGAATAAATATTCCTGTTTGTTTAGGATATAAAAGAATACTGACTTTTTTTCCTGAAAAAAAGAATTTGAAAGACTCTCATTCTGACTTTTTGCTTGTTGGACAATAGAGTGTAGTATAAACTAGTGGGCTGATCCCTCTCCTCAGACCGGATTCTGGATGACAACGAGACCCTGTCACATCATTTCACCGTGCTGAGGGTCTTTTTCTTATCTTTAACCATGTTGAAGTCAGATCATTTCCAAATTGCGTTTCAGAACTAAATCTCTGCAAACACAATAAACAACTTTCTGTTGGTGGTTTCTAAACCATTTGAGACCATGACCGTTGTGGCAAGACCAGCTCTTTAACCATGGAATGGTCCCTTCAGTCCTCTGGCTTCAATGTCTGCAGCCCAAACCAGTGTAGATGCACCTAATTCCCAGTGATTGGCTTGTGAAGCCGGGAGGTTTCTTGTGTCAGCAAGACCAGTGATCCCCAAATTCCAGTATGCATCAGATGCACCCTGAGGCTTGTTAAAACAGGATTTCCTGGGTCCCGCCCTCAGGGTGTCTGATTCATTAAATCTGGGGTAGGGCCTGAGAATTTGCATTTTAAGTCCTCAGGTAATCCTGATGCTCCTGGTCCGTGGACCACTGAGCAAGGCTGTAAGCCTCAATGGAAAACCTCAAGTTCTTCCTCTCTTCACAACTCCTCTATAAATGCTCAGGGTTCCATAGGTGGGGGCCTGTGTGTGTCCTGGAAGCCCCCACGCTGTCTCTCTTGGGGGCTGCATCATGGGTCAATTGTGTAGGCCCATGCCTCTTGTTCAGTGGATTTTCAAGTAATTTTCAAGGACACAACTTTTAAAAACAGAAAGAAGTATCACAATGAACACGCAAATTACTTGCAATTCTCCCACAAGGGGTAAGAAAATATTACATGTTGATGTATTTTCTCTCGGTTTTTCTTTTCTTTTTGGAATTATGCTATTTATGTCATCTGGACCCCTGGTTAGTTTTCTTTCCTCTTCACACTACAGCACGATTGCATTCTAATTTATTTGAAATCATGATATTAAATGGTTTCATAATACTTTGACGTAATTATCGGTATGGTTTAACTATGTTTCTATCCTATTATGGAATATCCGTTTCAGATTTTTCATAATTTTAAATGCCCAAATGGCATACAGCTTTACCCATAACTGTGATGACTTTCTTAAGATGTCACTTAAGATGAAAGTGAAGTTACTGGCCCAAATTTGAGTGTTTTTAAAGTTGGTAACTCCTGCTGAATAGTTTTCCACGCGGGCACCACCAAAATATTCTTCCCTGCATAATACAGGAGAAATCTTTCATTTCTCACTCCCAGTGAGTTTTCTCTTAAAAATCTTTGCCAGTTTTATTTATTTTTATTTATTTATTTATTTATTTATTTATTTTTTTTATTGGTGTTCAATTTACTAACATACAGAATAACCCCCAGTGCCCGTCACCCATTCACTCCCACCCCCCGCCCTCCTCCCCTTCCAACACCCCTAGTTCGTTTCCCAGAGTTAGCAGTCTTTACGTTCTGTCTCCCTTTCTGAAGGAACCTCGGTGTCTTTGCCAGTTTTAATAGTGAAATTTTGCTTGTCTTTATTGCTTTAAATTTATATATCCTTGGTTTTCCTAAAATGTAAACCTTTTTGTTTGTTTCTTGGGCATTTCTATTTTTATTACTTTGATTGTCAGTTTCTATATATCTGTTTTTGAAAAAAGATTTCATTTATCTTTTCAGGCTGTATATGCCTTCTGAGGAAAAAATAGAATTAACATTAAACAAAAAGAGAAAAAACACTCCTAATCCAACAATACAAAATTAACCACTCTTAACATGCTGCCAGACATTTTTCTTTGCATATGTGTATACATTTGTCTGCATTCATTCATATATTTTGCTTACAAACATAAGCAATATTTTTAGGAGTTGTTTGCCAAAGTGACGTTACACTTTACATACAGTTTATATTCTATCTAAATGTTAAAAACATATTATAAACATATTTTAATTTTTTTAACGATTTATTTATATCAGAGAGAGAGAGAGCATGAGTAGGGGGGTAGAGAAGGAGGGGTAGAGGGAGAGAGAGAAGCAGGCTCCCCAATGCAGGGAGCCAGCCCTTCATGAGACAGGGTCCCAGGACCCTGAGATCATGACCTGAGCCAAAGGCAGATGCTTAACCTACTGAGCCACCCAGGTGCTCCAAACATTTTAATTTTTAAAAAATATAACTAAAATATCATTTCAATGTACCGAATATAATTTAATGTTTTATATACATACTATGCCAAACCCATTCTCTGTTTAAATCATCATTTATAATGGGAACATGTTAATTATGATTAGGAAAAAGTTCTAGAAATAGAATTTCTGCACATATACACATATATTTATTTTTCACTTGATTATAAGTAGGATTTTCTAAAATTTAATGTTACAGGAAAGATATGCTACTCTATATTACTAATATTAAGTTCTTAAAAACAGATTATAGTTAGCATACTGCTGCGTGATTTACTTTTTATCTTTCCACTTATCATATATTGGACAACGTTCCCATCGATGTACTCATTATATCTCCATTTAATAGTGGCTGCCTGCTATTCCATCTTATGGATGAACTAAAGTTTAATTTAACACTTCCTCTACTGAGAGTTGTTGAAACTGTTATCACATCTTCTCCCTTATGTATCTATGCACATTTATGAATATTTCTTTTTTTTAAAGATTTTATTTATTTATTCATGAGAGACACACAGAGAGAAGTAGAGACACCAGTGGAGGGAGAAGCAGAGTCCCTGCAGGAAGCCGGATGTGGGACTCAATCCCAGGACCCTGGGATCATGACCTGAGCCAAAGGCAGATGCTCAACCACTGAGCCACCCAGGCATCCCTGTGAGTATTTCTTTTAGAGAAACAGATAGAAGAGGGGGAATGATCAGTCATAAACATTTTAAACAGTAAATGCATATTTCCAAACTGTCCTTCAGAAAGTTTTACAAGTATGTTCATGTTAATAGTGTATTAGAATGCCCGTTTTCACATGATGTATGGACACTTAAAAGCTCTGACTCTGTTGCTCAATAATTTGTTTTTGTTTTTTTAAGATTTTATTTATTTATTCATGAGAGACACACACACAGAGAGAGAGAGAGAGAGAGAGAGAGAGGCAGAGACGCAGGCAGAGGGAGAAGCAGGCTCCATGCAGGAAGCCTGATGTGGGACTCGATCCTGGGTTTCCAGGATCAGGCCCTGGGCCAAAAGCAACGCGCTAAACCGCTGAGCTGCCTGGGCTGCCCTTGCTCAACGATTTGAATCAAACTTAGGAAATTTGAATCAGCCTAGGTTCCCTTTACCAATACAACAATGAAGAAAAGAAAATAACAGAAGGAAGCCGAAAAGAACATTAAAAGATGAAAAAAGGAAAACTTTGCCATTTTTTTCTTTCATAATTATAAACTTAATATTTCTGCAATTTTGATTAGTAGTAAAAATGATTATGTTTCATTTTGCATGTAACTCCTACACAGAAAAATACTATGGAAATAATATTGCATATTTTATTTCTGAGTAACTGATCCATTAACAGTTACCCTTTGCCCGTCTTCCTCCTGAAGTGCTGGTGTCATTCTTACAGATTTAAAGGAGCTCTTTGAAGCTTAACGTCTTTAAATCACTAGTATTGCAGCCTGTGATAGACTCCTAACAAGTAAAAATATATATATATTTTTACACATATATTAGAGTAGATATTTACTAATAAATTATTTCTAAAATAGCTGATTGAGACACACTTTGAAGTGAGCCTTTTGGTCCATCTTTCATGTCAGCAATGCGTTCCCAAAAAATAGGAGCCACAGAGGTGTTCTGAAGCTTCAGAGAAAGAGAGTAGCAAGATACAGAATGCAGTGATCAAAAAGCGTGGGGCAAACTCTTTTAAAAACGGAACACATTGAGATGATTCAGTGCAAGGTAGGGTGTTAGAATAGGTTATATTAGTTGCTTCCTCTTGCTGATCCATTCTTTTAGCTAATCATATCTTGACTGCCCAGCATGTAACAAGAGCCATGCTAGTCACTCATACACCATGAAAGTGTAAAGATATTAGATGACTTGCCCCAGAGTGGCATGGATCTTAACAGTGTAATGACATCTAATTAATGAAATGCTGTTTAGGGTTCAGATCAGCTGTGATAAGGCCTGGCTAACAGAAGGATTACTCCGTTTGATGCTAACTGGTCCTGTTGTTTTCTTTCTTTCTTTCTTTCTTTCTTTCTTTCTTTCTTCTTTCTTTCTTTCTTTCTTTCTTTCTTTCTTTCTTTCTTTGTTTCTTCTTTCTTTTTTTAAAAAAATTGTTTTTATGTATTCATGAGAGACATACAGAGAGAGGCAGAGACATAGGCAGAGGGAGAAGCAGGCTCCCCAAGGGGAGCCCAATGCGGGACTCAATCCCAGGACCCTGGGATCATGACCTGAGCCGAAGGCAGATGTGCAACAACTGAGCCACCCAGGCGTCTCCCTCCATATTTCAAAGAACAGAAAAATGCATTATGTATTCATGGCCTTCAGAGTTCTTAAAGACCATGGTAGTGTCATATAATTAAGTGTAAGTACTGTTTAAAGGAAGACTAAAATAACACATCAGGCTAGTGGTCACGATTGGCTTTGGCCTAGCAAGTTTTGGGGATAGTGTGTGATCCCTGTTGTATGAGATAAATTCACGTTGCAAACATTAACTTCAGATGGAAGTTGTCACATGTGCTCCTTTGTTCCTGTTGCATTAGCATTTATGAAGAATTGGATCACATGTTCATTTGGAAAACAAAACAAGACAAACCCCAGTAAATTTGTTAAATAAAATTAAGTCATCTGAATTATGAACACTCTAATATTTTCCCTTTGATGTTTATGTGTTTGAGACCTGAAGTATAGTATTTATTTGCAATGGTTTTTTATTTTGAAAAATATATCTACTGTTTGCCATCCTTTGAAATTTCAAAAGGCCAATCACAAATTATAATTTATCAGATGAAATAACATGGGGATATTTGACAAAAATCAGTGGATTTGATGACCTTTGATGAAGCCTGCAGCTATGAGATAATATAGAAAAAATATCTCTGGGAAAAAACCCAGTGGACGAGTTCAGAAAATAGCGCTCAACATTCAAGCAGATACATTTTATTTTTTAAATGGATGTCAATGCTTTAGAGAAGTCTTGTTTGCAAAAGCAGATTCTTTTTAAGGTGAAATGATAAATTAAAGACTTCAGAAATTCATCATCACACATTTTCTCTGGAACCAACAAACAGAAATAGTCTATTTTCTTTCATTAAAATTGATTTGATTTTAATTTTGACAGTCACTGGAAGTTAATCTATCATCTTTACTTTTGACTGGGAAGCAAGAAAATGGGTTCTGTGAATAGGATTTTTCTATGATTTGGGTGGTTGTCATTACTAGAAGGATTTTTGCAAATAATAGATGCCGAACTTGGCTTGACTCCTCATTTCCAGCCCTCTTTGCTTCTTTTGTATCGAATTGCTAATAACTAGCTTCATCTTTTGTCACCAAAACAGAATGGCTTTTTTGTTTGCCCACAGAACTGTATTGCTCAGTGTTGGGCAATGAGTTATCACAAGATGATAATCCACTTCTCTGGAAACAGGTCTGTGAATCCACAAGCACTTCCACAAATAACAGACTGCAAGCTTTTGAGCAGACACTTTTATACCCCTTTTGAAAGCTGTTTATTAAATCTAGGGAGAAACTGGCTGACTGGGAGAAAGCTACACCAAAATAGGCCTAGTTCCCTGATGGCAGAAACGTTTTCTCCTGCCTCGGAGGGAATGGTCCATGAGAAACCTGATAACTCGTATGCATTTTAGACAGCCTGTCCATACACGTATGGTTCCTTCCCGAGCCTTCTCTCATATTAAGGAAAGGATTTACAGAGCAACAGTGTAGGATCTTAAAAACAGAACTGATTAACGACAGATACTTTGTGTTCTAATTTGATGTCCCCACAAGGAAGTCATTTACCAAAAAATGCTGGATAATCATTTTTTATGTTTCCTTTGTCACTTGGGATGTCTATGCATTTACTTACTTGGATCTGTCGGGGGAGCAGAACCACTGTGAGTTATGGGATAAGGGATTCATTACAGGAATTAAGGCTTCCACAGCGTGGTGTGTTGGGAGCTGGGCTGGTGCTAGGGATCAGGGTGGTGGGGGGTAGTCAGAGGTTCAGTAAGTCAGAAGCCAAGCACAGTGGATGGTGAAGGGGAAGATCTTGGAGGCTTTGGGGAGCTGGGCCTCTATGTAGAGGCTGCCTCTGTGGATTCACTGCCACCAATTTGGTCAACGGTAGGGTCAGTTTGTAAAGAGTTGCTAGAAGCAGCGTGGAGGAGAGTGAGGATAACCTGGTACCTGCTGGCATCTCTGCATCTTCTGTCCTCCCTTCTAATCATGACAACCTTCATTCAGAGAGTAGTGATGCTGCTTCACTTGTGCTTCCAGATCACATGGGCGTTCCTCCCTGGGCTTTAACTCAGAACCACACAGGAAGGGCATTCTAGGAAATGAAGTTCCAGCTTATCCAAGTTGACTTATTGTAAACTCATGAGTATTTAACAGAGAGAACAGAGAAATTCTATAGGAAAGTTACCTCTCTACCCTGTATTATTATCTGTATACCAAAAAAGAATGTCTTGCAAAGATTTATCTTAGAAAGAAATATGGTTAAGGTTGTATAATATTTTTAATAGCTTTTAAAGAATACATTGCCTGAAATCTTTTAGCTTTCAACCTTGTATATCGTGCTTCTTCATTGATGGATGGCGCTCAAAATATCAAAAACTATAGTGAAATAAATACTTCCAGGCCAAATTTTCATGTGGGTGATTCTGAGTAGACTGTATTACATGCTCCAAGACATCTCTTCTTCTAGGGGCCTCCTACATAAAGAAACATGATTTCTCAAGGTTGGACATGTCTCTTTCATATACTACAATTTTACAGAATCACCAGTTTTTAAAAGATGAGGAAAGAAGATATTTTTTCTAAGTTCTAATTCATCAAGCAAAAAAGGAGACACCCTGTTTGAATGTATTTTCCATCAATTTTAAACTAGAAAATAAATATGTTTTCAATGTAAATATGCAACAAATAAAAATTTCCCATATTGGGATCCCTGGGTGGCGCAGCGGTTTGATGCCTGCCTTTGGCCTAGGGCGCGATCCTGGAGACCCGGGATCGAATCCCACATCGGGCTCCCGGTGCATGGAGCCTGCTTCTCCCTCTGCCTGTGTCTCTGCCTCTCTCTCTCTCTCTCTCTCTCTCTCTCTGTGACTATCATAAATAAATAAAAATTTAAAAAAAATTTCCCATATTATGCTAGGTCAGTTTTTGCTGACTTATGAGAAATATTGAGCACTATTTGTGAGTACCGTCTACTGAATTTATTCAGTATATATTCCCATTGGAGGAGAGTGGTGGTTCTAGGTACAGCATGGTGATTGACAAATATAATTTTTCTGGCTCAGCCATTCTGAGAGCATTTTGCACCCCAGAGACAAAATTACTGTGTAACTAAGCTTTCTGTAACGCTTTGCGGCTACAGCAACATTTTCTAGGCCCCTTACTAATTATAATAGAAGAAACACACCTTATTTTACAAAAGCAAAGAGACAGCTCTCTCTCATTCCCTAATGCTAAGTTGCGGTGATGTCTGACTCATCACGACCTTGGAGCTTTTGGAGTGAGGTTCATCAGCTACAGTGGTGATAACCGTCTAGCTTCTTCTCACCTACCCAAACATGCTGATGGCACTTCAGACAGTGAGGGAAGCATCCTGGTGCAGCCCAGCCTTCTTGGGAGACTCCTGTAGCCCAAGGCAGCAGAGCCCTGACCTGGCCCGCCAGAGCTATGCACAGAAGTCTGATGCATGACTCACAGACCCCTAGGGGATCCCTAGAAACACATTAGGAAATATCTATAAAGACTATATCATTAAATATCGCCTTCCTTAAGGAAAGGAAAGCTCATAGGCACTGAGATCTGCGGATAAATTTAGTCATGGGTTGGTGATGTTTGAGATCTTTGGTTCCATTTCTAGTCTTCTGCATCTTGTTTCAGGAGCCATGAGTATGTATCCCCCTCAGCACATGCTGTTCCTATCCTGTGCTGCCAGGGTAGAGCAGAGCTCTCTCCTACCTGTGCTTACAAGAGTGTGAAAGCACAGATAGATTGCCACAGTGGGCAGATTCACTTGCGTGAAGGTATCTTGGGTCAAATTCAAAAGCACTCTCCTTTTAGGTTGTGCATACATGAGTTGTTCCTAATGTGATGCAAGTTGCCCACCCAAACAGAAGCTGAGCAACTCTTTGTCTTCCTTTTTGATGTTGGCAGGTTTCTTCTGGGTCATCTCAGATGCAGTGATTAGTCATAAAGTCATGGTCATCACTACTCCCAGGAGGCTTTGGGGGGCTATGTGTAAGTAAGAGTCTTGGCTGCCCACACTGATATTTAAGAATCCCCCTGGATTTCATCTCACCCTCTCCCAAAGTTAGAAATGACATATCTAAACATCCCTAAAGTCTCATTTTCTCCATGAAATCTTTCACCATGAAAAATTCTCAATTCCAGTGACTCTAATCACTTGATGAACCCTCTTATCTTTTTTTGTTGTTTCATCTTCTGAATTCCTTATGGGGTGAGCCAACATAAAGTGCTCCTTGATGGGATGTTTGAATGGAAACAGATGCAGACTCAGGTTTGCACGCCAACACAGAAAAGTAGCATCCACACTTGTTACAATCCAATTTGAAAATTTCAGTTAATTAATTTTGGCCTAAATAACTCCAACAATGTGGAAAATTCATTATGCAGTTTATCAGAAGAGATACATATGCTACTCCTTAGGAACATTCCTTAAAATTTTTGTTTTTCTCTTAACTATTAAATCTCAGAGTAACCTTTCATATCTTTACACTAGAATGCAAGTAGAAGAACACTATGGCAGATTAGAGCTAAAGTACTTATCCGGAACAGACGTTTTTGAATCTTTATAAGACTGTGTAATTCCCAGTGGAATTAATTTTTTTCATGGTTTTGTACGAAATTAGATGAAAGCATGGTTTGAAAGTGAAGGTGATCCCTAGATCTGGAAAGTCGTGCCTAGATTTATGGCATTGAGATAGTTCTTATAAAATTTGTTTTAAATGATATGTTATTTTAATGTTATTGTAGGTGATTTAATGTTATTATAAAGGATTTAAGAGTAGGAATTCTTGTTGAGTTGTTAGATATTCCCAAATATCAGGACTCAGGTGGCTCAGTGGTTGAGCGTCTGCCTTCGACTCAGGGCAGGATCCCAGGGTTCTGGGATGGAGTCCCACTCTGGGCCCCCCATAGGGAGCCTGCTTCTCTCTCTGCCTATGTCTCTGCCACTCTCTCTCTGTGTCTCTCATGAGTAAATACATGAAATATTTTTTTTAAAAGATATTTCCAAATATCTGTACTGAGTGGTTGGATTTTTGTATAATAGGTCTGTATAAAGCAGGGAACTCTCTCTCTCTCTAACACACACACACACACACACACAAACACACACATACACATTGCCTCAGTGTGCACATATTCACTCTGCACTTGGCCCAAACCATACAAGCAAAAGAAGCTGAAATGACACTTTCCTGAGGAGAATTATAAGTTTATAATCATTGTGAATGTGGTTTCCATGGATTTTTTTGTATTTTCTACCTTGATGAGGGAAGAAAGGAGGATGCTAGACAAATTTGAGAAAATTCAAGACAGCTTTTATAAAATTACAATCCATGAAAAAGAAAACAAAGAGTCAGTATGTTTACTATGAAGACAGTGATCACAGGTAAATCCCCATGGGGACCATGGAAACCAACCTGAGACCTGGATGGGGGGTGGGGGGAAAGGCAGCACAGAGCAGATGCTTGATAAGAAAGAAAGGGAAGTCTGGAGTAAGAAGGCATCAAAGGATAATGTAAATATATTGATTCTTTGGGGGAGAGACTCACATCCTATCAATTACAAATAAGCATGCTAAAGAAAAAGGATCAAGGATGGTGGTCTACACCTGTTATTCCCCAGATAACCTGCTTGCGAGACAGAGGCTCTCCAAATATCAAATGACTTCATTTCCATAAAAGTTATTACACTTTATTTTTAAATACTTATATCATATGATAAGGCTCAATTTTTTTCCATGAAGAAATAAATGTCTTCAAAAGTGTTCTGATGTGATTTACAAAGTCTGTGATGGGTTTCTCATTTCAGTTAAAAATGGGGGATTTCTGGAAAGTAAAAAAAAAAATGCTAGTGATAATATAGCACATATTCACACATTCTAATTACCAAATTATTCCCTTCATTGCCACTGAATAGACTGGAACTTATTTTTCCCATTGATACTGGTTTCAAATAGAAAACTTCAGGCAGTATTGCTCAACATGGGCTAATGGGCTTTTAAAACACATAATTCATGAGTACCCAGGAAGGGAACTTTGACCTCTGTGAGGAGGGATTTGCAGATGGCAATATTGTGATCGATGATATTTCATGTGCTGCGTTGTTTAAATATAATGATTATACAAGGCAAGGGTGGTCTATAGCAATGCAATAGTCTCAGCGGCAATTCATGTTCCGTAGCATATGCTATACTCTCTTCCCGTCCCTACCCTCTCCCCTGATAATCATGTGTCTGGGCAAGACACACCACAGTCCCTCCTGGGACTGGACCTTGATGAGTAGTGACAGAAGGCCGAGGGGAGGCTGGGATTTAGGACTGGACAAGTGTGAGGTCAGGAGAAACGGCGGGTAAAGGACAAAGCTGATAAGCAGCCGTGACAACAGGTGACAGTGATGAGCACTCAGCTGTGCCTGTATGGGGAACAGAAGGCATCTGGCACTATTCTTTGAACGACCTCTCTGCTTTAATCTCCCTAATGGAATTTCCACATGCCTATGTGCAGCTTTCTCCCTAAATTCATGCTGTTGGAATAGCCTTGTTTGGGTTTCCTTCTCCTCCCATTTTCCTACTGCCAGATGATGATTTTCATTACCTGCCCCTAACTCACCTCTGAGATCCTGGATTGACCCTAAGGATCCCATTCCCCACCCAAGAACCTCTCATCCTATACTCAAAGCATCCCTCTTGTGCACATTTGTCTCATTTTCCTGTGCCAGGCTGGCTGAGAAGTCTGCACTTACAAAAATATTATGATAAGGCTAAGAGGTGAATCAGCTCTCAAGAAGACAATTAGATGAGTATCAAGGAGACAGAAAGGGCCAAGTCAAGGCAATTAGACAGAGAACACCCCGCACAAGTCAGGAGTTAGGTAATCTACACATTCTGAGGTTAGGAACATGATAGGAGAATATAAGCATTCTTCAGCAAACATTTATTAAACATTTACAGTGTTCCAGGCAACTTGATTATCAAGTCTGATCAGTTAATGATTGTTTATATGCTTTTTGCAAGGGCAGGAATTAATTCAGGGCATTAACAATCCAAAGCCCAACTATGCAGACAGGTAGTATAAGCATGCCTGCATGAAGAAGAAATGCTAATTAGATTAAAGGAATAGTCTAGAAGTAGCCTTAGGACTGCAATTCCTCACTTCTGACCTACAAAGCAAGGCTGGCTACATTGAGCACAGTATGGATGGACTCAGGGCTCTGTACCTTTAAAAGGTACATTCCAAGTGGTTCTAATGTGCAGCCAAATTTTGAATTACTGATTTAGCAAACCATATTGATTCATACAACAGACATTTGTTAAACATTTGCTACAAGTTTACATGCAAGGATAAATTAGAAAAGAATCCTGTTCCCAATGTACTTTATAGTCTAATAATACACAAATGTCTTTAAAGTAGGCTGAAATTTAAATGGCGTAAAATAGATATAGATAGAATTGAGAAAAAGAAGAATTTACTGATGAAGTTTCTGGGAAAGCATTAGATGGTAGAAAGAGCATTTGAGCTGGAGTTTGAAAAATGATTCACATTGAAGTTATTTTAATACAAAGACAATCCATGTGTACTTTTTAAAAAAATATTTTATTTATTTATTTATTCATGAGAGACACACAGAGAGAGGCAGAGACACAGGCAGGGGGAGAAGCAGAAAACCTGATGGGAAACTCGATCCCAGGACTCCAGTATCACGACTTAAGCTAAAGGCAGATGCTCAACCACTGAGCCACACAGGCATCCCCCAAGCATACTTTTTAAAAAAAGATTTTTTATTATTTGGCAGGGAGAGAGAGCACAAGTTGGGGGAGTAACAAGCAGAGGAAGAGGGAGAAACAGGCTCCCTGATGAGCAGGGAGCCCAATGTGGGGCTGGATCCCAAGCCCTGGGATCATGACCTGAGCCGAAGGCAGATGCTTAACCTGAGCCACCCAGGTGCCCTAATGTGTACTTTTGCAAGTTTATATAATACATACATTCACACACAGAATAGCTCCCTGATCCACAGATAACCCACATGTATACATAGGTGTGTATTTCCAGACTCTCCCTTAATATAAATATGAGTATAGATATAAACATAGGTATAATTAAAAAGATACATACATAATTGGATATGTTTAGTTTTACGAAAACAGAACCAACTTGTATTGGATGGTTTATGACTTAATTTTTTTTTCAGCAAACATACATGGATTTCATTCATTTACTGTGGCATCGTTTTTTTTGTTGCCTGAATACTATTTGTAGATAGATGTATGATGATTTATTCAACTAATCCTATAATGTTGGTAATTTGGGGTTGTTGTCTTTTTCTTTTCTGTTATGTTTTATGCTGAAATAAAATCCTTAAAATGAATTCATTTCCTTGATGATAAATGTCTAGAAGTGGAATTTTTAAGTCAATGCATGTGCATATTTTTAACAGATCTGTAGAAGGCTGAGCTATATCCCAGGGGTGGAATAATGTAGACAGTAGCCAAGGCATAGGAAAGTCTGGGCCACTAGGGATAGAGTATAATGGGTATGATGTTTTGCCTGAAGAACCTAGGGTAAAAGGGGATGTCCTGGTCCATTCCAGCTGCTATAACAAGAATACCAAAAGCTGAGTGACTGACAAACAACAGACTTTTATTTGTCACCTTTCTGGAGGCTGGGAGGTCCAGGATCAATGCGCCCACAGCAGATTCAGTAGCTGGTGAAAGGCCCCTCCTGGGTTCCTAGCTGGCAGCTCCCAGTGTCCTCACCTAGTGGAAGGGACAAGAGAGCTTTCTGGGGTCTCTTTCATAGGGCACTAATCCTGTTCATGAGGGCTCTACCCTCATGACCTGATCACCTCCCAAAGGCCCCATCTCCAAATATCATGTCATTGAAGGTTCAAACTTCAACACACACATTATGAGGTGGGGGGTTGGGAGGAGACACATTTAGTCCGAAGTTTATTTACTCCCCTGAGTAACAAAAGATAAAGAAGTATGGCTGAAAAGTTGGGCTAGGACCAGAATTTGTAGTCTTCAATGGTTGATCAAAGAATGTAGGCATATCAGCTTTCGGTGTTCAGTGGCTTGTGTGTGTGTGTGTGTGTGTGTGTGTGTGTGTTCAGTGGCTTTTAATCTGAGACGATGGATAGTCTCTGCACAGTCCCTTCCCTCAGAATGGCTAAGGATTTGGGATAATTCCAGAGTTTTTGACACTATTGCTTCAATGCTTTATATTGTGGAAAAGTCTCGTAAATGCTTTAGGTAAACAAGACTATCGAGCTTTCATATACTATCAATGCTTGACTAAATGGCCTCAAATAGTGGCTGCTCTCAATATGACAGTGAGGTACTCATGTCCAGGAAGTCAGCAGAAAGTGGCTGTCATTCCACTAGTCCTTCTACTTCCAGCTCAACCTCCATGGCGGGCTGACAGTGACTTACTTCAATGGAAAAAGGAACTCCCCATCATGTTCTTCTTTTCTCATGTGCCCTGAAAGAGCCTTCCAAAAATGGCAGCACAAGAAAGCTTCTTAAACCATAACAGGAAGGAAAAGGAAAATCCACGGGGATGGTTAGAGTGGCCGTTTTCATCTGGGAAGAAGTTTCATTATCCTTCTTGTAATGTCCTCTCACACTGGGAAGTCATTATTATTCTGGCATTCCTCCTGACGTTTTTATGACTTTGTTTTAATACATGGTTCATTATTTGTTTTGGAACAGCCCTCAAAACAATGCCCCCAAATGCCACTTTAGTGTCACCAATGAGATGCTTCCTCACTCATGCCCTCAATCCTTACTTCCCTACTTTGATCTTGGATGAGGGTAGAAAACTCTGTGAGAGCCCTTGAGGGCCATGACGTTGACATGCCTCTTCTTTGGACGGTTAGGCAAATTATCTCTGCATAGAGATTTGTATTGTGCCCGCCCCCCACCCCCACTCTCCATAGGGGAAAAATAGGATGTTTCCCCCTCAACTTAAAAAAAAAAGACTGTTAAATTCAATTAAGTAATAACTACCAGAGGCAGAAGCAGGCCACTAAAAGGCATTTCTTTCTCTCTGAGTGCTTTTCCTTTCCAGCAGCAGAAGGGCTTCTGTGCAGCTAAGAGTCACATGTTTGATTGACTCGCTCCCAAGCTGATGTTCACACTGCTGTATTCATCTTGCTCCGATGACTGTGACATGCCACCCGGACGCGGCGAGGCTGACAGGGGATGTGAGGGAGACCAGACAGATGACAACGTCTCCGTTCTTCAGAGCCAATGCAGGATGATCTGTCACCTGATGATAGGCCACAGCCTGTCATTTATTTACTTACAGCTTTAATGTGGGTAAAATGAGCAGGAGAGGGGGGAAATGTGACAAGAGGGAAAGAGAAAGTGAGTGGTTACAGGCAAGAAAAATCTGACAGACCCTTTTCGGCATCAAAATATCAACAAGAGCTATTTCATACCTCTCAATGGGCATGCCAGCCCAGGAGCCAATTATGAGCAGCATTCTGGGCAAGAAATCAGGTTTGCAAAGCAGGAGTGGGGTTAGCCATTTAGTCCGCGGGAGTGGGGTGGGCAAACCACACGGCCTCTTGATTGTATTAAGTGCTTTGAATTTCTCGAACATTTAATTTCTGCAATATTCAGTGATCGTTTTAGCAAGCATGTTTTCTTTAGTTTTTTTTTTCATCCGTTCACATTTTACAGGATAACTTTTATGTGCTCTGGAAATCACTATCCAAGTGTCCTTTTGGCTTTTTTAAAGGCTGCTGGAAATCTGGTCTTGAAGACAAAACTTTTGAAAGCCATTGACCTGGTTGTTTTCTGAGACGTCATCCCGGTTACAGGAAAGAAATGCCTGAAAATAGGGTGGAAAACAAAAATAGATATTTGAACTATTAAGTCTGTTCTGCAGGAATTCTGCAGAAGCCTACCAAAATGGTGACTATTCATATTTTAAGAAAATATGGTGAACCAAGACATTTGTCTTCTCCTGTATCTAAATGAATAAAATATTCCTGAGTGAAACATTTAATGAACGAAGAATGTAGTGAACAGAACATGCATAAATGTTTACATTTATACAAATGTGTAAATATTGTATACAGGGACAGATCTGAGCCATGGTAACAGTTTCTGAAAGGCATCTAGAGTTTGGACATTCTTTTCTTATTTTGCAGCACCAGGTCTTATTTTGTCACATGGCACTTGGCAGGAAGGCCCCAGGAATTTCCCACACACGGATAACCTTGAGCTGAGGGTGTGAAGTGTACAAGGAGAATGTGACTAGAAGTCCACCTTCACATGCCCCAAGATCACAAAGCATTCACAGACCATCGCTAACAATGGACTTGATGAGGCCCAGGTGTGGGGTCCAGCATTGTGTCCATAAAATCCACCCTGCAAAAATAGCAAGGACCTGACATATTTCCTAGGGGACATCGCCTCTGGAAAATCATAACTGTAACCCAGAGGAGTCAGAGCCTAACAACCCAAGACTGAGTGTTCTGGCTCTTTGCATGTTTTTCCAAATGCCTCTCTCGACATGTCTAGGTTTGCTGTGCATTCTCTGTAGATTAAAGAAATTATCCCCCTTTTAGGTTCTCAAGATTTGTAGCATCAAGGCAACCACTCAGCAGGCAGCCCGAGATAGAAAAAGTTTACACCTTCGCTCAGTGAAGGCAAAAATCTCTAAGGAAGCTAGGCGAATAAATGTGACTTTCCAGAGTGTGGAATATTGAATTTTTTATAGCATGTGTCTGCTTTGGGAGAGGGAATAGTTTCTGTGGATGCTGAGAAGTTTGTTGGAGAAGATTAGACACCATTCACTCTGTGGATCCATTAGCACATCTTCCCTAAATGTCTCCTCTACTCTTAGACATTCGTGCGCTTTGCCATTTCAGGCTCTAAGCTGTGATCAGAAAAGAGGAGGTTTTGCCACGGTTCCATGTGGGGGCCCCTTACTGAATTTAGCAATCTGAGGTGCACTGGATCTGTCACTTCTCCTAGATCTGTTGCCCAAGGAAGGGAGATACTACCGTGGACCCCGATGATCCAAGGGTCCTCTGAAATACATGACTCTCAGCCAGCACTTTCTGTGCTGTTTCTGGAGCTGGTGGTGTGCTCAATTCCTGGCATGTATAATTTGGCCTATTCTGGCAAATTAGCCAAGTAGTGAAGTAGAGTCAGTTGAACTCGGAGCTGTTTGATATTTTCAATGCACCTTTGGAGGTTTCATTTTGTATTGGCCAAGACGCCTCATTTTTTTCTCCTGAAGAATTTCAGGAGGGAAGAGAATTTTGTCCCCTTTCCTGTATTTGGCAGCATGTCTCTAATGCTTAAAAGGGCCAAATTGCCTGTCCTTGTTTTCTTGCCTTGGCAGCAGAATGTGATGAATCCTATAACCTCGCTCAGGACTTAGCTGGATACTGTTTGCGTTGGATTTATGTGGACACAGGTGGTGCCCTAAGGGCCCAGGCCTTTATGGGGAACACCTGTGTCCATTTCTTTTGCCTGCATTATTGCTGGGTATGACATTTGTGAGGTGGGGCCTTAAGTTGTATTTGCAAGATCAGCGAGGTGAAGAGTGTTAAACATTATGATTTTATTACAGCTAAGCTTTATTGTTCTTCTCAAGAGCCCCTCATGGTTCTGTAGCCTTTTTGTGTCTCTAGATGTTAAAATAATGGTGACATGGGAGGAATCGGAACCAGAGGGAAGAAGATCCAGAAGATGTCTGGAGCTGACCCCTACCTAAAAAATCTCCATGCCAACACCCCTATATGCTAGTAAATGTTTTCTAATTTACGAAATATTTCAGTCTCTAGATTACACACTACAGGGTAACCTATAAGCATTTTAATAAGATAAGAGTTATGTGAAAAAATTATTTTTTGTTTGTTCTTCCATCGAATACTCAGGACCTCCCTGTGCTATGTGGAGCCCTCTGTAAATTCCTTGAACCATCGCCCTGATCTCAATCCCTCTAATATGTAAATGGATTGTTTTTCGGTTTTTGTTTTAATTTATATCCTCTTTCCTTTTATAAACTGAAAACAGTGCTTTCCCATTTCCTGTCTTTCACATTCTTTTTGCGGCAAAGGTGAAAAGTGAAAGTAATTTCCATCCATTGAGACCTCTTCCCCTGAGACCATAAGCTATATCCAAATGTTCAATGTATAATTTTTATCAGTAACATTTTTATTCTTCTCCCAGCTAGGTTGCTGGTTTCTTTTTTTTTTTTTTTAAGATTTTATTTATTTATTCATGAGAGACACAGGGAGGGAGAGAGAGAGAGGCAGAGAGGCAGAGACACAGGCAGAGGGAGAAGCAGGCTCCATGCAGGGAGCCCGATGTGGGACTCAACCCCGGGTCTCCAGGATTATGACCTGGGCTGAAGGCAGCACTAAACAGCTGAGACACCTGGGCTGCCCAGGTTGCTGGTTTCTTCCAGCATCAGTTTATTTTCATGAAAAGCTCTGAACACAAAATTATATCATGTAATAATAGATGAGAAGCTAGACCAAGTCATATATTTGTAAGTGAATATTGTTTCCCTATAAAACCTGTGAGCAGGGATAATATTTAAGATATTTATTCTATCTAATAGCCAAGCACTGATTAGTGAGTGTAGGTTGACTATAAACAACTGGCACAGCCTGACCAATGCCATCCCCCGAAGCTCCCCCATACATCTCAAGGTGGGAATGCAGGAAAGGTGGTCTCCTTGGTGACATAGGAGGCAGGAAGGCACATTGCTCTCCATATTAGTTTCCTAGAGGTGCTATAACAAATAACCACAAATCAGGTGGTTTAAAACAAAAGACATTTATCTTTTGCCGTTATGGAGGTTAGAAGTCCAAAATCAAGGTGTCATTGGGGCCATGCTCCCTCTGAAGCCCCTAGGGAAGGATCCTTGTGTCTTCCAGTTCTGGTGGTTCCTGGCATCCCAGGCTTGTGCCATATCACTCCAGTCTCCATCTCTACCCTCACATGATCCTCTCTCCTGTGTGTCCCTGTGTCTTCTCTTCTCCTTCAAAAGACACCAGTCATTGATTCTGAGAACATCCACAATGATGATTTCATCTCAAGATCTATACTCTGCAAAGATCCTATTTCCGAATAAGGAAATATTCTGAGATCCTGAGTGGACATAATTCAACCCACTACACTCTCACTCACTTTCACTGCTTCTTGGATGATATAAATGGCAGAGGATTTTCAGATGGCAGGTAAATCTTTTCAGTGATTTTCTCCCTGAGCAGCATGGTGGGAGATGTGTTCATTTTTTAGTTTTGTATTGATTCATCTATCAACTTAGTGGTTTCTCCATTTAATAAAGGTGAATGCAGAGTTTTGAAACATTTCCACAGTGCTTAGAATTTAAAATGGTAATTCTCTGATAAATGCTCAGAATTATTTTCCTATTTATCTTTCTCACTGGGTCCTCTCAGCAGCCGAGTCAAGGAGGTGGAGTGGATCTGAGTCCTGGCTTCAGCGAGCAGGATGCCGAGGTCCAGAAGGGCTGATTTTTGCCAATATTCCCTCCATTAGCAACTGACAGAACAGGGCTGGGGGTTCTCTGTCTAGATTATATTTTCTCCCATTACTTCAAGAAACAGCCTGATTTTCACAATTTTTTCTTGTCACAGTCCTCAGGGAAACCCCTTCCTTCATTTCCATATACAGATTTTCATTTGATTTAGAGATTTAAAGATGTAGTGATAGCTTAGCCATTATGGCTTTGCAGACAGCCTGAACTGCGTTGCGTCCAGGTTTTGCCAGCTTTGTAACACTGGGTGTGTTATGTAACCTTTCTGAACCTCAGTTATCTCATCTAAATGGAGGGAATAATAATGATCTCGTAGGGAGATAATGAGGAAAATTAATTTAATACATTTAAAGCATCTAGCAAAGTGCCTCGAAAATAGACATATATTTTCTTATAGCCCAGAAGAAAGAGCAGATAGTGTGAGGAATCCATGTGTGTGTTGGGTCTGCAGAACCAGCTGCATGATCTTGGGCAAATATCAGACATTAGTTCTCATTTTCACCGTGTATGAAATGATGGGAGTCTCCACATACATTCAGTTCCATGATTGATGACAGAAGACTGGGAGAAAACTGCAAACTGAAGAGTCTCTAGTTTCTCTCGTTTACTGAGGGCAATTCACACTTCATGTGGAACTTCAAGTTCCATTTATGAAGCTTCTAAATACAGCATGAGGAGCAGAGAATTGCTATAAGAGGCCTAGAGAATTGTTGGTGTTGCTTCCATGTGTTGGATAAAGAAGTGACAAATGAAGCATGTCTTGTACAATTGACCCTTGACCAAGTTGAGGGTTAGTGGCACTGACCTCCCCGGCCCCTGGACAGTCAAGGATCCACTTACAATTTTTGACTCTTCAAAAACTTAACTACAAATAGCCTACTGTTGACAGGAAGCCTTACCTAGAACATAAACAGTCAATGAACACATATTTTTTATGTCATACGTATTACATACTGTATTCTTTTTTTTTAAATTTTTATTTATTTATTTATGATAGTCACAGAGAGAGAGAGAGAGAGAGAGAGACAAGACACAGGCAGAGGGAGAAGCAGGATCCATGCACCGGGAGCCCAATGTAGGATTCGATCCCGGGTCTCCAGGATCACGCCCTGGGCCAAAGGCAGGCGCTAAATCGCTGCGCCACCCGGGGATCCCCTACATACTGTATTCTTACGATAAAGCCAGCTAGAAATAAGGAAATGTTATTCAGAAATTCATAAGGAGGAAAAAATACACTTATAGTGCTGGGCTGTAAAAAAAACCCACATATAAGTGGACCTGCATAGTTCAAACCTGTGTCATTCAATGGCCAGCTGTCTAGGTAAGGTTGAATAGGGACCATCCTTTTTAAAAAAAAAATTACCATAGCAGCATCTGCGTGGCTCAGTGGTTGAGCGTCTACCTTTGGCTCAGGGCGTGATCCCAGGGTCCTGGGATCGAGTCCCACATCGGGCTCCCTGCAGGGAGTCTGCTTCTCTCTCTGTCTATGTCTCTGCCTCTCTCTCTGTCTCTCACAAATAAATAAATAAATAAAATCGTTTAAAAAAGATTTACTTTTACTTTCCATTCTTGCAAAAGATAATTGAGCAAGACTGCCATTCCTTGGAGCAGTTTGAAGGCAACATGGGAATTTAAAATGTCAGTGTTTCCAAAGGAATTGAGAGGCATAGGATGATGTGAGGGTCCAAACAAATAAAAATAGCTGTTTAGGATTCCATCTACTAAAAATGTGTGTCTTGCTTTAAAGTATTTTTTTTTTCCACAGCAGTTCCACACAGGCAGAGCAGAGTTTGAAACTTCTTAACTACCAGTTTCCATGACCTCAAAGCCAAAATTTTCTGGTTGCCTCCCTCCTACCCGCATGTTGCTCCTTGGATAAGCTTCCCAAGGAAGCAAAGGAACCAAGGGCAGATAGAGACATCAGGCCTTTCTTGTTCAGATGAATGCATTACATTCTTTTGTCCAGAAATGTAGACATTTGTGAGAAAAAAATCTACTGGGGGATAGCCCTGTCCACTACTGCGATCCTTCATGTAGTTGGCAGATGACGATCTTCTAGGCCTTTTGCAAAAACAGAACAAAACAAAACAAAACAACCCGAACACTTAAAGTAACATTTACACGGAGTCGTTCTAATTCCTGGTACCACCGGGATCTTTTTTTGTTCTATTCTGGGTCTCTTAAGGGTTTGGGGCCAGTTTCTAGACTTCTTTCTTGTTGGGACACATTTTGTCTTATGTTTGGCATTTTTTTTCTTTTAAAAATTCAAACCAGAGAGACGTGGACCCTTTCCTGGAATTTGTTCTATCAAAAATTAGAGCACGGTATAGCATCTTTTGTTAGGAAAGCACTCTTGCTTCTTACTTAACCCAGAATAGACAGGAAGCAATGCACGAGCATGCTTTAGTAGCTTGCTTTAGTGTCAGCATTCTTGCTATCTTGATGATTCCCTTCAGTTGCAGCACCTGCTGGTGATGTTCCGTGTGACAGCTCCAGGCTCCTGGGAGAACAAGGAATAGATGCAGTCTCTACCTTCAACCAGGTTACCATCTATGGACAGGGTCTTATAGACAAAGTATCTACTGAGAGGCAAGAAGCTTCTGTTCCAACTCAGAGTTTTATCCCAGATTGATGAAAGACAAGGCCATAAAACTCCATCCTCTTTGTTTTCTTTGTTCACAAAATAAGTCAATGTGATTAGGCCAGGAAATGACTTCTGCTCAATTATCCTATATTGGTTGAGTGATAAAGTCTAATGTTGGTGTCCTCGCAGTCCAGTTTGATTTTTCTGGGGTGGTGATATTCGGTGTCCCTTAAGGGAACTGGAAAGGAGAAAGACAGGCAGGAATGAAGGCGAAGAACGAGAATTAAAATCTGAGCACCATACTCAACTTTTCTGTATTTTTCTAGTCCAGGGAGTAGAAAGAATGAACCAAGTCAGCATGAACTCCCAGTTTCTCAAAGCAGGCTCTTTGAATGCTCTGCCTTTGAAAGTTCAATCAAGAAAATCTCTTCTCTGCCTTCCCATCTTCACTGTGATTAGATTCAGTAACTGCGGTGGGTGAAATGTTGCTCTCCAGGCTTCGATCTAGAAACAGATGCCCTTTTGCAAGCTCCTCCACCATGAATTTACATGTTCACAAAGTGGAAACGGTGTCTTAAAGGCAGGGATCCTCTTTGATACTTGTTCACTGTCGGGCAGTGAGTAAAGAAGCATCCATACAAGGACGGCATCTCAGTGGCGGCATTCCCACAAGACATACTGTGACTTCACAGTGGTTCACAGGGTGTTTCAAAAGCCTTGGCTTACTTTGAGGCTGTTATTAACTTCAGAAGTTAAATCTATTGCTTTATCATAATCTTTTGAAACAGTAATCATTTATGTTCCTTTTATAAGTACGTAATCTTGTGAATCTGGTATCATTTTTAATTTTTTCCTCAGTCTGTACCATTTCCACAAAAGAGACTGGAAAGAAATTAAAATTTAAAAAAAATCTAAAAATTCCCCAAACTGCCTATGTGTAAAGGTAACCATAACTATTACGAAGAGTGTACTTTGTGAGTTTGTAGCATTTTTGCTTCTGAAGTCATTAAAGCTTGAAATTGCACCCAGACTTCTGGGAGAGCCTGTGACAGGTAGTGGATCATTTTGGAACTCAGAGTGTCACTAGTTTTTAAAATATTGGAATCAAAATTTATTTATGTTTATGATTTTATTTATATACTCATGAGAGGCACAGAGAGAGGCCAAGATACAGGCAGAGGGAGAAGCAGACTCCCTATAGGGATCCCAACACGAGACTCAATCCCACGATCCTGGGATCACGTCCTGAATCGAAGGCAGATGTTCAACCACTGAGCCACCCAAGTACCCTAGAATCAAAATTAAAAAAAAAAAAAGAATAGAAAATATGCAATTTCAATACAATGACTACAACTTTTGAGTTCAAAACTGAATAAAATTGGCATCAGAAGACTTCTATGGCTGCTCAAAAATCAGTTGACTTGCTCACACAGATTCTGTAATTAAGAAGTACAACCAGCAATATGTTTTGAAATTCAGAGTGAGGCCATAGACCTCTATCAGTTCTGGAGGTTAGTTGGAGCTCCTCTTAGAGAGGAGGGGTGGTGAGGGATGTAGGGGTGTGGGGGGGATCAGAGTGCTCCATCACTTTGTGAAGCACCCCTAAGGAACCACACCCCGGAGTTCTCTTGATGTAGCTTCTACTCAGAATACAATGTAGACTTAGTCACTGCTAAGTTTTCATTTTAGGCATAATGGATATAAAATATGAGACGATACGAGCAAGTCTTCCATTTCCTTCTAGAAATGAAGGAGTTACATTCTCCCATCCTGTCTGACATTTGGTTTACAGAGGGCAGTGAACTGCTCAGGAGGGAGGCATCTGGCTAAGAGCGGCACTGTGTGTCTATAGAATAGACTAAAGTGTGTTCCTAATCTATTTGCTTTGAGAACAAACATTTTCCCTGAAGTTAAGTCTGTGTGGCTAGAGGTGCAGTGTGGGCATGGGAAGTGGGGCACCATGACTGGCCATGTCCATCAGAAACCCTGCCCTTTAAGGAAGCCTGGCGTTCTGGCGGGCCAGTCACTCTTTAGCCCGTCCTTGTGTCCTCCCTTCACCCTACGTGGGAATTATTATGACTCATTCCCTCCTGTGCTCCTCACCCCCTTTGTGGTAATTCACAGACTCACTGCATACCCAGACTCGCTGCCTTGCCCAGTTCTGAACTTTGGTTCAGTTGGGTGCTGGGTGCATCTTTGCCAACACAACCCCGATTGAGCTGGTACAAAAAATGCAATGATTTTGTAATGTGTAATGCCCTTGGTTCTTTGGTACATTTTAGTTAAGGTTGTGCACTATAAACGAGCTGGCTGTCAGAGTTTACTGGCCTTGACACAACTGATGGAAACAGATCCAAACGTTGAGACACCACTTACAGAACTAATTATGCTGCCCTTTGAGCTGTACTTTACCTTTCACGGTTTACAGTGAAACAGTAGTCCCTTTTAATGATCAAGGCTTCATATGACTTGTTGTAAAAGCAATTATTTGAGGTGACAGCAACTCTGATTTCAGCTTCATCTAAGGGTGTCCTTTCTTTCTTTTTCTTTTTTTAAAGATTGTGTTTATTTATTCATGAGAGACACAGCGTGAGAGGCAGAGACATAGGCAGAGGGAGAAGCAGGTTCCCTCTGGGGAGCCTGATGTGGGACTGGATCCCAAGAACCTGGGATCATGCCCGTGGCCGAAGACAGATAGATGCTCAACCACTGGGCCACCCAGATATCCCTAAGGGTGTTCTTTCTAAAAATTCAAATTATCCAATGTTGGAATGGAGCTTTCTGGTAGGTAGTAAGCACCCCATCCCTGGAAGTGTTCAAGCACAGACTACATGGCCATGTGTCACAAACTCTCTAGAGGCTCTTCCCAATCTCAAGGTCTCTGTACCAAGTCTCAGACTAACAAGATTGCAGTGATTCTGATTACGGAGGCTCACCATTCACTTCCAGCTTTAATTCGTTTGGTCAACTCTCTCTCTTTCCATGATTTACTTGGGCATTTGCCAAGCAACAGCATTCTTGATGTGGTTCTGCCCTTTTTATTTTATGGTGACAGTGACTCAGAAATAGGCGACGGCCAGAAGTAGGGAAAGCAGGGAGGTGCTGAGGCTCAGTCCTCAGCCACGCAGCCCAGCTCTGGTGCAGCGGGCGGTTTGACATGAGTGAGGTCCCTCAATCCAAAACCTTAGACTGCTTATCTGACAGTTTTAAAGCATAACCAGTACCTACCTCCCCGGGCTGCTGAAAAGGTGAAGAAAACAGCTATGGAGGATTTACTGCAAGGCACTTCTAGTGAAGACAATTATGAAGATTCAGTATTTGTTGGCCGTGGAGGTTTTGATTACTCACCTGGGTTGTCTGTTTTCAATTAGTCAACAGATCTGTCACTCGTCTGCCACAGATGGATGATGGATTTGATTTTGAGACTTTTGCTAATTATTAGCATTAAAAAAAAGATGAGTAAGTATAATCATCATTGCGATTTCCATCCTTTTACCTAGTGTACTTCCATTTCTGTAATTCTCTTAATGAAGTTATTTTTAAGAATGGCTTTATTTATTTATTTTAAGGTTTTATGTATTTATTCATGAGAGACAAAGAGAGAGAAGCAGAGACACAGGCAGAGGGAGAAGCAGGCTCCCCAAGGGGAGCCCAATGAGGGACTCGATCCCAGGACCCCGGGATCATGACCTGAGCCAAAGGCAGACATCCCATGTCTTTAAATAAAGTTTGAATTTGCCACTTTTTAAGAGGATAGCCAGTTTAAAGGTCTTTAAACAGCTCCTAATTTCAGTGTGCCTCCCCTAAATTCCAATTTTAAAAGCCTGTGTTCCCTACAGCCTCCCATTCTTACCATTGTCATTGGGAAGCTTGTTCTATTTATCTGTCCAAGAATGTTTGGACTTAAACATTTTTCAGATTTTTGTTTTGTTTACAGAGCGCTGATTCACACAAAAGTGGTAGCTGCCGTCTAACATATGAATTATGCTTGCGCGTGCGGCTCTCCTTTCCCATTGAGACAGAAACGATCCCAGGGAGCGAAGAGCAAAGATAAGCTGAGAATAGAGTTGCGATCTTAGTTTGTGCAGGTGCTGTTTTGTTAACGTCCTGGTGCACGGGCATTGTATTTTTTTGCACACACAGTAATAGTCAATTTTTTTTTTTTAAGAACATGCATTGCAGTGTTCAGCTCATTACAAGTCATGACAAAGCCCTATTGGAACCAAAGAGAGGACTTACGCTCTTTATATACTAAGAAGCTGTTCCCATTGTAACTCAAAGAATTTTAGTTCAGGAAATATCAACTGGCAATTTGCTTTGTGGGTTGTTTACAGACCAGCCACTTTTGCCTTACATTTCTTATGTGCAGTACTGAGACAGTCTCACCCTTTGAGATTAGTCTCCTCAAATGTGTTTTAAAGATAAAAATCACACTAGGCCCCAACTGGATCTTTATGTCACGAAACTACCCCTTATTCCTCTCTCCCTCTCTTCCTCCAATTCAGAGCTAAAACAAACCACTTCATAAGAACCTCATAAATTTTTCCCTCTGTGCACTTCAGTTAAAAGACCCTCCTGTGCTGTGCATTCCGCTCTGTGGGGACCCTGTGTCACAATCCGCTTGTTGGGAGATTAAAGTGGAACATTCGCAGCTCACAGATAGCCTGATGTGTCCCTGTAATGCATCTAGCGGGCCTTCTGAGTGCACTCACTTTCAAAAGGCTAAGGGGAAAGGGACATTTTATCACAATACATAATACATTCAAATTTCGATACAGTTTGTAGAATCAAAAGTAATTATACCTTCCACAGATAAATGGCTTGGGAGCTTTCTCTGAGGCCGCCGCCACATTAGAAACTGTTAAGCTCTCTTTTTTGGCATGGAGTAATTCAGTCTCTTCTTCCAATCAGAAAATTTCTAACTTGATTTGTCAATAGTGAATATGATTTCTTGATCTTTTAAAACATTACAGTTGACAAAACATGAGAGACACCTGACTCTGGGAAAAGAACAAGGGGTAGTGGTAGGGGAGGTGGGCGGGGGGTTGGGGTGACTGGGTGATGGGCATTGAGGGGGGGCACTTGGCGGATGAGCACTGGGTGTTATGCTATATGGTGGCAAATTGAACTCCAATAAAAAGAAATTTAAAAACAAAACAAACATTACAGCATATGCAGTTCTTTTCTGGGCTCCTCTGTCTTCTCCCCTATTTTGGAGCTCAGTCTTGTCCTCAGCTAAGCTGCTTTGTACCTATTCACTTTGAGCGACAGCTTAGTTTTCTCTCATTATCATTCTTCAATAACAATTCACATCCTTTACCAAGTAATCTTCGCCAAGAATCCACAAAATGGTGGCGTAGGTATCAAGGGCAGGAGAAACTTTAAGAAATCACCTGCATTTAGTGGTGGCCCCTACTTTTTATAGAATAGGAATCTGAAATTCATCCAAGAGCACACATTTGCAATGTGCTATATTTTATCTAGTCTCTGACACCAAAGATTTATAAAATATACCATTGCTTCATGGAACCATAAGACCGAAAAAGAAACATTGCTGATTTAAATTATGAATTCACTTTGCCAGTGAAACACATCCGGATCTCAGAGAGATTGCAAGTGTCAGACTACTGCATGAACACAAACATATCTCTCATTTGTGGAATGTATAATTTGTACTCTTGTTTTTCATAAATAGAACAAATATTGTGGGGAATAGGCACATGTCTCCTTCTAAAGAGAAATCAAGATAGCTCTTGAGGTTGGGGAGAGGGCAGCCCCCAGAAGAGGAAAGGGAAGATGGGAGTACCAAGATTTAAAACATTCTTTGGCTAGAGGCTGTCCTAAAATTAGAAACTGAGGGGGGCACTTAGCGGGATGAGCACTGGGTGATATGCTATATGTTGGCAAATTGAACTCCAATAAAAAAAATAAATTAAAAAAAAAAAGAAACCTATTACTTATGCCCCTGTGAGGCACAAGTTTCCAATATCCTCATCTGATTACAGATATTTCTTTCTCTGCAGCTTGTGGTTCTTTTTTTCTTATTTTTTTCTTTCTTCCTCTCCTCCTCCTTCTACTTCTTCTATTTTGCAAGGCACTACCTAAATGATAGCCATTGTGCGAAGCTCCTAAGCCTTTAAGACAGCCACACGGGTGGCTGCTCCCGTGTTCCCCACTGCTGATAGCTATGCCCTTACCACCTGGGAGAGGAGTGCGTCTGGGAGCTGTCTTTTCTGCCCCCTCAGGGCTTGATTTGATTGTTTCTAGCAAACCAGAGCCACCTCTGGGGCTCCGGAGAGTGATGCTAGCTTCTTCTCAGGGAATAGCTGGATCCTTGGCCTAAGAACGACAGATACTTATTAGAAATAAACAGGATGAGAACCTCAAAACTAATGATATGGCTGCTTTAAAAAAAAAGTTATTTATTTATTTGACAGAAGGAGAGAAAGCATAAGCGGGGGGAGCAGGCAGGCAGAGGGAGACCTCAGAGGGTCTCTGCTGAGCAGAGAGCCCGATGTGGGACTCAATCCCAGAGCCCTGAGATCATGACAGGAGCCAAAGGCAGATGCTTAACCAACTGAGCCACCCAGGTGTCCTTGGCTTTGTTTTGAAGTATGTACCCAATGGCAAAGTCTGAGTGTAAAATAAAAACAATGTGATCATTTGCACTTGATACTTCCTCCCTAGACCATGTGTTGTCTGTAGGTACAGCCTTTGAGGAGATCTGGTGTTTGTCTTTCAGGTGCTATTTGATTACTAACTTGCTTTAAAATTTTTCTTTCCTTATATAGATGATGACTTTTGCCGGAGATGAAATGTAACGTTCCAGTCTCCAATGAAAAGGAAAGATGCGGTATGTGTGTCAACACAAGTCTCAGAAATCACCAGCATTTAGTTAACATCTTGCTTTTGTTACTCAATATTTTTCATTCTATTCAAAATACCACAAAATTAAGATAATAGATTCACGAAACTGATTCAGAGATATTAATTACTTCTTAGCTTGTTTCCAGACTTATTACAATTCATTACTTTCTCCTGATGTGGTTAATGTTGTCATACTTTGGAGCTGGTATGCTGTGCCATTATCAATTTTTATAAAGCTCCACTTACACGATTATATCACTTTGATTTTTAAAATGTCTTCATTTATTTCCTGGAAGTTATTGAGCTGACATAAAAAAAAAAAAAGCCGTTCTCTAATGGGAGTGAATTTTCATAAGCTATTTCCATCAAATCTCATCCTCAGATGCCGCATTTGGCCCCGTGTCAGGCATTCGATTTCTTTGTTGGCGTTGTCTTTCTTATATGAGTGTTTGCAGGTAATCCTCGTGCCAGTTAACGGTCTAATAAATTATATTGAGTGCATTACAGATTGTAATATATTATACGTATTGTTGATTGTTTTCATAAATGTTTTCCAACCAAAATCTGAGACAATAGAAGCAAGTGTTTTAAAGCAAAGTCTATAGATCACAAAGCAAAAAAAAAAAGAACTGGATGGTTTTCCTATTACACTGTGAGGCAATCGCTGCATAATCTCTACCAAAAGATCCCCTTGGGCAATGGAATTTAATCTCTTTGGAGGGACATCCACAGGATTGTCAGCTCCCTCCTTGCTCTGAGCTGCGTTGGATGGCCAGTTTGCTGGCTGCTTGTCTGTTGACTCTCAGGTCCGTTCCCAGGCATCTGTGTTCTTTTACAAGCAGGGTGGAAGTCTGCAAACTTTATTTAACAGACTCCCTTACCACGCGGCTTCCTTCTGTTCTTCTAGCAGGAGGCCTTAGCAGGAGATTGGAAGGTGGGAATAAGAGAGAGGACATTTTCTCTCCTTTTTTTGCTTCAGGCGGCTCTTCTGGTGGCAGCAGCCAAAGAATGAGCTTAATCTCCTGGTCTTGGAGAGAAGTGGCAGTGGCAGTGGCTTCCCCAGCAGCGGGAGATTATCCAGCAGGTGCCACAGCAGTGACCATGGGCTCCTGGATAGTACTTTTTCTTTTCCTCCTGCCGGTGGAGTGGAAGTGCTGTCTTGTAGTTACTAATCAAACCCTCCTGCCTTACTCCTTTAACCTCTCCAATATTTAGTGACCAATTTCCTGTCCTGTTAGCTCCATTTGAAATTCTTAAAGTTGTTTCTGTTTTCCTGACTGAGCCCTGACCAGTGAATTTTGTAAAACCATGCAGAATCTGAGAATACAGATGGGAAATACCCAAACGGGGACTCACGGGACTTTGATCGTGCATACAGGTCTCAGTGAGCAAATATTATTAAACTTCCATTGGCAACATGTTGTACTAAATTCTAACAAGGAACAGAGAGTATAAGAGTATAAAGATTGTATATTCAGGCTACAGAGGCTGCTAATTTATGATGCAAGAATTTTGTTCAGACTCTAATCATTTATCTTTATTCTGTTCATATAAACAGATGGTAAAAATAAACAGCTGACATGTCTCATCTCTTCCCTATTAGCCTGGCACTCCGGTTACAGTCCCTCCCCATTTCCCACCATCTTATTCCATCAAATACGTTAAAACTCATGGAAAGCAGGACTCAGTGATGACACGAAGCCCCTTCCTACTTCCCTCATTGTACTGTGGCTGCAAATTCTGGAAAGCTATCTTTTCTGGTCATCTCTGTTCTGTTAGAAGAATCCCAAATAGATAAAGCATCCATCACTCCAATCTGTTATGGAAATTTTTGTAACATCTCTATTTCAAGTATGACTTTTTATTGCAACTCCTCCCTTGGGTTGAAGGTGGTGGTTATATGAGTCACAGGCACACAGTGTACTCAAAACACTCTCCCCCTAGACTGGCTCTTTGCTTAAATGTCTCAGCGTGTTCTCCCTCAAGATGCCTTCTTACCAAAGAGCCTTCTTAGATCTTACCTTGCCCCTCCCACATCCCCACCAAACCAAATGTGTCGGCATCCTGTAGCGAGTTCAACCTAGGCACAAGCTGGACCCTTAGCTACATAAAATATTCTCCATTCATCAAAGAGTTCAAGTTTCCATGGCATTGTCTGTGCCTATGTTGGGCACCATTGTTTGCGATTTGGATCAATTGATTTCTCTGTGCCTGAATTTCCTTACCATGTTTTTTTTTTTTTTTAAGATTTTATTTATTGATTCATGACACACACACACACACACACACACACACACACAGAGGCAGAGACATAGGCAGAGGGAGAAGTAGGCTCCATGCCGGGAGCCTGATGTGGGACTCGATTCCAGGACCCTGGGATCAAGACCTGAGCCAAAGGCAGATGCTCAACCACTGAGCCACCCAGGCATCCCTCCTTACCACGTTTAAAAGAACAAAGACAAGAACGAGGAGAAATATCCGTGGAATGGTGCTAGTCCACTCCTGATAGGATTTGATTTCAAAATACTTTCTGTAAATACTTGCTACATAAATGCTTTAATTAATGATAATAAAATTCCTTTCACGGTTTTGCTTCAATAACATGGAGTCTCAATGCCCCGTGGTCCCATTTCCTCATCTGTTTCTTCGAAGTCACCTAATATCATAGTGGCATGGGATTCAAGCCCCTTTAGTGTTAATTTAAGGAAACAATTATTTTGACTAACCTTGCAAGCTTCTAGCTCTTTTAATTTGCAAACCAAGGTTAAAGAGATTCTTACTAAAAGTCACGTCAAGTAATGTTTAAAAGTAAAACACCCTCAGCTTTTTTTTTTCCCTCAGCTTTTTTTAAGATTACATAGTACTAAGTAAAGTTTAACTAGGAAAGATTAATATTAAATAATGAACATGTACTGTCCATGTACTCTCTCCTGTGCTGATTATTCAGGAATCATTCTTTGCTGTTAACTAAAGTGTGCCTGTGTGTTTGTGTGTGTTGTGGGTTAAAGTCCCATTTTTTTTTTTATTTTTTTTTATTTTTTTTTTTTTTTTAATTATTTTTTTTTATTGGTGTTCAATTTACTAACATACAGAATAACACCCAGTGCCCGTCACCCATTCACTCCCACCCCCCGCCCTCCTCCCCTTCTACCACCCCTAGTTCGTTTCCCAGAGTTAGCAGTCTTTACGTTCTGTCTCCCTTTCTGATATTTCCCACACATTTCTTCTCCCTTCCCTTATTTTCCCTTTCACTATTATTTATATTCCCCAAATGAATGAGAACATATAATGTTTGTCCTTCTCCGACTGACTTACTTCACTCAGCATAATACCCTCCAGTTCCATCCACGTTGAAGCAAATGGTGGGTATTTGTCATTTCTAATAGCTGAGTAATATTCCATTGTATACATAAACCACATCTTCTTTATCCATTCATCTTTCGTTGGACACCGAGGCTCCTTCCACAGTTTGGCTATAGTGGCCATTGCTGCTAGAAACATCGGGGTGCAGGTGTCCCGGCGTTTCATTGCATTTGTATCTTTGGGGTAAATCCCCAACAGTGCAATTGCTGGGTCGTAGGGCAGGTATATTTTTAACTGTTTGAGGAACCTCCACACAGTTTTCCAGAGTGGCTGCACCAGTTCACATTCCCACCAACAGTGTAGGAGGGTTCCCTTTTCTCCGCATCCTCTCCAACATTTGTTGTTTCCTGCCTTGTTAATTTTCCCCATTCTCACTGGTGTGAGGTGGTATCTCATTGTGGTTTTGATTTGTATTTCCCTGATGGCAAGTGATGCAGAGCATTTTCTCATATGCATGTTGGCCATGTCTATGTCTTCCTCTGTGAGATTTCTGTTCATGTCTTTTGCCCATTTCATGATTGGATTGTTTGTTTCTTTGGTGTTGAGTTTAATAAGTTCTTTATAGATCTTGGAAACTAGCCCTTTATCTGATATGTCATTTGCAAATATCTTCTCCCATTCTGTAGGTTGTCTTTGAGTTTTGTTGACTGTATCCTTTGCTGTGCAAAAGCTTCTTATCTTGATGAAGTCCCAATAGTTCATTTTTGCTTTTGTTTCTTTTGCCTTTGTGGATGTATCTTGCAAGAAGTTACTATGGCCGAGTTCAAAAAGGGTGTTGCCTGTGTTCTTCTCTAGGATTTTGATGGAATCTTGTCTCACATTTAGATCTTTCATCCATTTTGAGTTTATCTTTGTGTATGGTGAAAGAGAGTGGTCTAGTTTCATTGTTCTGCATGTGGATGTCCAATTTTCCCAGCACCATTTATTGAAGAGACTGTCTTTCTTCCAATGGATAGTCTTTCCTCCTTTATCGAATATTAGTTGACCATAAAGTTCAGGGTCCACTTCTGGATTCTCTATTCTGTTCCACTGATCTATGTGTCTGTTTTTGTGCCAGTACCACACTGTCTTGATGACCACAGCTTTGTAGTACAACCTGAAATCTGGCATTGTGATGCCCCCAGATATGGTTTTCTTTTTTAAAATTCCCCTGGCTATTCGGGGTCTTTTCTGATTCCACACAAATCTTAAAATAATTTGTTCTAACTCTCTGAAGAAAGTCCATGGTATTTTGATAGGGATTGCATTAAACGTGTATATTGCCCTGGGTAACATTGACATTTTCACAATATTAATTCTGCCAATCCATGAGCATGGAATATTTTTCCATCTCTTTGTGTCTTCCTCAATTTCTTTCAGAAGTGTTCTATAGTTTTGAGGGTATAGATCCTTTACATCTTTGGTGAGGTTTATTCCTAGGTATCTTATGCTTTTGGGTGCAATTGTAAATGGGATTGACTCCTTAATTTCTCTTTCTTCAGTCTCATTGTTAGTGTATAGAAATGCCACTGACTTCTGGGCATTGATTTTGTATCCTGCCACGCTACCGAATTGCTGTATGAGTTCTAGCAATCTTGGGGTGGAGACTTTTGGGTTTTCTATGTAGAGTATCATGTCATCGGCGAAGAGAGAGAGTTTGACTTCTTCTTTGCCAATTTGAATGCCTTTTATGTCTTTTTGTTGTCTGATTGCTGAGGCTAGGACTTCCAGTACTATGTTGAATAGCAGTGGGGAGAGTGGACATCCCTGTCTTGTTCCTGATCTTAGGGGAAAGGCTCCCAGTGCTTCCCCATTGAGAATGATATTTGCTGTGGGCTTTTCATAGATGGCTTTTAAGATGTCGAGGAATGTTCCCTCTATCCCTATACTCTGAAGAGTTTTAATCAGGAATGGATGCTGTATTTTGTCAAATGCTTTCTCTGCATCCAATGAGAGGATCATATGGTTCTTGGTTTTTCTCTTGCTGATATGATGAATCACATTGATTGTTTTACGGGTGTTGAACCAGCCTTGTGTCCCAGGGATAAATCCTACTTGGTCATGGTGAATAATTTTCTTAATGTACTGTTGGATCCTATTGGCCAGTATCTTGTTGAGAATTTTTGCATCCATGTTCATCAGGGATATTGGTCTGTAATTCTCCTTTTTGGCGGGGTCTTTGTCTGGCTTTGGAATTAAGGTGATGCTGGCTTCATAGAACGAATTTGGAAGTACTCCATCTCTTTCTATCTTTCCAAACAGCTTTAGGAGAATAGGTATGATTTCTTCTTTAAACGTTTGATAAAATTCTCCTGGAAAGCCATCTGGCCCTGGACTCTTGTGTCTTGGGAGGTTTTTGATGACTGCTTCAATTTCCTCCCTGGTTATTGGCCTGTTCAGGTTTTCTATTTCTTCCTGTTCCAGTTTTGGTAGTTTGTGGCTTTCCAGGAATGCGTCCATTTCTTCTAGATTGCCTAATTTATTGGCGTATAGCTGTTCATAATATGTTTTTAAAATCGTTTGTATTTCCTTGGTGTTGGTAGTGATCTCTCCTTTCTCATTCATGATTTTATTAATTTGAGTCTTCTCTCTCTTCTTTTTAATAAGGCTGGCTAATGGTTTATCTATCTTATTAATTCTTTCAAAGAACCAACTCCTGGTTCTGTTGATCTGTTCCACAGTTCTTCTGGTCTCGATTTCGTTGAGTTCTGCTCGAATCTTTATTAATTCCCTTCTTCTCTTGGGTGTAGGATCTATTTGCTGTTTTTTCTCTAGCTCCTTTATTGTAAGGTTAGCTTTTGTATTTGAGTTCTTTCCAGTTTTTGAATGGATGCTTGTATTGCGATGTATTTCCCCCTTAGGACTGCTTTTGCTGCATCCCAAAGATTTTGAACGGTTGTATCTTCATTCTCATTAGTTTCCATGAATCTTTTTAATTCTTCCTTAATTTCCTGGTTGACCCTTTTATCTTTTAGCAGGATGGTCCTTAACCTCCATGTGTTTGAGGTCCTTCCAAACTTCTTGTTGTGATTTAGTTCTAATTTCAAGGCATTATGGTCCGAGAATATGCAGGGGACAATCCCAATCTTTTGGTATCGGTTCAGACCCGATTTGTGACCCAATATGTGGTCTATTCTGGAGAAAGTTCCATGTGCGCTTGAGAAGAATGTGTATTCAGTTGAGTTTGGATGTAAAGTTCTGTAGATATCTGTGAAATCCATCTGGTCCAGTGTATCATTTAAAGCTCTCGTTTCTTTGGAGATGTTTTGCTTAGAAGACCTATCGAGTATAGAAAGAGCTAGATTGAAGTCACCAAGTATAAGTGTATTATTATCTAAGTATTTCTTCACTTTGGTTAATAATTGATTTATATATTTGGCAGCTCCCACATTCGGAGCATATATATTGAGGATTGTTAAGTCCTCTTGTTGAATAGATCCTTTAAGTATGATATAGTGTCCCTCTTCATCTCTCACTACAGTCTTTGGGGTAAATTTTAGTTTATCTGATATAAGGATGGCTACCCCTGCTTTCTTTTGAGGACCATTCGAATGGTAAATGGTTCTCCAACCTTTTATTTTCAGGCTGTAGGTGTCCTTCTGTCTAAAATGAGTCTCTTGTAGACAGCAAATAGATGGGTCCTGCTTTTTTATCCAGTCTGAAACCCTGCGCCTTTTGATGGGGTCATTAAGCCCGTTCACATTCAGAGTTACTATTGAGAGATATGAGTTTAGTGTCATCATGATATCTATTCAGTCTTTGTTTTTGTGGACTGTTCCACTGAACTTCTTCTTAAAGGGGAATTTTAAGAGGCCCCCTTAAAATTTCTTGCAGAGCTGGTTTGGAGGTCACATATTCTTTTAGTTGCTGCCTGTCTTGGAAGCTCTTTATCTCTCCTTCCATTTTGAATGAGAGCCTTGCTGGATAAAGTATTCTTGGTTGCATGTTCTTCTCATTTAGGACCCTGAATATATCCTGCCAGCCCTTTCTGGCCTGCCAGGTCTCTGTGGAGAGGTCTGCTGTTACCCTAATACTCCTCCCCATAAAAGTCAGGGATTTCTTGTCTCTTGCTGCTTTAAGGATCTTCTCCTTATCTTTGGAATTTGCAAGCTTCACAATTAAATGTCGAGGTGTTGAACGGTTTTTATTGATTTTAGGGGGGGATCTCTCTATTTCCTGGATCTGAATGCCTGTTTCCCTTCCCAGATTAGGAAAGTTTTCAGCTAGAATTTGTTCAAATACATATTCTGGCCCTCTGTCCCTTTCGGCGCCCTCGGGAACCCCAATTAAACGTAGGTTTTTCTTCCTCAGGCTGTCGTTTATTTCCCTTAATCTATCTTCATGGTCTTTTAATTGTTTGTCTCTTTTTTCCTCAGTTTCCCTCTTTGCTATCAACTTGTCTTCTAGGTCACTCACTCGTTCTTCCACCTCGTTAACCCTCGTCGTTAGGACTTCTAGTTTGGATTGCATCTCATTCAATTGATTTTTAATTTCTGCCTGATTAGCTCTAAATTCTGCAGTCATGAAGTCTCTTGAGTCCTTTATACTTTTTTCTAGAGCCACCAGTAGCTGTATAATAGTGCTTCTGAATTGGCTTTCTGACATTGAATTGTAATCCAGATTTTGTAACTCTGTGGGAGAGAGGACTGTTTCTGATTCTTTCTTTTGAGGTGAGGTTTTCCTTCTAGTCATTTTGCTCAGTGCAGAGTGGCCAAAAGCAAGTTGTATTGGGAAAAAGAGAAAAAGAGAGGAGAGAAAGAAGGAAAGAAAAGAGAAAGAGAAAAAAAAAGGGAAGAAAAAGAAAAAAAAAAACGGAAAAAAAAAAAAAAAAGAAGAAGAAAAAGAGAAAGAAAAAGGAGAAAAAAAGGGGGTGGGGGAAGGAAACAAATCAAAAAGCAAACCAAAACAAAAACAAAAAGAAACAAACAAAAAAAGAACCACAGGGGAGTATCTTCTGATTCTGTGTACTTTAAGTCCCTTGGCTTCTCCTGGAAGTTGTCCGTCTAGCTGGTGTTCTGGGGGAGGGGCCTGTTGTGCTGATTTTCAGGTGTTAGCAGTTGGGGGAGCTGCTGTGCCCCTGCCTGGTGCAGGGCTCGGTGGGGGTTGTTTACCCCGTGAGGCCGCAGGAGGAACAGCCCCAGTGGCGGGGCAGCTCTGGAGCCCTGGATTCAGCTCCGGCAGGAACTCCGTCTGCAGGGCCTGGAGGCTCCGGGCGGGGCCGCTGATCTGCTCAGCTGGGGCAGGAGCGTCCTTGGTGTCCTGGGCCCTCCCGGCCTCTGCCTGTCCCGGGGGAGGCGGGATCCTGGGCTGTGTCCCGGCGCCCTGTGCTCCGGAGCCTGCGCTGTTGGATTCGCGCTCCCGGGCCGCGCAACCCCCTCCGCGGAGCCGCCGCCCGAGCCCCTCCGAGCTGCTCCTGGAACCGCGCAGCCCCCTCCGCACGGAGCCTCTTCCTCTGCCCGAGCCCCTCCGAGCTGCTCCCGGGGCCGCGCAGCCCCCTCCGCGGAGCCGCCGCCCGAGCCCCTTCAGCTGCTCCGGGTCCCGCCGGGTCCCGCCGTGCGCGCTGCAGCCCTTAGGGAGCTCGGCGCACTCTCCTGGGTGCGCAGTTGCTGTTACTGTCCCCGGGAGCCCGAGGGCATCCCCGCCCTCCTGGGTCCTGCTCCAACTCCCCGCGAGCCCCTTTCCGCCCGGGAAGGTCGGTGCAGCTCCTGCGTCTCCGGGACGGGGCTCTCCTGTCCTGGGGACACTCGCCCCGGCCTCAGCCCGGCTCCTCGCGGGGCCCCTCCCCCTTGGAGGCCTTTGTTTCTTTATTTCTTTTTCCCCGTCTTCCTACCTTGATAGAAGCGCGAACCCTTCTCACTGTAGCATTCCAGCTGGTCTCTCTTTAAATCTCAGGCCGAATTCATAGATTTTCAGGATAATTTGAAGGTTTTCTAGGTAGTTTGGTGGAGACAGGTGATTTGGAGACCCTACTCTTCCGCCATCTTGCTCCTCCCCCCAACCATTTTTTTTTTTATGTCATTCACTCATGTGTGCCAGTGGGGACTTTTGAGGGATCACAATGCAGGGATCAGAGAAAGTGGAAAAGAAGCTCATTTTTTTCAACCATTTTATTGTTGCTTTTGTGCCTGCAAATGCAGCCTGTATAGTAGCACAGGGCTTTAGGGTGAGGCTCACTGCAATACCTTTCTCTTCTATTTTAAGTCTGTCTCAGGGTTAATCATTTCCTCCTAGGAGGTGATGCTATAATAAAGATAATTAAATTGAAATTTAATATAGTGGGGCTTGCACTATAGCTTTATATCAGTTGAGGGTTCTGAGAGAAACCAGCACTGTGAGGGTGGAGTGTATGCTATGTAATTAACAATTATGTTTGTCAGGTTTATGAAACAGAAAATTAATAACACAGAGACTGTGAAACAGTGAACAAAGCTGAAATTCTGAATTAAGGTGACTGGGCTGTCATTTACCCTTGTAGCAATGGGTGTCTTTCTCTTTTGGTGATAGAACATTGGATCGTGTTGATTTACTCATATGTAACTCTTCTCACTCCTAGCCTTGGTTTTTGTTTTTGTTTTTGTTTTCCTCCAAAGAGCAGTGATTCTCAATCTTGGCTGTGTATCACTTGAGGGAGTTTTTAAAAAATCCTCATACCCAGGCTCACCCCAGACCCATCAAAGCAAAACCTCTGGAGGTTGGCCCCAGGCACCGGTATTTTGAAAAATTCTCCAGGGGATCCAAAGTGTTTGGATCACATTCATCAGTGTTTAGTGTGTCCTGTTTCTCTAGAGGAAGGTTTTAGGCTAAAAGAAAAAAGGTAAGAAGAGAATAGGAATGAATTATTGCATATAATTAAGTGTTCTAGGACTGTATTCACCTTGACAAAAAGTGGCAAAGGCATTATTAAGACCGAATGGCCCTTGCTAATGTTTAGATACCTGTGCTTCCTGGGAAAGAAGCTCTGAGAAATCTCAACCCCTCCCTACCCTTCACTCCCTGGCCCCCCAGAAGCCATGAGTGTTTGGGTTTTTTGTTTGTTTTTAAGATTTTATTTATTTATTGATAAGAAACACAGAGAGAGGCAGAGACAAAGGCAGAGGGAGAAGCAGGCTCCCTGCAGGGAGCCCGATGTGGGACTCCATCCCAGGACCCTGGGATCACAAGCTGAGCCAAAGGCAGATGCTCAACCACTGAGGCACCCAGGTGCCCAGTCATGAATGTTTTAAGGTTTCTGAGTGAGGCCACAGAATCTCCCAAATTATTGTGGACAAATGCTGGCTCCTCCCTTGCTTCTCAGGTCTCGGGTAAGCTCTCTGGCAGAATGAGGGGGAAACATGGCCAGAGTGATAATCCCGTAACTGCGAAACAAACATGGAGGGAGACAGAACGTAAAGACTGCTAACTCTGGGAAACGAACTAGGGGTGGTAGAAGGGGAGGAGGGCGGGGGGTGGGAGTGAATGGGTGACGGGCACTGGGTGTTATTCTGTATGTTAGTAAATTGAACACCAATAAAAAAAAAATGAATATTAAAAAAAAAAAAAAAAAACATGGATGCTTGGCAAATCCACATTTTAACCATGCCTTAGGGCGGAGAGGCAGCACATGGGGATCTCCTTGGAAAGTGAGTGCTTCTAACATCAAATTAGGCAATTCTTTTTCTTTTTTTTTTTAAGATTTTATTTTTTTTATTCATGAGAGACACAGAAAGGCAGAGACATAGGAAGAGGGAGAAGCAGACTCCATGCAAGGAGCCTGATGTGGGACTCGATCCCAGGACCCTGGGATCATGACCTGAGCCAAAGGCAGATGCTCAACCACTGAGCCACCAACGCATCCCCAAATTAGGGAATTCTTGCCCTGAGATGTAGGGTGAAAGGCTGATTTATACACACACACACACACACACACACACACGTAACACACAAGTACAAAATAATCCTGGATAAATAGTTTTTCTTCATTGTTCTCTTTAAGAAGTTGTCCTCTAGAGAAGATTAGGAGTGAGTTTATTATTTATTTATGTACCTAATTTTTCTGTGGTAAAAGATGTATTTTGAAGCTACTCTTCATGCTCTTATTGAGAATGTCTAAATTTGACAACAGTAGCAAACTGTCTAAATATGCTTGCAAAGACTAATTACTAATTGAATTTTGCCTCTTTTCTAGGACTGGAGCATACCCTGTACTTAAGAAGAAGTGGGGAGGGGGAGATTGTTGTGTGGGAGTCAGCCTGCATCATGGGATTTATATGCTGAAAACTTTCTTCTTTTTTTCCTGTTTCAATTTTGACACAAACCACTGGAGTTAAAGACGAACTAGATAAACTTTGTTTTGCTCCAGCATAATCATACTTGAAAGAAACAATGTATTTCCTTCTCACCATAGCCAGCGTGATTATAAATGCTTCTTTTTACAGTCGGCCATATATAACATAACCGCAGAACTTTGATAACAATTATACTCACTCAGATCAGTTTTTCCGACTGTGTATTTTTCTACAGAGATTATTGAGATTTTTCTGCTGTTAATTCAAAGGAATGAGAAAAAGTAATTATGCATGTGACTGAGAACAAAAGACTTAAGCCTATTAAAATATTAAAGCCTTGAAATTGAAATTGGGTTAATCACATTTATCAATCCAACTCATTTTTAATTTGCTTTCTCTTTTATTAAATACTACTGCTTATGTTACTTATGGATGTATCTAAGTAACCAAATAACTAGAGGGTAGCCTTATAGTTTGGGCTCTTTCAGCTCATTTTGGTCCCTGTGATGACCACTCAGACATGACAAGTAGCTCTCTAAAGATTTCAGCTTTGTCAGGCTGGATTAGATGTCCCCAAATTGTCCTGGTCTCATAGATCTTACCTAAAATCTCATACTGTCAAACTGGTCCTAACTTTTCTACCAGCAGAGTATTTTAGGGCCCCTGAGTGGTTCTAGTCAGTTATGTATCTGACTTCGGCTCAGGTCGTGATCCCAGGGTCCTGGATTCGAGCCCTGTGTTGGGCTCCTTGTTCAGCAGAGAGTCTGCTTCTCCCTCTCCCTCTGTCCCTCCCCCTGCTCATGCTCTCTCTCTCTCTTAAAATAAATAAATAAAATATTTTTTAAAAAGACTTTTTTAAGCTTCTGAAGAATGGAGACTGTTTTTAACAAGTAGTTTACATATATTAATGATTATTTAAAAAAACACTAAAAAACAAATTCCTGCAATTGGAATTATAAATGATCTAATCTTTACCTGATGCAAAACATACACTTTTTAAATGTCTAATTCTAAATATAATACATTGACTAAGGCCAAAGTGAAACTTCTGCGAACAGTCTCTGGGTAAAGTGACGTTTAGACAGATGTAATTCATAGACGGTTCTTGACTTACGATGCTTCAACTTAACGATTTTTTGACTTTTTGTGATATGAAAATTATATGTTCAGTAGGAACTGTACTTTGAATTTTGAATGTTGATCTTTTCTGGGGCTAGAGATATACAGTATGATCCTCTCCCCTGATGCAGGGCAGTGGCAGCCACAGCCCCCAGTCAGCCAGGATATCAGGAGGTTCAACAATGGACATACTTACAGCCATTCTGTCCCCAGCCCACCATTCTGTTTTTTACTTTCAGCACAAGAGTCCATAAATTGCATAAAATATTCGACACTTTATCATCACTTAGGCTTTGTGTTAGCTGATTTTGCCCAATTATAAGCTAATGTGAGTATTCTGAGAATGTTAAGGTAAACCAGGCTAAGCTATGATGTTTGGTAGCTTAGGTTGATAAGTGCATCAATTTATGTATTTTCAACTTACAGTGGGTTGTCAGGATGTAACCCCATCATAAGTCAAGGGAGATCTGCATTTAAGAGATATTTTTGAGATCTTCATAATATAATGATAAGCTTACAGTTTCTATAATGTTAGTAAATCAGAACAAAAATCCCTTTATATACAAGAAAAGCATTTTCCAATCATTAGCAATGTGTAAAAATGAACAAACAAGCCTAATCTGGGGCTTTAGCTTGTGTATGTGATGTTGATCAAGCTGTTATTTTGTTTCCACAATTGCCCCATGGTAGGATAAGCAGGTGAAAAAACCCAGGAATAAACAACCATACCTTCCTTGGTTGAGAGTATGGTCAACATAAATAATTTGCAATGTAATTGCTGATAAGGAGTCGGCTCTCTCCTGCATGGAAAGGACTCTTAGTTCCAGGGCTGCCCAGAAAGCCTTTGCTTTATCATTAATGTTGATTGCTTGGTTGGTAGCACATCTTTTTTTATAGAGACTTTCAGTTAACTTGCAGACCCTCAGAATCTCATTATACCGGAGGATAGAAAGGGGTATTCCAGACTGGTGATTGGTTCTTTTGCTTGGGAGGTTGGAAAGTTGAGAGGGACCTAAGTGTAGCCTTGGCCAGGGCTGGGTAAGCATATGCCACTTGTTTCCTTGGGCCTTCTGGTAGGCTGTTTAAAGGCCACTCAAAGAGCCCACAGTAAAAGAAGACCATGAGCAACACGGTACCCTTGCCTACTAAGATAGCTGAGCATAACCAAGAAGATGTTTAAGCTCCCAGACATATGCATCTCTACCAGCCACATAGTCCGTGGTTGCTCATTACTGACCAGGGGACCATGGTCTTCTAGAGTTAATGTATCAAGTGTACAAAATATATGGCATTCATTCCAAAATGTGTCCTGTTGGTGGGACATGCGGAATCGGCTGAAAGGGGAGGAGCTACTGGTTGGTGCATACTTAAAAAGGCCCTGAATTCTCGTTAAAAATGTATATTGTATACTCATGTCCATTTGCTGAATATACCTTTTGTTGACATATAAGCTACCATAGAGTGACTACCTTAACAGATGTGGCATGGTTTGCAAATTAGTGCTTCATTTTTACTAAAATAATTGATACAGAAAAAGTTCACTTGGATTTGAAATCGGAAGACATTATCTCAAGAAATTTCAATATAATTGATAATTTAAGAAAAACTGGTCCTTCAAAAAGATCCATAGGATGTGAGGGTGATCTGGCTGTGACATCTGTCACCCTGTTGATTGCCAGGGTTGATTAGGCTGATCTGGCTGGCTAGACAGGTGTCCCTTCCTCTCTCATTGCTCTGTGTGCATCCTCCTGAGGCTGCATACTTGGTCCAAGTGGAGGACTTTCCTAGACAGAAGGGGATCATTCTTGGGTCGAGGGTATAAAAGTAGGTGTGTTCCTCTGCTAGAATCTTCAAGCAAGCTCTCAAGGTCCATTTATAGGAGAACGTAGGCTAGTCAAGCTTCCAAGACTCCAGACACATCCAAATGAGGCACTGCATGTGGCAGTCTGCCCTTCTTTAAAAATTAAAAAAAAAAGGATCCTTAGAGCCTTTTGAAAAGTCAACTGCTATAACTGAAAGGTTTTAAAGATGTTTTAGGGGTGCCTGGGTGGCCCAGTTGGTTAAAGCGTCAGACTCTTGGTTTTGACTCATGTCTTCATATCAGGGTCATGATCTCAGGTTATGATCTCAGGGTTGTGATCTCAAGTAGTGAAATCCACAGAGTCGTCGGGATCCGTGCTTAGTGGGGAGTCTGCTTAAGACTTTCCTTCTCCCTCTGTCCCTTCCTCTGAACGCAATCCCTCTCCCTCTAAAAATAAATAAATAAAATATTTTAAATAAATACATTATGTACTCATTTACATGTATTTAATAGGTCACAAATACCAAGAATTTGAAGGAACCATCATTGCAAAGCATTGGCTAGGAAGTAGGCATAGCCCTTTCAAGATTACAACCTGGTAAAAAAAGAGACATATTTGCAGAAGCAAACTCAAATTTCTCTTTAAATATTTTGACATAATTGTATTGGAAGTTTGACTTAAAAAGGATATCTTTTCTAATACTTTCCATTTTATTTCTCTTACCACAATTTTACAATATAAGTAAATTAAAAGAATATTGGTAACCAATCCCCAAATAGATATTCTCAAACTCTTTCTGGTTTACCATGGCGAATTTAAATAATATTATCATTTTTTTGTGTGCTTCATGAAAAAAAAAAGATTGGGAAGACTTATTTATCAAGCTTCAAATACATATTTCTATGTTTAAGGGATGTATTGAGATTCTATCATTATCTATCTATCTATCTATCTATCTATCTATCTATCTATCATCTATCTATCATCATCATCTATCTAGATTACAAGAGTAAAATCATCTCTCCTCTGCAGATCATGTGTTTCTTTTTCCTTTCCTCCCTCATCCACTCACCTAGTGCATTAATATGCATTTCCCCTTCAAAGGGTAGTGCAGAATGGAATATTCATTATGAGACAAGATATATTAATGCCATTCTGATGAAAGAATGTCCCACAGACCGCTATGTGTACATATACAAACCCCAGGGCTGAGAATGTTCTTCAACTATGGATTATAGGCAAGTATAAAACTACTAGGAATGTAAAGACAAGCCCAGCATTTCATGTTTTTAGGCTAATTCTATGATGTCATAAAACCAGCCAAAGCATAAGGAAAACGAGGATGATAAAAGCTGATTGACCTCCTGCATCTAAAATCCGAAAAATGAAAAGTATCCCCCCACATATATGTGGCTAGTCCCTCATCCCGTTTCTTTCATGTCCTCACTAATTTACCTGCTCAAGTACAATTTTTCTGAGATCATTTATCAGTTGGGCAACCAGCACCTATTATGTTAGATCTGAGAGACCCAAATACTTGCTAGTTCTTGTGGCACAGGTACGGTTTGAGCATTGTAAGTGCCTCGCAATTAACCAAGCCTTTTTATTATTTTGGACTCTCCACGTCACTGCCTTCTTTCACCATAGAAGATGAAATGACAAGGTTTTGAAAGTGCATTTTCTTATTTTCTATAATATGTATTTTTAAATCACACTGACGGTTTTACTCCACAGCACACGAGCAATTGCTCAACTTTTTATGAATATCTCTATCCCAACAAAATCACTCAGGGAAGAGATGTTTAAGGAGACAGATTTCAGCTTCATGCTTCAGAGGGGTGGTTGTAAATCATGGCATGGGAGGAGGAAAACAAATATAAAAATGATGAAATGTACCTGGATAGGAGTGTGTTTTTAATCACTATTTTTATAGGCAGGTGCAATTCTCAAAACTTTTTCTCGGTGGGGCCATACTATGTGAGGTTCACCTGCCAGCCTTTCTGTAGAATCAACGGCTACTCTCTGTTCTGTTCATGACCATGCCTACTTCACTTTGTGGGAAGCAGAATTCCAAGTCTGGAATGTTTCAGGGGACACCTAACCTTTCCAAGATGGGGCTTCTCCCAATCTTTCTGCCTTGTGAAGGATTTGCTTGTAAATAGATGTCAGCCTTGAACTGGGACTGCTTCCTGAATTGCTTAGAGCTAGCTACAATTTACCAGCCTCTGAAGTGGCATTAAAGCAATGTTCATTTTTTAATGAGTATTAAATTTACTTTTAGCCAAACCCTCTAGCTGACAATGAAGTGTTCGTTGGGCTTGCTATTGGCTCTCTCTTTGCTAATTGCTCTGCTGCCTGTGATTACTCTCTCTCTCTCTTTGGATGCTAAAGCTTAATGTTTGAGTCTTATACTTAATTTCAAGTAGGAACAGCAGTAAAACTCTCCAGATTTCAAGTCTCTGAGTAGGGTCCCTCCTCAATTATGAAACAAAGCCACATAGCGAGGTGGAAAAAACATGAGTTGTCAGAGAAGATCTAGATTTGAGTCCTGACCCTACCGCTCTATCGGGGATTGGTTAACTATCACCTGTGCACCAAATCCAGCTCACCACCCCATTGAGCCTGAACTTCAAACTAAGAATGGGTTTTGCATTTTTTTAATGGCTGGGGGAAAATAAAAAGAACAGTATTTCAAGGCAAAAATTATATGAAATTCAAATTTCAGTGTCCGTAAATAAAATTTCCTGGAATATAGCCATACTCATTCATTTATGCATGGTCTATGGCTGCTTTCCTGCAACAGCAGCAGACTTGAATTGTTGCAACAGCAACCATATGGCCCACAAAGCCTAAAATATTCACTATCTGGCCCTTTACAGAAGCACTTTGCTGATCCCTGATTCACACAGTTGATTGATCACGGGCTGGTTAATCTACTCTCAGGGCCTCAGTGGCTTCATCTGTAGACAGGGATCAATAACCATGGCGACATCACAGAGCGATGGTGAAGAACAAATGAGGTTATTATCTCTCAGCATCTAGAAATCTCATTGTTTCCAAAAAAATCAAAACAGAATTACTGGTTGTTAGCCGTTGCAAAAGTAAAAACAGAATTATTGATTATTGGTTGTTTCATTCTGATCATTGGACTTATCCTTCTACCAGTTTGACTCAATTTATTTTTAAATAGATGATGTATGGTCTATGTAATACATTTATTCAGATTAGACATGATTTAGAACTAGGCAATTTAAAGGAGTCTAAACACATACTTATTGAATGCCTGTAATGACCCTGGTGCTCATCCTTGAAAGATGGATTATATAGAAACGAAGCTGCTTCATTCTCGCAAAATACCTTTTGAAAAAAGTTCTCAAAAGCATATCTATGTGTATAATTTTTGCCACTCGATCCTATTTATGATGTGTCTATAGGTTCCCTTTCATTGTGCCTAGATCACCAAAAGAAGACAGCGTAAACCCACATCCGTCAAACATCTTTGGGCTCTGGGCTACAGTTACATAAAAAATAAAGGGAATAATAAAAGTATTTATTCTACTTGTCTGACATACATTAGGTTTACCCCTAGGACAAACTCAAATAAGTTAGAAGGTTGCTTACATTTTCCGCCTCAAATTCTACCTCCCAAACAGGTTTTTGAATGAAAATCCAATACGGACTTCTCATCTGATAGGAGGAAGGCATTTGCCATGTTACTAATGAAGGAAAAAAATAGAGGAAATCCATTTGGTTCTTTCCTGATTCTTGTCCAAAAGCAATTGCCTCCCGCTGCGGACTGCTCTCACTGTTCAAACAGTGCTGGTTTAGGCCAGGCCTTCAGTCTATTTTGATCTAGGAGAGCTAACTTCTTTGATGTGTATCAGTGGCTTCTAAAATGCTCTGCCAGGTTTAATCAAAGGTACATAACTTCAACAAAAATAAATGGCAAGAAATGATCACAGAGTCGCGTGCAGGGTTTGTAAGCAGCCTCCGGACTTTGCTGGGCCGGGCCCCCTCCTCAGAGGACAAATGTGGAAGCGTAGAGAGTCTTTCTCAGATGAAATAATTGCAAAGAAACACAACAAAGGGAGGCAGGCCAATATTCTCAGGCTTTCTGATTTCACCATGCAGCTGATATTCCTCTTGCCTAGGGGCTGGGGCCCACCGAGGCTCTGTAGGGTGCCCCCAGTGAGTGTGTGACCCGGGCATGGAGTCCAAGCCCAGGCCAGGGTCTCCAGAGCCTGGGCCGGGAGGTGGGGAAAGTACTAGATATGAACATTAGTGCTCACATGAGGGACCTTCCCCCGCTGGGGCCACGTGGGTGGTCACTTGCTGGCCTCTTAACCCACGGATCCAAATATGAGGATGGCATTGTGCATCCAGATGCTCCATAACACAAATAAACAGCGAAAATATCCTTTCAGCTTGGCACTGATCCTATCACTACAGTAAAAGTGTTTTCCAAGCATTTTAAACCTCTTGCCTCAAAAATGGTTTCAGATGTGCATATATATGCACGTATCACTGTCAATTCACATAAAGCACACAATCTAAAGTTATTATTAATATTTTTTAAGAGTTTATTTATTTATTCACGAGAGATACAGAGAGAGAGTGAGAGGCAGAGACAGAGGCAGAGGGAGAAGCAGGCTCCGTGAAGGGAGCCTGATGTGGGACTCGATCCCAGGTCCCCAGAATCACACCCTGGGCTGAAGGCGGCGCTAAACCGCTGAACCACCCAGGGATCCCCAATCTAATGTTATTATTATTACAAGATATCTTAGACTTTAACTTCTTGTAAGGATGATGTCTGATGCTTTCTTTCTGATCCTCAGTGTGTATTATTTGAGGCACTCGCCAGAGGTCTCTACACCATATTTGGAAACCACTATGTCATCTAGATAACTTCGAGTGACTTTCTGAAAAGTCCATCAAAATATTAAAAATCCAAAACTACAGGATGTTTCTTTCTTTTAGGCTAGCCTTGTGATTGGATAAAATCCTACCTGACCACTATCCCTGGTCTTCTGTTGTTAATCACTCCTATGCATTTCTCTTTTTCCTCTTTTCCCAAAAGAAACTGCCCCCCAACCCACCTGTCATTTCATCCTATTACATGTCCTTAAATACTGAAAATATTCTGACAATCATCAGAGCTTTATCTCCTATTGGACCACTCCCCTCAACTGTAGATTCACACATCAGTTTTAACTTAGCATGGCTAAAACTGAATTAGATGTCCCCACCACACATACCTGTCCTGCCCTGAGTCCTTATCATCTCAGAAAATGCGAAAACATTCTACTAGATGCCGAGACCAAAGGTGGATTCACCTTTAACTTTCCACTTTCTCTCACTCCCTCCATTAGTCCATCCTGTTGTCTGGACTTTCCAAAGGCAGGCATATACTTTATATCACCTTTACTAATAAAGGTGATAATTCTAATTATCACTAATTATCACTAATTCTAATTATCAGCTAATTCTCTAGTCCAGCCCACCATCATCTCTTACACAGACGATCACAATAGACTCCTTCAAGTCCTCTGTATGTGGAGATTCCAGAATGGACTGTTCATTATTTTTTATTATTAATTATTTTTAGAATGAAGAAAGAGAATGTATGTGGGAGTTGTGGGCAGAGAGAGAGAAAGGGTCTTAAGCAGGCTCCGCCCCCAGGGCAGAGCCCAACATGAGGCTCCTGAGATCATGACCTGAGCCAAAATCAAGAGTCAGGCACTTAACTAACTGAGCCACCCAGTTGCCCCCAGAATGCACTGTTTAAAACATAAGCTAGGTCAGGGCAATTCTTTGCTCAACATTCTCCAGTGGCTTCCCATCTCATTTAGAGAAAAAGAAAGAGGATCTTACTGCCCTTGCCCTTTATAAAGATTTCAACTTATACACTCTCAGTTTTTTATGCTCTGTCCTCTTGCTATTCCTAGAATTCACTGGCTAACCTTTTACCTCAGGACCTTTGCACTTGCTCTTCTGCCAAATAGTCATCTCCCTATTCCCCTACTTTCTCCTTTTTTTCTGTCTTTTTCAAATGTTCTCATCTCAGTGAATTCTCTCCTGACCAGCCTATTTTAAATTGCAAGCCATCCTACTTACCCTGTGTCTTCTTTTCCTCTCACCATCAGACAAATGGCACACTTAATTAATTTATTTTCTGTTTCACTTGCCTAGAATGTAAAGCTCTGTGAGGACAAGGATTTTTGTTTCATCCGTTGCTGTGTTTGTAGTACAAACAACAGAGCCTGGAACATAACGGCTTCCCCGAAAATGTATCTGAATGGATGGCTGGATGTACGTGGACTATGGGTGAAAGTGATCTACACCAGATGTGGTTAACTCCATTGTCATAGAATTAATGACAACTATTAAATCTTCCTTATAGAAATTCCCATAGTTTTTAAACAAAATAATGAACATATTTATCATCAGAAAAAAATTAAAGTCTTATCAAATATATTTTAATGTTTAAACAAAAAGGGTATGAAAGAAACAAAAGGAAGAAAACAAAATCGTGCGTGCATACAGATGACTATATCATAAATATGCACAAATATATGCACATAAAGAAAACAAAGCAGGCCACACTATTTGCAATGTCTTCACGTGCCAAAACTATGAATCATATTTTTTTCTTATTCTCCTTTATTTCTTTTCATGAATGAGCATGCGTTCTTTTACAGCAAAACAAATCAGCTTTTAAAATAGAGATTAGGGGATCCCTGGGTGGCGCAGTGGTTTAGCGCCGCCTTCAGCCCAGGGCATGATCCTGGACACCTGGGATCGGGTCCCACAATGGGCTCCCTGCATGGAGACTGCTTCTCCCTCTGCCTGTGTCTGCCTCTCTCTCTCACTTTCTCTCTGTGTCTCTCATGAATAAATAAGTAAAATCTTTAAAAAAATAAAATAGAGGTTAAATGAATTGTCATACACACATATAAATGGAAGAATAAGTCAATATATAATCTTAGCTCTCAGTTACTCATGAGCAGTCCTAATTAAGTTGCTAACGATTTTGTTATTTACATTTTTAAAATTTTTATTAAATCCTTTATCTTTCTGTCTTTCTATTCGGAGATAAAATTTGACTAAGAGAAGTAAAATACATCTTTTTGCCTCAAGTTTATTTCTTACTTTTGTTGAGAACGTTTCACAAATGTGTATTCCTGGATAGTTAAATTAAAATCTTCAGTAGACTGTAGTAGGATCACTTTATGTTCTCAATTCTTGAGTTCTTTCTTTTATATATATAAATATTTTATTTATTTATTCAGGAGAGAAAGAGAGAGAGAGAGAGAGGCAGAGGGAGAAGCAGGCTCCATGCAGGGAGCCCAACGTGGGACTTGATCCCAGGTCTTCAGGATCAGACCCTGGGCTGAAGGCAGGCGCTAAACCACTGAGCCACTGGGGCTGCCCCTCAACTCTTGAGTTCTTTAAGGAGTAACAGTGATCCGATGATCCCATTGTTAAAAACTATTTTGATTAATTCTATATTTTCAAAATATTCTAGAACATTTTAATAAAATACACTTAAGTAATAGTCCTTTAAAAGATTGTTCTGCTGCCATCAGGAAGGATATTTGCTAAAATGAAAGGCTCTTCTTTCACCCTTGGCATTGATAGCGATTAATCAGTACAACAATGATCAAAACCTTTTCTGGTTGGCCTCTTGCTGGGCTTTTTTTTGCATCTGTTGCTGGCTATTGCCTTTTGGAACATAAGCTTGTATGTTTATTTTGCAGGACTCATTTTACTGTTACAAAGGAGGATGATTTATGTTTCCTTCCCTATGTGAAATCAAGCAAACAACATCCCTCTCAGATCTGGGGGAAATGGCTTACCTCCTCTCCCTCCTTTCTAGGCATGGGGTTCATCTTCCAATCCCAAACCCAAGGACGTCCAAGGGGATACTCACAATGGACTTTCCTCAGAGTTAGTCCAGATCACCGCTCATAGATGAGAAACAGTAATGTCTGGGGAGTGTATTTACCCAGCACCTCCCTGACATCATGGTGGCCCCTTTGTGAGAGGAGGGGAGCCACACTTCTGCATCCTCAGGCTGTCTGTGGTCATCTGTAAGGTCCTCAACTTCTGTTGCTTCTGTTAATTACACCAAAGTCTATTATTAGATACCTTGTAATATTAAATCATTTGTACAATATCTTCAATGGTCATATACGTTGTACACTTTATAGTATATACACTATATAGTATTCACATTTCCTTAGACAGAAGACAGGGAGGAGCTAAGAAATGTGCTTTTAGTAGTAGATGTTCATCTCTTTCTTAAGAAAACACATACAATTTAAATACAACTCAACAGTAAGTAGTTTTTACTCTTATTGAAGCAAACCTAACAGAAACTTAATGACTGCTGTGGATTTCTTGTGTGCTCCCCAGGAAAAAGGAGAGTTCTCTCAACAAAGTCCATCTTTGTAATATCCACATCAGCACTATATAGTTCATAGAAACCCCCATTACCTTTCTGCCTCTAGTATAATGTTTGGGTTTGGTTTCTTTTTTAAGATGGAAGAGGTAAATGTGAATTACATTCAGGGCAGGGGCAAGGAGGGGGTATGGGTTATAAGAAATTGTCTTCTCCCAGCTTATTATTTTAAAAAATGTCTCAAATGGTTTATTTTTGTTTTATATATATCTATATCTATATCTATACTATATAGATATAGATAGATATAGATATAGATATACATATAATGTTCTAAAATGTGACCTATGCATGGCAGTACAGTTGGTCACAGTGTATAATAAGTTGGCTATAATAAGAGAAGAATAAAAAAAGCCTGGACTACAGTTCTTCCTACTATACCCTTCAGAAGAGAAAAGACAAACTGCTCGCATGGTGGCACCCAGCCAATCTCTAACTAGTATCAATTGCTTTGCCAACAAGGAACACAAAAGATGTTCATTGTTTGCAAACCGAGTTTCCTGCAAAGGCACCTTTTCTTCAGGCTAGCAAAACGGAGAACAAGACAATTCCTTCTGCTGCATCTTGCTCTTTCTCTTCTCCCTGTGATGGGAAACCTTTCTGAAGAAGGCAAATCTAAATCTAATCCCACAGGATAAGGAGACTTTTCACTTCACAGCATGATCTCTTCATTACAGCTGTGTGACCACAGCAGGCAATTGTTCTGGAAGACAGTGGCCAATATTATAATTATCTACATAAAACAATTCACTGGGTAGCCTTTGTTCTTGAAGTTTTTTTTTTTTTTTTTTTTTTTTTAATTTGTATACAGTCTTTCCTCTCACCATGATGTGGCCCAGTTGGGAGAAGGGGTAGCTCCAAGAGCCAGTTCTAGGAGGGGATATGGGGGGGAAAGGGAGAAAGAGGTTCATCCCTCCTGCATGCCAGGTCTCAGGATCCCAAACCACCTGCCTTCTGGTTTTGCAGTGCTGGGAGCTCTGACCACATGGCAAGTCAGCATTTGTGCCTCACCCCAGGGAAGCTCTCAAACATTTCCAGCATTGTTTCTATGGTGAAGATATATTGTGTGCCACACTGCCTCCCCACACTTCTAGGACACAACGAGGTTATCATTTGGAGGTGGGCGACCTATATTTAAAGGACCCCCATACAAGACCTAGACACACGGTATGGAAATTGCAAAGACGTATGTAAGTCATTGGAGAAATAATGTCAAAAGCCCAAAGAGGCCTTTGAAACCAATGATCATTTCATTATTTGTGACTAAGATTGAGATGTGTTGAGTGGGTCATATCTCAACTTACAGGGTTTTTGTTCAGATCTCAGATAGGAATTTCAGACACTGCCATAGTCACTGTGTACATTTGAAATTATATTTCCTATTGTTTTTTGTATATTTTGATATGAGCCATAATTATTATCTGTAGATACTTGGAGTGGATTTATAAATTTCTGGAAGGAATTCTGAAGCCATAAAGCTCTTTTGTATGGAAGAAGGGGAGATTGTAAGAGAGTACATACTGATTACATTGGCAAATAAAAGGACATTCATGTTATGCTAAAATTAAATCTACATAAAAAAACCTATATAATACAGGACATTGTTCACTAGAGTGCATTTTTGGAAAGGCACCGTAACTTGGCATTTGAGAAATTACTAATCTCAATCCAGAGTATAACTAGTCTGGGAGTTTAAATAATATGCTTTTCAAACCATATATAATAATGTTTAAAGTAAAATTTGCAAGCACTTTTAAGATCCTCTTTATATTCCATTTACAAGCATTTAGTATTAAATGCATTTAATTAAATTGGAATTATTTGAGGTTGCAAGATGTCAACAGATTGTCACCAAATTTCTGCCAATGAATATAATAACAAAATATGTTTAGGTGCTATTTTTGTTTCTCTCTTTGTTGGCTAGTGGACCAACCTTATTGTGCATTTTTTCTGCGTCACCGTCCCATAAGCAACTCAAACTCAATGTCACTGGAACACAGCAGCCCCTCACAATCTTAATGCCTATTGTTCATGCAGGTGACCAACACCTACTTCTATCTGCTCAATCCCAACACCAGGAATTGGCTCTTCATATTGTTGCTTAATCTCACGTCCGATCATGTTTGTCTCCTCCTCCTCACACTGTCTTCATCATTTTTATCTGTTTTACTCTGCGAGCTTATCTGCTCTTTCTCCTGAACCTTAAGCCTCTTCACCTGTAAACAGCGCAGCTGCTGGAGTGACTTTTCTCAAGGAATCTCATCACTCCACTCCCTGCTTAAAATTCTTCATCACTGAGTCCCCTTTACCTTTGGACTAAAATCCAAATTACTTAACATGATGTGTAAAACTCTTCAACAACTCTGCCCCCCAGTTTCAGCACTCAGAATCTATAGGTGTGCTGTCTGGTAGGAGAGCCACTAGCCACAGGTGGATACTCAAAAATATTTTTTTAATGAGTTAAAATGGAATAAAATTTAAAATTCCATTTCTCAGTCATACTTGCCAAGTTTCAAAGGATTAATGTGGTTAGTGGCCCTGCATTGATGAGAGGGGAACAGGTACCTTTGGATCCACGCTGAGAGTCCCATTCAGCGGCACTAGTTGGAGGTCACATAGCCAGCATATAGGCCCTCTGCCTTGAAGTTCTCCAACCACGTCCACTCCCCTCTCTTCCATATTGTTACCCAGCCTCTCGTCTCTGTCCAGCATCCTAGTTATCTTTGTCTTGTCACATCCTACTCACCTTCTCCTAATCCCCATCCAAACCCAGGGCAGGTGCTCTTCCTGTGGATTTTGTAGCCTGCTAAATGGACCTTTTTTGCAGAACACTCACTGTATGTGTTTTCTTGCCTGTCTTCCCACCAGTGTGAACTCTCTGCTATCAATATCAGTCTTGTTACATCTAGTACTCTTTCTGACTCATAGCAGGCAATTGAAACTATATCTAAGGATAAATCAAACATTAAATATCAACTTAAATTGTTTCCTTTGTGGTCATGTCTGATGCTCATATTAAACATTCAATGTTTATAGTGAGGGCAGTAGAACTAGAAGTTACAACCTTCTCTTTCAATTTCTTTGTGCTTCACTGATCGATTGACCCTGAAGTACTTATTTATCTTAATCTGTAACTTAAAACTCAATACAAAATTAAAAGATTAAATTATTGAGAAGTAAATGACATAAAGTTCCAAGTTGTAGTAACACATACTTAATGTTTTGAAAGACCTCTTGGTGTTGGATGAATCAGGTATAAAATGTGCAGTAGTTATTTCGATGGTACTAATTATATAAATTTTGACATGCTGTGTTGTAGATGTCCTCTACTTAAAATAGAAGAACTTATTTTAAAAAAAAGATTTATTTATTTGAGGGGCACCTGGGTGGCCCAGTGGCAGACACCTGAGTGTCTACCTTTGGCTCAGGTCATGATCCTATGGTCCTGGGATCAAGTTCCGCATCAGGCTTCCGGCAGAGAGCCTGCTTCTCCCTCTACCTATATGTCTCTGCCTCTCTCTCTGTGTCTCTCATGAATAAATAAATAAAATCTTTTTAAAAAATGCTTATTTATTTGAGAGAGAGAGAATGCACACATGCAAGCAAGAGAAGGGGCAGAGGTAAACATGAATCCTCAAGCAGACTCCACATTGGGCATGGAGCCTAAGGTGGGGCTTGGACTTGTCTCATGACCCTGAGATCATGACCTGAGATGAAATCAAGAGTCAGATGCTTAATCAACTGAGCCATCCAGGTGCCCCAAATAGGAAAAATTTTAATTAGTGAAATTTTCTTATTCTGAACAGTTGAGTTACTTATATTTCTAAACCAGTATGTAGACCACTGAATCACTCTAATTTATTTAATAGGTGGATGGTGTGAGTAGACAAAAATGAAAACCAATTTGCTTTCTTTTTCTACCTTCAGCATATTTTTAAGTTTATGTTTCACAATTAGTGACAACATGAAGCATTGCTTTAGTGGTTAAATTTTTATCTTTTAACTTACTGAAAGAACTACCTTGTGAGTCATCTCAAATGTCACTCGAGAAATTTGCTGCTTTGAGTGTTCACTTATTCATGACAGTTTTATGTTGTACTCAGAGTTTCAGAGTTAAATAAAAAGGCAGGCTGATCCTGCCTGTGTCTACTTTACTCTCATTTTTTCATGTCTTCTCCACATAGTTGTCTTTCCCTGCAACAAGCACCCATTAACATAACTGGAGAATAAAACAGTCAAGACTTGTAACTTCATAATCTGTGTATTGAAGTGACTGGTGATACGTGTGTGATTGTGGAGATCACAGAGCAGCAAGGGGGTATCGATGTACATTGGAAAAATGGGGTTAAAGAACTCAGCTTCACACTGAAGAACTTTATCTGGAATAACACCATACGGCAAATCAGGTGAGCTTATTGGAGCTTATTTTTCTGATTAGTAAGAGCTAGCCCAATATCAAGACAGTCACAGGCCATCCCTATTCCTACCTAAAAGATATCTGATCTTTTTCTGAATGGTACTGTCTACAGAAAATTTAATATTCACATATATAATGTTATGCTGTATTTTCTCATCTGCATATATAAGATTTATAAATGACCCCAGGACTAATTCTGCATGACAACTTGTAAAGAGATAGATTTCCAATTCTTGTTTTCTTTTTAATGCTGAGAAGGCACAAAAACAAAAAGCCCACAAGTGCCTCGGGATCACTGTATCATGGAGGATTGGCTAAATTATACCGGTGTAACAAACAAGCTCTGAAATATTGGTGACATAACCAATGCTTTTCTTTCTCATGCTGTATCCCAATGTAGTTGTGTGTGTGGAGAGAAGTGGAATGAGGTTCTTCTACTCTTGGAAACTTAAGGACACAGCTAATGCAGCCTCTACCATATCGAAAGAGTACAGATGAAGAATTCACACCTCTTCTTCTGTGCTTTGACCTAAAAGTGACCCATGCCAATTCTACTCACAACCCAACATCCAGAGCCAGTCTCATGCCCTGCTGTATCCAAAGAGGACTGGGACATGAAGGGTAGCAAATGATATACATCTGATGAGCACTATAATTCGGTCATAATCAACTAGAGAAAAAGTCAAACCCAAGATTCTTCAATTCTCACTTGTGTCAATTAAAATAACTTGGAAATAAATATTAACTTAGACAACTCTATTTTTATATTAAATGAAAGGTGAATTAACCTTTAGTCAGGCCAGTTTCCATCCTTTTAAATACTAGCTTACTCTTACTACCTTTGATTCTATATATCAGATCAGATGATGGGTCAATATGAGTGAAAAGTATTATTCTTCTCTCTATAAAAATATTCAACTATTGGAGGCCATAGTTCAACCAAGGGTCACAATGGAAAATGGTATCAAAACATGATCCCTAATTATTGCATCCTTTATGTCTTCTAAATGAAAACAGGTTCAAGTTTATATGGATTTGAACAAATTTGTAGCTCATATTAAACATAGAGGAAGGGATCCCTGGGTGGCGCAGCAGTTTGGCGCCTGCCTTTGGCCCAGGGCGCGATCCTGGATATCCGGGATCGAATCCCACGTCAGGCTCCCGGTGCATGGAGCCTGCTTCTCCCTCTGCCTGTGTCTCTGCCTCTCTCTCTCACTGTGTGCCTATCATAAATAAATAAAAGTTTTTAAAAAATTAAAATAAATAAATAAAAATAAACATGGAGGAAAAACATAAAGCTTTCTGCTTTTATGTTTACATTATCCATCTTTTCTTGCAAGTTGTCCACCTTTTTCATCAGAGCTTTTAACACATGCTATTTTTAAATTCTTTGACAATTCCAAACACTATGTCATAACTGAGTCTGATTCTGATTATTTTGCCTCTTGAAATCTGTATTTTTTTTTTAATTTCTCATTGTCTTTTAGTGTGCCTTGGATCTTTTTGTTTTGTTTTGTTTTATTTTAAATCAGACATTGAGTAGAAGGAACTGAAGTAATTAGTGTGAAGATTTATGGTAATGGCTACAGTTGTGCTGTTGAATATTTGTTGTAGATGTAGGCAGTAACAACCTTAAATTTCTATAGTGTCTATTTTTTGAACCCCCTTGGGCTTCCCTAAGACCGCCCCCCTCATATAGAGTCTATGCTTCACTGCTCTTTCAGCTGTGATCAACTGTGGCTATACTTGAGTCCTGTGGGTATAGGGGTAAGGTGAGAAAGTGGAAGTTTTCTATCATCTTATGATTAAACCTTAGCCATGCAGTGGTCCCGAGTTCCTGGGCTTTGACCTTCACAAATATTTTTTAGTTTTTGTTCCCCTCTTACATGATTTAGGAAGGCTAAAGGAGGATAAACTGGAGAAGTGTCCTTCCCCCAGATGGGATAAGGCCCTACGAAAGTTTTATTCCCCCTTGGAGAGTAGGCCTTTGTTACAGAGAACACACTGAGTGTATTTCATGAAAGGCTCTTTCTTGGCTCTCCATCTTGAGCAGTTGGAGTTCTCACGTGTAAAAGTAAGGAGTCCCCCAAGAATTCAGCTGCCAGAAGTTTCTCACCCTCCAGGCAGTCCACATTTAGCCCCCCACTTAAGTATTTCTACTAGTGGCTCCAGTGACCTCTGCTCCAGACAAGGGATCTCAGCTATGAGACTTCAGTCACAGTTTGCTTCATGACATCAGTTCTCTCATAGATACAAAAAAGGTCATTGATTTTTAGTTCGTTCAATTTTATCTTGTTGAACAGATGACAGTGATGACTTCTAAGTGACATGCCAGAGATGAAACTGGAAGTCCAAGCCCATTTGCTAATAACACGAAATAGCAGTATCTTAATATCTTCTGCTTAGTTTGAAAGAATAATTAGCTCAAATCAGACAAGAGGAAAATTTTCAACAGAATTTTAATAGAAAACTTTGCATAATTGGTAGTTGGACTTGAAAATGATTTCCACAATTTAGTCAGTATGATCAACAACATACTTCTATTTTATTTACATATTAATGATGAGTGACTTTCCATTTTAATCTTAATCTGGCTATAACATCAAGTACCCAAATAAATTAGCCAAAAAACAGAAATTCAAATTGCTAAATTATGAGAAACCAGAATTTTGAAAAATAATAAACCATATGGAACTATATTTTTCTCACTCAAAATGTCATTAATACTATTTTTTGTGTTAGCACAAACTTTTATTTCATTGATAAAAATATATAACTTAAACAATTCTTGGTTATTTTATCTTCTTCTCATCCTTAAAATTCCCATTTTGAGAGTAGGTTTTCTAACATAGTCAACTTATTAACAGAGTATCATGTATGTACAATTTATAAATAAACATGTACACATGAAAATGAATATTTAGATTTTTACCAACGGTGTACAAGATTACAAGTGTTTGCTAATTGCCTCTTTGAGTAACCTTGGCCAAGTTTTGTAACTTCACTGAGTGTTAGTTTCTGATGTGCAAAATGGTAACAATGATTTATGCTTCTATGGTTGTTGCTACCATCAGATAAGAGAATGTATATGAAAAGGACTTTCTTAACTGTCAAGTGCTGAGCAAATGTAGCTATCTATATGCTTCACTGTTTCTGGGTTTCCATTCTGTGATTCCATATTACTGTAAAATGAAATAATGTTTTTTTTAATTCAGATAAATAACAAACTGGGAGTCAATTTATAAACTATAATAAATGTATCTATAAAGTATTGCTATGGACCTATTCTGAGTATATGAAAAAATACGCTTTCCAATCAGGAGCATAGCAGTGCCACACAGTATCTGACTCCTGTGCTGCTTTTAGTGTGAAAAAGACTAAAAAGCAGAGGTTCAGGAAGGCAGAAGACAGCCAACTTAGACCTCTGAAAGGTTGGTCAGAGCCAAGGAAACAGGACTGTTAACTCATTGGTTCTTGGATAACAACTTTCTCTCCTTTCCCAGAAATCACCAGGGACATTAAAAAGTCCATGAGGCTTATAGCACATTTTGATGCAGAGGAAAGAAATGTAGATCAAAAGCCTAGAAGACTTACGTTCTGTTTCTACTTCTGCATCAAACCAGTGGCTACCTTGGGAAACCCACTCAACTTTCCTAAACTTGAATTTCCTTCTCTACAAAATGAGTCTCTTATAACCCAGATCTAGATATTCTCTTAACCCATGAAGGGTACACTTGGGCAAAAGGGAAGTCTCCTGACATGGGCTCATAGTTTGGATTCTTCATGGACCTCAACTGAAAATGTACGCACTTGGTACAATATTTCTATGGATAACAATATTTGTGTGTGACTAGAGTTTGTTCTGTAAAAGCCAAAAATCTCTTGCCTCCATAGATAGCTTAATGTAATACTTCGGAGTGACATGGAGTCAGAGGATTCCCTAGTCCTGTTCTTGGACTGGTTCATTGAGATCAAAGGTGTTAGGGGTCATGCAGAGCTCATAATGCAGTAAAATCATACTTTTAGTGGACAGAGACAAGATGGTTGATTTGGAAGGGAATTAATTAGCTTTAATAACATTTTTATTAGTTACGTACCATACAGACATCAATAAAATCAATGTGATCTTCTAACCAAATGGCTAGTTAATGAAGATATGTCCAAGAAAACACATCAAACTTTTAAGAAAGACTAAGAAAAGAATGCATTTGGGGCATACAGGCAAGAAAGCGATGTTCGAAACAAAAATGATGAACTATGGGAAGGAAGAGAAATGCAGGCTGAGTTGTGAAAATTTCACTCATCTGTTCCTCACGCAAATTTTCATATCTCTCTGGAGATGAAATTTATTTCAGGACTGTAACTACCAAATATAAAATAAAAAATGAACTCTCAGAAAACGACTCAAGGCTTCATAATTTTAAAAAGAAATCATATGATCCAGCATATCACTAATTAAGATGGATGCCGTTTTCAAAAGCAAAATCTGTTATTTTTTTTTCCAGAGGTTCAGGCAAAAGAAAGACAAGGAGAGAATGGGAGAAGCTGAGTGGGAAATTCTCTGAGGAGACCATAAAGTGTCTCTTGAGTATACATCATCCAGCCCAGCCGGGCAAGCCCTTTTCTTAGTATCACAATAGCACCACCTTGGGAAGTCAAGACATCTCTAGATATATTATTATTTTCCTAACAATCTCCTCAGGGCCTGTTCGGGAGGATGACAGCAATCAGATATGCACCGAGGGAAGTTGATTTTCACATGACCAGAACAATTGTGTGCTGAAGTTGTTATTTGTCAACTGATTCCAAACATTCTTACCCACAAATACATGTTTAGAAATACATCAACAGCAGTGCCTACTATATATGGAAGAAAAGAAAAACAACAAATATTAAGAAACCGAAGTGTGCCAGGCATTATGTTAGGCAGTTTCGATGTAATAAAGTATTATTTATTCATAATGCTTTGTTTGATGTCATCCCCATGTTCCATAATACTAAGCTAAAGCTTAGGACATTTAAGACAGTAGTTTGTCCAAGTCCCCAACTGGTATGCAGTTGAGGCCAGCTTTGAATCCAGGCTCATCTCTGCAGAGACTATTCAAGGTCCCTCTAAGTCCTGATACTCTTACTTTTGGGGGCCCCAGCCCACATTTTTCAAATATGTTAAAATAAACAGAATAAACAGCCCACTTCAAACATTATTTACATATTACCAGATCTACTGAGTTGCATTTGAAAAATTCTAACAACTTTTGTTGCTTTACAACAAATGACTATAATTTTTGACTAGACTATTTTCTTTTTTTGCTTTTGTCTTTTTCAGGGTGCAAACATTTTTGTAAACTCTTGAAAAGTTCATAATTCTCCTGTTGCAGGTGTGGTACCCACCAGACACAGCAGCCTGAGAATGCATCTGAAGATACTACTCTTTCCACTTGGGCCGGCTGGATAGGCTTTCACAGCTTACCCAGAACTTTATCTTCAGGGGCGTATTTGCGTCATCACTGAGGTGCTCGGGTTGAAGGAGCCCTGTGGTATTTCCTCTGACAGCAAGGAATGTAGTGCAAGAATGTGATTCCCTCTGCTCCCATAACACCAGGTGCGTGTTGCAACCAGAAGCTAAAGACACACAACAAATATCTGTTACGTAGGCGAGCAGGTATTTGAGGTCACTGGCCAATTTTTAAGGAATTCTTACAATCCAGAACTTACTATTTTTGGTTTACGCATAGTAATATGCATTTCTTTTTTATTCATTCATTCATTCATTCATTTAATATGTTTTTTTTTATTGGAGTTCGATTTGCCAACATATAGTGTAACACCCAGTGCTTGTAATAAGCATTTCAAGAAAAATGTATTGAAGGAGCACGAAGAAGTATGGATCCATATGATCAAGTGACTGTGACCTGGTCTCCCCGTAAGTAAGTGGCAGCCCTCACTACAGCCTGCTTCTGGCACCAGCCCAGTCATTTCCAAACTGGATCACAGCCATAAATCAGAGTCCACTTCGCTGAATGCGGTAGAGAGTCTTTAGAATAGTCTTCTTACTATTCATCTGGCTGCCAAAACACATAAGTCACATACACTTAAATAATTTCCCCTCCATTCTTGAATGTATGTCTCTTTCGGGGTTTGAGAGCTTAACAGCTTCATATCTCAGGTCATGATCTATTTGGGGCAACCCGGGTGGCTCGGCGGTTTAGCACCACCTACAGCCCAGGGCATGATCCTGGAGACCTGGGATCGAGTCCCACATCAGGCTCCCTGCATGGAATCTGCTTCTCCCTCCGCCTGTGTCTCTGCCTCTGTGTGTGTGTGTGTCTCTCATGAATAGGTAAATAAAATCTTTTAAAAATATTATCTATTTGGGTATTTTTGTGCTATAGGTTTTTTTCTCTGATTTTTTATCCTAATAAGTCACAGAATCCTTTCCATTCACCATTCTGGTGATTTCTATCCTTTACCTTCACATTCCTCTTACTTCGGCTTGGGAACGATACAATACTGTGTGTACATCTTTGGAGAGTTATGTCAGAGAGTGAAAGGAAAAAAATTAGTCACTTAATTTATGGAAATAAGAATAAGTGGAATAGATTTCAGAAAATAATAAATGACTGATCCAGCATCTTTCTCAAGTAGTCTCCTTACATTATCAGAGTAGCACGGTGGAGTTTTTTTGTATGTTTTTTGTTTGATGGCTAGGAATCTTAAAATATTGTATTGAAACATTAGCAATCATCCATTTCTACTAATTTAAAAGACATTACTTAAAACATTTTCCTCTTCCTTCGAAATAGATGGTTAGTAAAACTCAACCCGGGCCAGCCTTGTATAGAAACTCAAATTGGTTTGTGCATTCATTTTTAAAGTATTAGGTCCTACACATGAAGCTATTGTTTCTTTTAAAATAAATGATAAACATTAACTAATAAGCCCTCACAGAACCTACACATCTAAAATGAATGAAACTTGCTTTTACACAGTGGTTTGTTTAGCTGAATGTGAGATACTTCTTTTTTTGTCTTCATTTTCAAGGCTTGAGGGGCACCATGGAATTCTTTCTTAGGATGGAAGAGTGAAGAGATTTTCTTGCAATTTGTAGAATTCACTGCAGAAGTTCTACTCCAACCACTAGTCCCAGCATCAATGTGGAGGACCTGGGAAATAAACCACATTTGTTGAACTGAAACTATATGACTAAGCTTTGGACTGATTAGAGTCAGGTGAACTTTTCCTCTCTGTGGGAAGCCACAGAGAAGAATAGCCTGCTGTCTTTGAGGAGGTGAATCCAGCTCATGGTGCCTTAGGTAAGGAGAAAGAAAAGAAGGTGTAGGAAAGGTCTGAGTACTGGTCCTTTTCCTTGGAAACAAGGGGAAAATACCTATCATGACCACAGCTGCTTTCTAAAAAGGAAAAGAGCCATATGAATGTCATTTAGTTCTGCTGATGTCCTAGTAGGTTTTAGGGCTAGATTTGAGGGTAGGGGTTAGAGAAGTCTTCATTGCTAATATGATAGAGAAGAATTTGGAAGTTTGAGGAAGATGAGAGAAAGTAGATGAAAGAGTGTGGAAGAGATGTGAAGAGAGAAAAGCAAGGCAGGAGATAGTATGAGTATGAGCCTGATGTGGTGTGAGGTTGGGGTATTACAAGTGTGAAGTGATCAAGGGACAGAGACTACAATGACTTTTCAGAGCTGGGTGCCTAATAGTCCATTTGAAATTGTTTAGGTTGTGATACAAGCAAGCCCCACTTTCCAGCTCTGGAAACCTTCAGTTAACTCTCCAAATACACATGACTGTGAGGAATTTTAATGCTTCATTTCACGTTTGTGAAATTGAGGAGAGTCTGGGTATATATAACGCAGAGGGGAATTGATTTTTGGGAGTGTGTAAAAAAATCCTTCACATGGGATAGTTCAATGGAATTAGAAACTAAGAACCAGAGGCAAACTCCACTATTAAGAATTAGTACAAATCTTGGATAGAAGTTTCAACTTCCACCAGATTTAGAATAGGAATTCAAACAATCTTTTGAAAATCTTAGCAGGTACAGAGATACCAGATAAACACCTGGACTAGATATTTGTACTAAATCAGTACTTTCCTTGTTATCCATGTAATACATTTTATAAGCTCTTGGAGTAAAATAGCAAAATTGTACATTTATGTACACTTAAAAAAAACTGTGGTGAACTCTCTCACACCATACACAAAAATAAACTCAAAATGCTTTAAAAACCTAAATGTGAGACCTAAAACCATAACAAGCTTAGAATAGAGTACAGGCAGTAATTTCTCTGACATCAGCCATAGCAACACTCTTCTAGTATGTCTCTTGAGGCAGGGGAAATAAAAGCAAAAATAAACTATTAGGACCATATCAAAATAAAAGCTTTTGCACAGTAAAAGAAACAATCAACAAGACAAAAAGACAGTTTATGGAATGGGACAAGATATTTGCAAATGACACATTCAATAAGGAGCTAATATCCAAAATTTATAAAGAACTTGTACAACTTAACACCATAACAAGAATAACAACAATAAAACAATATGATTTGAAAAATGAGCAGAGGACCTGAAAAGACATTTCTCCAAAGAAGACTTACAGATGACCAACAGACACATGAAAACATGTCCAACATCACTAATGACCAGGAAAATGCAGATGAAAACCACGATGAGATATCATCTTATACCTGTGAGAATGGCTAAAATAAAAAAAGATATGAAACAATAAGTGTTGATGAGGGTGTGGGGAAAAAGAGCCCTTGTGCACTGTTGATGGGAATGCAAATTGGTGCCGCCATTGTGGAAAACAGTATAGAAGTTCCTCAAAAAATTAAAAAGAGAAGTACCACATGATCAAATAATTCCACTACTGGGTATTCACCCAAAGAAATCCAAAAAGATAAATGCACCTCCATATTTATTAATGCCATTATTTATAATTGCCAAGATATGGACATGGCCCAAGTGTCCATTGAATGGATAAAAAAGATGTGAGATACACACACACACACACACATATACACAGAGAGACTGGAATATTACACAGGCATAAAAAGATTCAATCTTGTCTTGTTGACAACATAAATGGACGTAGAGGGTATTATACTATGTAAGTCACATAAAGACAAATATCATTTTATTTCACTCATATGTGAAATCTGAAGAACAAATGAAAAAACAAACAAACAAAAAGTAGAATCTGACCTATAAATACAGAGAACAAGCTGGCAGTTGCCAGAGAGATGGGGATGGAGGGCTGGAAAATGGGTGAAGGAAGGTAGGAGAAGCAGGCTTCCAGTTATGAAATGAGTAAGTCACAGGAATAAAAGAGCATAGGGAATATAGTCAACAATATTGTAATAGGGAAGCACGAGGATACTTGTGGTGAGCACAGCATACATAACGTATAGAGATGTTGAATCACTATGCTGTACGCCTGAAACTAATGTAACATTGTGTGTCAAGTATACTCACGTAAAGTTAAAAAAAAATAAAAAATAAAATACACTCAGAAAATGCACTCAGCTAAGCTGATGGGTCCTATTTAGAAGTGACAATTGAGTAATAGAAAATAAAGACTAGAAGAATGATTGAAACATTACTGAGAAAGAAAGAAGAACTGCAGAGAGGGGGTTTTAATTTATAGTCTAGGACAGACTTTAGGGAGCCATGTAATGGCTCTAATATGTAGATAAATTTTATGCATTTGTGAATGGATAACATATGACATTTTAACTAATGTAGTCTCTTCCTGGTAGTTCTGCCCTATTCATTTGTTCAAGCTGCAAAAATGGAAAATAGATTTTGGTCTCTGCCTCCAGTTCCTGGCACAGAGCTCCTAAAACCTTTATAATTTCCTGGACAATAGGGGTGCATATTGTTCTAATGAGGTAACTCTGGGTAGGCTCCTAGGTGGCTAATGGATGGGGGGCTAGTCCCTGGGAAGACACAACCATGATCAGAAGCTTAGAGCTTTTAGTCCCCTCCTCCTTCCCACCATTCTCTTAGGAAGGGAGAGGGACTGGAAATGGAATTAATGATCAAACATGCCTATCTGATGAAGCATCCATAAAAATCCCAATAGCATGGGACTCAGAGAGCTTCCAGGTAGGTGAATGCATCCATGTATCTGGGAGGGTGATGTATTTCAACTCCATGGGGACAGAAGCTCCTGTGTTCATGACCTTTCCAGACTTGTCCTGTGTCTCTTCATCTGGTTGTTCATCTGTATCTCTTATCAAATCCTTTAATAAGCTGGTAAATGTTAAAAAAAACTGTGGTAAAATATGCATAACACAGAATTTACTATCTTAACCATTCTTAACTGTGCAGTTTAGTAGCATTAGGGCATTTACATTGTGATACAATTATCACCACCACCCATCTCCAGAACTTTTTCCATCTTCCCAACTGAAATTCTGTACAACCCCAAACAATAACTCCACATTCTGCCTTCTGTAGCCCTTGGGAACCAAAGAAGGAAGGAGCCAAAATACCAGTTTATTTTCTGCGGCTATAAATTCAACTACTCTAGGTAACTGATACTAAGTAGAATCATATACAACATTTGTTTTTCTGTAATTGGTTTATTTCACTTGTCATAATGTCCTCAATTTCATCCATGTTGTAGCATGTGACAAAATGTTCTTCCTTTTTAAGGCTGAGAATATTTCATTGTATGTATATACCACATCTTCTTTATCCATTTATCTGTTGATGGACACTTGGGTTGCGTCTACCTTTTAGTAGTTGCAGTAATACTGCTATGAACATGAGTGTACAAACACCTCTTTGAGATCCTCCTTTCAATTATTTTGGGTATATACCTAGGAGTAGAATTGCTTGATTTATGGTAAGTCAGTTGTTAATTTTTTGAGCAATCACTATACTGTTTTCCATAGCAGTGGCACTATTTTATGTTCCTACTAATAGTAATAGGTGTTTCAGTTTCTCCTCATTCTTGTCAATACTTGTTATTGTGTGCATTTGTTTTTGTTTATTTGTTTGTTTGCTTTCCACCATCTTAATGGAGGTGAGATGGTTTCTCATTGTGGTTTTGATTTTCATTTCCCTAATGATTAGTGATGTTGAGCTTCTTTTTGTGTGCTTATTGGTCATTTGGAGAAGTGTCTAATTATGTCCTTTGCATATTTTAAAATCAAGGTGTTTGGCTTTTCGTTGTTGAGTTGCAGTTCTTTATAGACCCTATATATCAGATATATCATTTGCAAAGATTTCATTTCTGTGGGTTACCTTTTCATTCTGCTGATTTTGCCTTTGCTGAACATAAGGTTTTTTTTGTTTTGTTTTGTTTTTGTCCAGTTGCCTATTTTTTCTTTTTTTGACTGTGGTGTCATAATCATGAAATCATTGCCAAATTCAATGTCATGAATATTTTTTCCTTCCGCTCTTACATGTAGATCTTTATTGATTTTGAGTTAATTTTTGTCTATAGTGTAGGGTAAAATTACAATTCCATTCTTTTGTGTACATGTTATTTTTTAAACCTGCTTTTCTTCACTTAAAATATAAAGATCTTCCTACCTATTCAAAATTCTTCTCTCAATGTCATGTTTTATACTTATGCCTTGGACCATTCCTGCTTGTATTATACTTTTCATAATTTAAAATGTCATAACTTTTAAAATCTACCTTCAGAAATCTACCTTAAGCAAGTAAATTGGGTTGTAGTCACCAAGTGAGCCATATTCTCTCAATGAAATCTGTTTTGAAGAATTTCAGGATAGTTCTGTGGGAAGATAAACCAGTTCCCTTTGAATTAAATACAATTTTAAAACACTTTCTAGTATATTTGTAAAAATGTGGTATTTTTAAGTGATTTCCCACTGTTGATTGCCTACTTATCCTTTATTCTCTCCCCATATATCCTCTTCCAAGAACCACAGTTTTGTACATGCGTCTTCATGTCCCTCACCTATCTCTTGCACCTCATGAGCATCTCCTCCTATCTTAGCTTCCTGAAAAGATCCTTTTAGGAATCCAGGTATCAATCAATCATAGCATCATTTTCTGATCATTGATACTGGTCCAGAAATATGTATAAGGCCTGGAGTTAAATATTTCAATTTTTTCTTTGGATATAAATAAAAGAAGCAAGGATTTCCTTACAACAATGAGTAGTAGAACAAACCCATGGGTTAAGCAAAATCTGTGAACAACAGAAAAGAGTCTTGGAAGAACATGTGTTGTTAATGACATCATGGGGTTTTTGTAGCAGTCTACCTTCAAGTTGGCTATTCCTCTGAAAGTCACGTGACAAGAAATTATCTGACTTTTCAAGTAAGTTTGGTTGCCTCAAAGCAGCTCAAAGCATCCCATTTGACATGCAAGTATATTTTACTTGATTTTCATAATATAGCTCTGTGAGGCAGGTAGGATAGGTACAATTATTATCATTTAAAAATGAGGATTCAAACTCAGAAATGTGGAGCTGATTTACTGAGATTACTAATTGGAATAAATTTTAGAAACTGCTCTGGAACCCAGCCAAGTGTTCTGTGAATCTGTATATTATTTCCTTTTGCTTTGTGGCCACTAGGAAAAGACATTTATAGTTATTCCAGCCTGGCTAAAAGATGCAACTGTACATTCTTGCCAAACAAAAGAGCAAAATCCACATCCACTTTGATATCCTATTTGTTCATTTATATAGTATTCTATCAAACTGCCTCAAATTTATAGATTTCCACTTCAGTTTTTCTTTTGGATTCCAAAGAGAATTGGTTTTCATGTATTTCAAGGGAGTATTTTTATATATCTGATAGGCCTATTGACATGCTGCAAAAATTGAGTAATACAGAGACTTTATCTGAAGGAAAGTAAAACTTTGGTCATCTTGCATGCAGATAAGCTTTGGACAATGCTTTGACTACTATAGGCTGCTTATCCTTGTGTCATTTGCATATTGAAATAGGTCTCATTTTTTCTGGACACCTTAACAAAAACGCTCATAAATTACTCAAAGTCAATTTCACTTTTTAAATTACATTATTGGATCTAACCTGGAAGACAGAAGGAAAGTAATATAGATAGGCATAGAGTTGTTAGTAGCACTAGCTCAGAGCCTGAAGCCACAGAAATAAAAGTGGATTTATAAATGTCTCCTCAAGGATCAGAATGAGATTTTTCTTTCAGCTCTAATAAAGTCTTTCTGGAGTCCTTAATTCTGAGAAAATTGTTTCTGTTCGTTATTTGAATCATCTTCCCAAGGTCAGTCATAGGTCACCTGTTGCTCACAAAGAAGGAAATGTATTAACATGGAACAGCCAAGGTGATTCATCTGGGCATGTACTAAATACAAATTAATAGAGGAACCAGCCCAACTCCCATTAGAACAGGGTTTTTATTTCCTCCTTAGTATATGAACTTAAGTAGCTATTGCATTCTGTTCCAGATGTTATCTTCTTGCTTTTTCAGAGTTCTTTAGAATTTTAATATAGACGAAAGAAAACTAGAAGTAAATATTTTAATAAACAACCTTACCTAAAGCTGCTTTTTGTGATAGTACGTTGTGGCAAATTATAGATAGGCACAAGTTCTTAGACTTACTTCTCATTAAGGGGTAGAGTTCATAATTCCTCCTTTGCATTTGTGTGGGCTTTGTGACTGCCTGGTGAGTAGAATATAATGGAAGAGCAATGATGCTTTGCCAGTATCTAAGTCCAGGCCTTAAGACATTGAGACCTATCTGTGTCCTAAGATGTCCTTCAAAATTTGTACCCCCTAGATCATATGCCCTGTACTATACCCTCCTCTTGATTTGAGGTGGCACCTGTGCCTGTGATGGATGTCACTCTGGTGAATGTGCTATCTTATGTGGCAAGGGTGAATGGATTTGTAGATGTAATTAAGGTCCTTAATACGTTGACTTTGAGTTAATCAAAAGTTTATTATCCTGATTAGGTCAGCTTTACTCAGATGAGCTTAGTTTTTCTAACATATGGTGCTGGGATAGTTATAAAAAAGAATGAAGTTGAACCTCTCTTCATACAATACACAAAAATTAACTCAGAGTAGATAGTAGGCCTAAATGTATACATTAAAAGTATAATATTCTTTGAAAACACAAGGGTAAATCTTTATGAATTTGAGTTAGGCAAAATTTCTTGGATAAAACTTTAAAAGTGTAAGTGGCAAAAGACAAAATAGACAAACTATACATCATTAAAATTAAACTTGTGATTCAAAGGACATAAGAAAGTGAAAAGTCAACCCATCCCTCCCTTCCCTCCTTCCAATATACACTTAACCTGTGCTCTCAGGTTTTTGTGATATGGCTTAGGGTTTTTTTCCTTTATTAATCTACCACTAATTTCTGGGTTTCAGTCGAGAAACTTGCCTTTATAATTAATAAAATAGAAAAGCAAAAACCAGAAAAAAAAAAGGGTGAAAATATTTGCAAGGCATATATCTGGTAAGAGACTTGTATCTATTAGATGTAAAGAGCTCTTACAACACAACAATGAAAATATACATAACTCAATTAAAAATATGGGCAAAGACTCTGAGTAGACAGATTCCCAATGAAGATATACAAATGGCACCTGAAAAGATGCTCAACATCACTAATCATTAGGAAAATAAAATTAAAAAGTACAATGATGTACAAAACTACAATGAGATAATAAACCCCCACTAAGATAATTATAATAAAAAGATACTAATAAATATTGATGAGGATAAGGAGAAGTAGGAACTCATATATTGCTGATGGCTATAGAAAATGATACAGAGACTTTGAAAAATGTTTGGCTATTTCTGACCTATGAATTCCACCCCCTGTATAAAACCAAGAGGAACAAAATACATAGCCACAGAAAAACTTCTACATGAGCATTCATAGCAGTATTATTCACAATACTCCAAGGTAGAAGCAACCTAAATGTCCATCAGTTGATAAACAGATGAATGGAATGTGATGTATCTATAAAAAGGAGTAGTATTTAGCAATAAAAAGGAATGAACCACTAATACAAGGGACAATGTGGCTGAACCTTGAAAACATTATGCTAAGTTCAAGAAGCCAGGCATAAAAACCTTCATATTGGATGATTTCATGAATATGGCTAGAACAGTAAAATCCATACACAAGAATAGATTAATAGTCACCAGAGCTGGGGGATAGGGGGTGAGGTGTAGAATATAGAGTAACTGCTCATGTTTCTTTTGGCATAATGAAAACGCTCTAAAATCAGATTGTGCTGGTAGTTGAATAAGTGAATATACCCAAAACTGTTGAATCACACATCTTTAATGAGTGAACTGCATGAGATGTGAATTATATATCCATAAAACTATTCCTTTTTTTTAAGATCAGACCCTCCCTGTCGACCTTGAAGAAGCAAGCTGCCATTAGTTCGGCTGCAAGGAAATGGATTTTATTGACAACCATCGAACTTGGAAAATGACCTTACATTTCAGATGAGACTGTAATCCTGGCTGATACGTTGTGTGCAGTCTTGTGAGATCCTGAGTGGAGGACCAACTAAGTAACTTGTGCCCAGACTTCTGACCTACAGAAATGATGAGATGATAAATAGATGTTGTTTTGTACCACCAAATTTGTGGTCCTTTGTTACACAGCAGTAGACAACTAATCTACTTTTTTTCTCTTGTGCAACTTGCTTTTTTAAAAGATTTTATTAATATTTTTTATTTTTATTTTTTTAAGATTTTATTTTTATTTATTCATTAGAGACACACAGAAAGAGGCAGAGACATAGGCAGAGGGAGAAGCAGGTTCCCTGTGGGAAGCCTGATGCAGGACTCTATCCCAGGACCCTAAGATCACAACCTGAGTCAAAGGCAGACACTCAACCACTGAACCACCCAGGCACCCCAGACTACTTGCTTTTGGAACCCAGCTGCCATGATGTGAGAAGTCCCAAGTCACATGGAGAAGCCTACCTGTGCTCCCAGCATCAATTGCCAGTCATGGGTGTGTGACATGTTGGCCATCCAGCCCAACTGGATTTGACCACAACTGCCTGGGAAATCACACACAAGAACCATCTGGTTGTGCTCAGCCAGCTCACAGAAATGTGAGAGATAATAATAAATCTAAATTTTAGGATTGTTTATTATATAACTATAGATTACAGGAATTTTTTAAATGCCTATTTTATTTATTCAAACAGGTCTTTTATCTTTTTTTAATATTAGGAGAGAAATTCTGCTTTCAATTTTCTCCATTTTGCTCCTGGCCTTCTGACAGTATGGAAGGTCAATAGATGACTTCTCTCAAGAATGGAAAGACATTGTTAGATATCTTTTCAATTCAAAATGAAACATTGATTTTAGGGAGTGGAGATGGGATTCCTGCTATATTTAAAAGGGAACTCTAACGAGGACTACACTGGGGGCGGGGGTGCTATAATTAATTGAAGAATGCATTCTCATTCTAGATATAGGTAGGTATAGATATAGCATCAAGTGTGAATACGGATATAGATATATAGATATATACGTATAGAAGGATATTTATATTAAGAAAGAAAAAATGCAGACACATTGAATCTAAATTAAAAATGTATAATAAATACCCTAAAAACATTTATTACCATGACATTATTAGTATGGAGAAATGGCAGTAGCAAATGAATTCCTTATGTTTTTATAGTTCTGGCTGCTTAGTATTTCTATACTAAATAAAAAGTACTGTGTAGTAACATTTTAGTCTCTTGTGCCCATATGTATTATTCATTGTAGCTAAAGCCAATTTGTTCACAAGTATGATAATTATCTAATTCTGCTTGGGAAAAGCTTTTCTCATTACTGGAATAAAGTTTCTAATTCCAGTAAAAAGAATTTTCAAATCTTCTTGGGGAAAAGTCAATACATCAGCTTCAAATCTGCTTTGTTTTGTTAAAATCGGAATCAACAGTTTGAGAGCTTCAGCTTCATAAGGAAGTAATCGTGTTAGTCACCCTCTTGGCACTACATGGGTATTAATCTTTTCTTTTCATTAGGCTCTCTGACTCCTTCACAATTTTATAAGGTCCCCCACAAAGCCAAATTAATAATGTTTCTTTCATCAAAACTCATGAATGTGCAATTAATAATCAATGATCTTGGGAGAATAAAAGAAACAACTTTACAATTTCTAGATCATTTTGATGGGCAGTTATGTTACATGTGATATTTGAAAGAGTAGCCTCTTACTTGTTATACCTTTATTACAGATTGGACTGAATGTTTATTTAACATCCGGATTTACCTTATTAAGTTTTGTGAACATACTTGGGATTTTGTGATTTTTTTAAAAATCTATTCACTAGAGACAGAGAGAGAGAAAGAGAGAGGAAGAGAGAGAGAGAGAGAGGCAGAGACACAGGCAGAGGGAGAAGCAGGCTCCCTTCAGGGAGCCCAACGTGGGACTCTATCTCCCCCCACGTCCCCCACCCCCATCTCCAGGATCAGGCCCTGGGCCGAAGGTGGCACTAAACCGCTGAGCCACTCAGGCTGTCCTGGGATTTTGTGATTTAAAAAAAAAAATTATTTAGAATGTTTAATGATCTGTCCATTTGACTTATGCCTTTGCATAAGTTGATGGCAAGTCAAGGTACACGTCATTTGCAAAAAACGCAAAGGGATTTTTCAGCCTTTTATAGGTGATGTTCTCAAACTTTAAAGTGTATGTAAATCACCTGAGAGGCTTGTTTTCTTTGGAAGTAGTTCTGGCTAGAGATAATGAGGTAGCAGGAAACTGCCTCCCGGAATAATCAACTAAATGCATCAGAATCACCCAAAAAAGATAATAGCACAGGTTATAAAGCCCTTTCCCCCGACCCTGTCATGGCTGACTTTTTCTCTCATAGAGAGCTCTGCTAAAAAAGAATCTTACCAGACAGGTTGTCCTTGACCACACAACTGAAATTATCCACCTGCTCACACCCCTTCCTACCAACCCATTTTAGCTCTTGGATATTTTCCCTGTTAGTTGCTTATTTTATAATGAGTCACTCTTTTCTCTTCAACCACAATTTCTTCCAAAGCTCTATCTTCTGTGTCATAATTGCGGCTGAATCCCACAATGGTAGAGCTCAGTAATTGTGCCTTGAGTGAATAAATGTCTAGCTTGCTCTTTATTAACAATAATGTATGATGATGATGGTAATGTGCAGTTGGTCTTCATTAGTGACAATCTAATGTGATTGATAATATTAAATACAAAATCGAATCGAACAATTTCTCCAGCTGAAGGAATGTGCCTTGTCTGCTTCTCTAAGCCATATTTGATTTGTAGTTAGGATCGCTAATTTCCTCTGCTGGGGTCAACCTTGCAGCAGATCGCAAACCAAATTTCCAATTTATCCTATCCACTCAATTCAAATAAAGTGCCCCATTATGACCAGGAGCTGGTAGGAGGATATTCTTGGGTATCAAAATTCAGGTATGCAACCTGTTATTTTCTTAACTTCAAGACCAAACTCAATTCATCTTGAGCTTAATCTTGCCCCAATTATCATTAAGTTTTATTATGACTTAAAGTGAGAATTGGGCTAGGAGAGGCCACATGTAAGAAGTTTTTATGTGGAAAGCACTGCATAAACATGACATGGTATTTGTTATGTGTATGGGATTTGGAAGCAGACAGACCTAAGCTTCAATCCCAGTTGTACCACTTAAACTCTATGACGTTGGGCAAGTTAATCAACATCTATAACCTTTGTTTGTGAAATGAGTTTAATACTAACTGCCTCCCAGGATCTTTTTAGAGATTAAATCAGATAACCCTATGAAAAATGGTTATCATAGCATCTGACATATAATAGCACTCAATTATTATTGTCATCACTATTATTTTTTTAAAGATTTTATTTATTTATTTATTTATTTTTGAGAGAGAGAGAACATGAGCTGGAGGAGGAGCAGAGAGAGAGTGAGAAGCAGACTCCCCACTGAGCAAGGAGTCTGATATGGAGCTTGATCCCAGGACACTGAGATCATGACTTGAGCCAAAAGCAAACACTTAATAGACTGAGCCACCCAGGTTCCTCTGTCATCACTATTTTCAATCAGTCATGAGAAAATGGCTAAAATAGCTGAAAGTTTATTTTCATTCTTTAAGCTTTCTTCATTACACTTCAAGTTCTCCTTTCCCCATCCTTTTTAGGGTTTATTCCTTCACACTGTCACTTTCTCTGATGATGTTACTCATCCAAAGGGGGAGGGGATCTTTTTTGAAAGATCTGATCATGGTTAGAAGTTCCTACTTATTATAATGTTAAATCAATATACTATTATCCACTCCATTCTCAGTTGGGTTTTTTATCTTTCTCCAATTGTGAGAGAACTTGTACCCCAAACTGAAGGACTTAATATCACCAAGCCAACAGTGGAAAGATGTTGTCTTTGGCAGAGAGCACTATCTATGAACACTGAGAGGGTTGGCTCTAATGGGATCTGAGAGACTCCTTCCCCCTTCCAATCCCAATATTTCCAGTGAGCTGGTGCTTAGCAGTGGGCTCTGTATCCTCAATGAAAGACACTAGCCCTCTTCATATTGCTCATTCATTGAAATACAAAAAAATTGACTATGTAGGGATCCCTGGGTGGCGCAGCGGTTTGGCGCCTGCCTTTGGCCCGGGGCGTGATCCTGGAGACCCGGGATCGAATCCCACGTCGGGCTCCCGGTGCATGGAGCCTGCTTCTCCCTCTGCCTGTGTCTCTGCCTCTCTCTCTCTCTCTCTCTGTGACTATCATGAATAAATAAATAAAATCTTTAAAAAAAAATTGACTATGTAACTACTGAGTGCAATTCTCCTTTTCAGACCAATTTCAGATCACATAGTAGAAGATTCTCACTAGGTACTCCTGAGGAAAGCATACAAATGTCTGATATTGAGATAAATGCTAGGCACTGGCTATGTTAGATATAGGATTCCACAGGGCGCTAAGTAGAAGGGATAATGTAAGTGAGTTAAAATTGCAAAAGTGAAGCTATGAACTTTTGTTTTCTTTCTATATAGGCTGAATTCAAAGATCCTCATTTCAGGCAAATGCACTCCTTCCAGTTTTTGAAAAACATTTAGTTTTAATTCTCTTAGACATGGAACCATCTTTAATCAGTTAATTTTACTGATGAGATAGATGAAATGTGTCTATAATATATAGATAAAATATAGCTATGTGTGTATCATGACATATTCTGTATGTATACCTACCTATTGTCACCTATGTAGAGGATTGTGGCACACTATACATAGAAGATAAATAATTTTCAGAAAGAAAAGTAGAATGAAGGTTGCCTGTACCCCTCCTTCAGTGCTCAATTATGTTGACATAGCTTGAAGTCTGTGCCAAATCATTTTTTCACTTAACAGTGGGGTTAGAATTGTACCAGTTGTTACTTGCTACCACTTAGATAAACAACTGTAGTTAGCACTCAAGTGTGTCTCATGCTGATCTCATCAGGGAACCTGTGTAGGTGGACTTCTTGGAAGCTTATGGTTCAAGGTCAGAAAGGTAAAAGTTGTCCAAGTAACTCTTCCAGACATAAAAACAAGCTTTTAACTGCTCTCTACCTGTCCCTTCTCTCAGCCTTTTGTCCTGTTCCATTGCAGACCTGGGTTTTTATAGTTGCAATGGTTTGATTGCTAGCTTTTTTGTTTGTTTTGTTTTTTATGGTTTCTTAAGTCTTCCAGAATTTTAGTGAACACATACTTCCACTTCCTATTTCATTCAGACATAGAATTTCTAGTCTCAATATTCCAGAAAAGGAGTTGCTTTGAAACCTATACTGAATGGCCACTCCTGTACTATGTGCTGGACAGCAGAGACAGAAAAAAAAATTAGTATGATTCCTCCTTTGAGCAACTCACAATTCAGCCAGAAAAATGACATGATAACTCTTTGAGACGGTGCTGAGCAAATTTCAGTGGACATGCAAGATGGGAAGAATTTATGGAACCTTCATAAAAGAGGTGACACTGAGTTTCCTGCCCTGAGACAAGGGCAGTGGAAGGGCATTCTGGGCAAAGAGAAGGGCATGAGCAAATCAATGGGGAATGGGAGAATGAGAATCATGTTTAAGAATGGAAGCAAGTCAGGGACGCCTGAGTGACTCAGTGGTTGAGCGGCCTGCCTTCGGCTCAGGTCATGATCCCAGTCCTGGGATCGAGTCCCATGTTGGGTTCCCTGCAAGAAGCCTGCTTCTCCCTCTATGTCTCTGCCTCTTCTCTGTGTGTCTCTTGTGAATAAATGAAAAAAAAAATCTTAAAAAAAGAAGAATGGAGGGATCCCTGGATGGCGCAGCGGTTTGGCGCCTGCCTTTGGCCCAGGGCGTGATCCTGGAGACCCGGGATCGAATCCCACATCGGGCTCCCGGTGCATGGAGCCTGCTTCTCCGTCTGCCTGTGTCTCTGCCTCTCTCTTTCTCTCTCTCTGTCTCTCTCTCTCTGTGACTATCATAAATAAATAAATTTTTAAAAAATTTAAAAAAAAAAAGAAGAATGGAGGTAAGTCCAGTTGGGTAGAGTTTAAGGTTTTTAATAAGAAAATGGCAGAAGGTGAGAAGCTAGACCCTCATGCTGAAAACCATGTTAAAGGCCAACCGGAGTTTGCCCATGGTTCAATGGTATGATCAGACTTTTGTTTGGGGAAGATAACCCTTGTGGCACTGAGAAGGAAGAAGTCATAAGAGGCAGACACTACAAATGGAGAAAAGAGGATGAGTTCCAACATTGGTTCTGGAATAGAGCTATGGCATCCAAAACAAAGTCTTTGCAGTCATGCAGCTCAGAGTCTAGGGGAGGAGACAGAAGGATCTCAAGTTTCTAGCTCAATATATGGATGAGATATAGATACTGTTATGTGCTTGGAAATATAGGAAGAGATAAAAGCTCAAGGTCAATGGGATTTTGAATTTGATTTGAGAGTGGTAAGAGGTAAGAATAAACTATCTGGAGACCAATAAGACTACAGATGAGTGGGAGGTCTGGCCTAGAAAGGAGAATGGAATTGATCCTACGTATGCGAGAATCATGAGATTCTGTATTAGTCATGGAAGTAAATCAAATTATCCAAGGGGAGCAAAAAGAATAGAATCAATGACAGAATGCTGGGAAATGATATCATATCTGAATAAGGAAAAGGAATCTAACATATGAGACTTAAAAACATGGCAGGATAAGTAAGAGGAGAACTCTGGAGTAAAAAAGGAAGAAAAAGTTGAAAAAAAGGTCAGGTGTGTCAGGTTTACTGAAAGCTTCTCTTATCCTTGCTTCTGGGTAGGAATGATCTCATTGGCTATAAATCACACCAAGACTCAGAGATATTTCTTCTGCCCTGGATTCCATTTGGTGCATCTTTGTTTTTTGTTATAAATAATCCTCTACTAGATGGGGATCCCTGGGTGGCTCAGCAGTTTAGCGCCTGCCTTCGGCCCAGGGCGTGGTCCTGGAGTCCCGGGATCCAGTCCCACATCAGGCTCCCTGCATGAAGCCTGCTCCTCTCTTTGCCTGTGTCTCTGCCTCTTACTCTCTCTCTCTGTCTGTCATGAATGAAAAAATAAAATCTTTAAAAAAATAATCATCTACCAGAAGAAAAGTACACATAACTTAAAGATAAAACAAAACAAATAAACCTCTCCACAAATTTTCCCCATTCTTTCTATGAATTTACCCTAAATGAGTGGGTAGTTCTTGCTTTGTAGGCAATGGTAAAGCTCAGTGACACACATTCAGACATGACGCACTACTGGGATTGGCTAAAGATTTTGCTCTGAAAAGATAGAAACGAACAGCTTTGGGAATCTAAATGCTATTTCCTTGTTCCAGAATTATCAGTTATTTCCCATACAGGGTTCATTCGGACAAATATACTATATACTGGATGTAAAAAGTTCAAGAATGAGTATGTTTCCTCTTGCCAGTATTTATCAGCTATTATCTTTTGGAAAGTTCATGAGTATCCCTAAGTGTCATTATTTGGCTGTCGCGTGGAACACCATTACTACTTTCCTGAATGCAAAATAAGAACATGATTTAAAGAGGACATGAGATCATTTCTCATTGCAAAGGGAACACTAGAAAATGGACTTTAGATACTTAAGGCACTTTCACTGTTTCTGGAGAGAGGGATGCGGTATTGTAATGGTGAAGAGCATAGACTGAGATAATAGGACACAATATTTAAAACTAAGTTTGTCTTAGGAGATTTTGGCATTGGTCGAGATCTAGTAAATCTTACTGTAATAATCACTTCCAAGTGAGACAGGGGAGCCTGATGCTGGGAATTGTACCTATTGCTTTGGCAAATGAGAATTATTCCAGTTTGCAAAGCCATCTTTGTGCCAGCCAGCCAAAACAAATTGGTATACTTACAGTGTTAAAGTGAGCCACTGAAGCCTCTTCTGCACTACTGGATTCGGATTCTTAGATGGTGATAACACCAAACAGGGACTCGGTTATCTTTAAAGCCCAAGATCATCTGAATGGTTTGAATGCAGTGCTTTAGTACTGGACCAAGTAGGGTTACTTTCTAGATGTACATGAAGCCATGGATGATACTGTCTTGCAACCTGGTTCATTTCATCACCCTTGGGAACTAGACAGAAGGCTGGGGTTGTTTTACACAGTCATCCTCGTGTTTCTATGTGACAGTGACCAAATAGGAATATGAAGAAGAAAACATGGAATTATGTAAATGACTCGGTTTGAATGTCAACAGGAAGTCAATAAATGAAAGCAAATTTCCATCCTTTTTAAATAGAGGAAGGTGTTTCTAGGAGGAAAGTGGGACCAATTTATTTTAATTAAAAATAGAAAGTGCATCTTTGAAATAACTAGCCATGATCTGGGGATGCGGGGTGAAAAATGAAAAGGAATTTGGTGTGAGATTGTACAGTCAGAATTCTTCCTCAACAGTGCTTTTAAACAAGGTAGAGGTGTGATAGGGTCTTTGTATCTTAAATACGGAAGACTATTCTCAATGTTCTTCAAAACAGAATTGGGATGCTCACAAACTTAATGACTTTCCCCCTATTACCAGAGATTTATAGAATCGTGATCTTTCCGGGGTCATCCATCTCTTTTGATTATTGCCGCAGGGACCTACTGAAAGGTTGTCTTGAGACAGCCAAAAAGGATCTGGCCCTAAACTTTTTTTCTCCACCCGCCCCCCCAAAAGTCTCCACTGTTCTCATCCTCTGCAAGTACTTGGAAACAACACATAAAAGTCAGGTTAGAACTTTTCTGTTTAATCAAGAATTAATCAAATGTCAGAGACTCAATGTTCTAGATCAACAATTTCCGGGATTGATACATCTTAATCAAGTAATTAGGTGACTTTTTCGGTGGTGTTTTCCACACCGGAGAGAGGAACAGATTTGCCGCTTTGCTCCGATGGCTGCTAGCAGCAGTGTTGGTTGTTAACAGAGACATTTACACCGAACCACCAGTTGGCAGGGGCTAACACTTTGTTACTTGCTATTCCCACATGCTGAGGATTGTGGGAAGGCTGCCAAGCTTTCTGTTTCATGTAGCTCTTCGGTGCAATAGCAACAAAAAGCCTTGGGAAAAAAAAAAAGAAGAAGAAGAAGAAGAGAAAGGAATAAAGGAAACAATAAAACTAAGTCCCCAGCCTCTCCTATTAAACAGGATAGAATGGGAGATTCTTAGGGACACTTTTGTTTTCTTCTTTTCCCCTTTCTTTCATTCTCTCTCTCTTCATTTAAAAAGCATTTTAAATTGAGGTTGATACCTCTCAAACTTTAAAGCACGTTTAAACTGCCTTGGGGTCCTGTCGAAATGCAGATTCTGACCTGAGGATTTTCACTTCCAACTGTCTCCCCTCCTGGTGATGCTGGTGCTGCCCTTCCTGGACTATTATCTAGATGATGCCAAAGGCTGAAGAGACAGCAGGAGGACTAACACGTGACCACAACTGGTAGAGATGGTTGTGGTTGTCCACACACAAGGCCTCTCAAGTGACTGTGATGCCTTTCTGTTCCACCTCTTGTAGATACCTGGGATTGAGCCTTTTTAAAAATATATATATATTATGATCCCAAACAGTAACCTCACTTATACTGGATAAAATAGTATGAGTTAGAAAATCTTGATCCTAATTCCAATTCTGTTACTAACTAGTTGTGTGACAATAAACTGGTCCTGAATCCTCTCGGTGTCAGTTTGTTCATCTCTGTACTGAAGGGGATTGCTAGTTAATGTGTTTGATGGTTGTCTCAGTAACTAATTTGATGGGATGCCATGACCTACATATCGAAAAGGTAAAATCTGGGGTTGTTTCTGAAACCAGCAGCATCTGAATTGGTTTGGGGGTACTTTAAAATAACCAAAAATAAAATATAAAATAGTAAGATCAGCTCCAAACAATGAATAAGGCTTTTCTACTGTGTGTCTCTGACCACATGAATATTTGAGCCCAAGTAACTGAGGGCTGACCATGACACAGATCATGAGCTGGTGACTAAGCACACTCTAATGTGTGGAGGGAAGTGATACCTAGCTGAAATAGGATGACTGGGAAGGTGGGGAACATGTTGGAATGATGCAAGAGAGTCAGAGGACTAGGTATTCGAGGACATCAGCCAAAGGGTAACAGGACTTGACAATAAGGACTGGCACTTCTGGTTCCTTTGGAGATTAGTAAGATCAAAACATGGCTCCTTCTAGATCAGTGAGACTAAAAGGCAAGAATTACCATGGAGAGATGGGAAGTACAGACTTCATAATCTGTAAACCCAGTGAAAAATGAAAATGCAGAGCCCCTTCATCAGTAAAGTAGGAAATAAGTGCCATTAATATACTATAGAATAAAGCTTCTTCCTTTCTTCTATGATCTTTCTCAACTTATTATAGTGTTTACTTAATACCATTCTAAGTGAAGAAAAAGAAAAATTTTAAATTATTACCATGAATTTTGCCATCTAAAAATTGCACAAGGCCTGTTTAAGATGCAAATATGAGAGCACTTATTTCTATGCAGAATTGCCAAAATGACATATTTCATAGCTCATACATTCATATATATTTTGTTCTCAACACAGTGGAAACATTGCACAAAAATAATGCAACTATTTTTGACTTCTTGGTATGCACATATTCTATCAAAACTTTCTGCCTTTTATTTGCTGGTAAGAAACAACTGAGAAAAAAGAAAGAAAGAAGAAGGAGAAGGAGGGATGGAGGGAGGGAGAGAAGAAGGAGGGAGAAAGAAAGAAAGAAAGAAAGAAAGAAAGAAAGAAAGAAAGAAAGAAAGAAAGAAAAGAAAGAAAGAAGAAAGGAAGACTGAATTATGGGTTGCCCTGATTTTCTCTTTTCTTCTGTCATTATTTTTTATCATAAGTGAGTAACTAATGCAAGAAAGTAACACAAGTAGGAAAGGACACAATAGAGTTCCTATGGATCCACTAGAATTCTGAGCCTGGGGGCATCAATGCTATATGTGAACAGAGAGGCACGGTAGGCATACATATATCCTACATTCATATACAAGTTCCACTGTCCCAAAAGACTTCACGTACAAAATACAGGTTCAAGACTAAACTGTTAAGAATTTCAAGACTCTCACAGCAGAGCATTAAACCAAGTGTGGGACACTGCAAAACTGCACTAGTTGAATGTCCATAAAGCTGAGTCTAGATACAGAAACTGGAAAAAATGAATTAGGCAATGATTGGTCCAGTCAAGAAAAGAATCTGGTAGCCAGAATTGCATTATAGGGACATAAGGAAAAGAGAGATAGGTTAATTCAATGTTGAACCTCTGAACTCAGGGAAATGCTACCAGATTAAGAAAAGCATTTATTTCAGAGTTAGGGATTATATAAATGATGACCTTTGAAAATATGTGACATAACTGTATAACCTGATATATCTTCTCAATGACTTTCACTCCCACTAAAGTGTGTGATATTTTTCTTTCATTATAGAATGAGAGAATTGAAAGGGATATTGATTTTACAGATGGAGAAACAGATCTGGTGGGGTAAAGAGACTTGATCTAGGCAACAAAACTCATTAGAAACAGAATTGGGATTAGAACCTAAACTTTGAAAATCCTAATTCAATATCTCTTTGAGTACCCCATGCTAGTTCCTTTTATAACTCATCAAAATGGCAAGTGGTCTCTATTGGTAATGTTGAAATATTTTTCATGTCCGTAAAAACAATGAGAAGGAAATTGAGAAAATACACTGTTTTACCTTACTCCAATGTTGAAAAGTGAGTCTTCTCTCTTTCTCTGACTTTCATGAGATGGTTTTAAAGGAAGGATTTTTTTAAAAGACTTTTTTTTTTTTTTAAAGAGAGAGACTATTGGGGTGGAGGGCAAAGGGATAGAGAGAGAGAGAGAGAGAGAGACTCTCAAGCAGACCCTGAACTGAGCATGGAACCTGATGTGGGACTCCATCCCATGACCCCAAGATCTTGATGTGAACTGATATCAAGAGTGGGACCCTTAACCAACTGAGGCAGCCAGATGCCCCTAAAGAAAGTATTTTCTCTATAACTTCTGCAGTGCTGAGTTGGATTGTAAAGGATCAGAGGCTGGCTCATTTAGAAAGAGTGATTAATCATACTTACCACTGAAGAGATGAGTAAGGCAGGGTCACAAAGTCAAATGTTATGTAGGTGGTTGCTGACAGATTCATTTGAAACGAATGAATGGGGGTTTTAAAGGGCGAAGAGAGGGATTACAATGGCTTTTCAGTTTAAAGTGTTGCCTGACAAGCTGTCCATAATATAATATCTCTGATTTTCCCCTAAAATCCCAATAAAGATATCAGGAAAAAATGAAAACAAACAAATACCAAAACTTGTTGGTCCACTTTTACCAAATACAACTACTAAAATAACTATGGAGTTTAACAGAGAATGTAATGAACTCAGCTTTTCTCCAGAAATCAAGAAAAACTGCCAGTCTAAAAGGGGAGGCTACTGATTCAGAGCCTTTCATTGTATGCTAACTGAAATCAAGTTGTTTGCTTTGTGGGCACTGCACTTGAGACAATCAGAGTCCTCATACTTGTTCCCTCACCCCATTGGCACCTCCTCTTCTATATCTACCTTGAAATGAAACTCTCAGAGAACAAATCAAAGAGAATAGCAACTGGGGTGAATGAGAAATAAGATTAGTTGTGGCATATCATGTCCTGAGAAGTATAATTCCAAGAAGTAGACCATGGTTTGTTAGCATATGGACAAAATATGCACCAAGCACTGAATGTTTGGCACATTTGGTTTTGTTGGTTAGTTAGTTGGTTGTTTTTTTGCTGTGTATTTAGTAGGTTCAGAGTGAGAAAGAAATAGTAGAGATAGATTTAACTCCAAACAATTTAGTAGAATAACTTGAGTTCAATACTTACTAGGTTCTGGAACTCCTGCGAGGAAGAGTGACCAAGAATATGCTTTCCAGGTTCAAAATAAGAAAAAAGATTCTACCAATACCTAGGCAACACTGACTGAGGTCAATAGAAAGTTGTGAACCATTTCTATTGAAAATAGTATTTCTGGTTAGAAGTATCTTCATTACAGAATGAAGATTACAGAAATTCATTACAGAAATACAGTATATTTTTTAAAGGCAAATAAAGAGAAAGGAAATATCACTAACAGATTTAAAGTAATGGCATATATTTCATGTAGTTTCCTACAGAAACAGAGTAGTTTCAGATAACCGCTGGATGAGCTCAACAGAACACACAATGGCACATGAGAGAGATGTGAGGAATGCCAAAGAACTGAATAAAAGGCACTGTGGTAAAAAAGAAGCTCAGTAAGACGGAAATGCATAGCAAGGACACAACGCATAGAATGGCAGAAATGAAATCTTTGTCAAAGAGAGCAAGGGACCAAAAGAATACTTGGGAAAATTGGATTTTCTGATCTAGAAGATGAACCAGAGAAGCCATCTAAGAATGTAGATAATAAGATAGGTGGTTAGAAAGATGTTGTTAGACATTGAGGAATAAGACTTTGTATCATATTTATAGAATATTGATGTTCCTGAAAAGGGAAGAATAAAAGGAAAAAATACACTAATCAATGATTTAACCAAAGAAGACACTTTGGGAAACAATGGCCCATGTTTTCAAAACAAAATGACTTCTTATATTTCAAGCAAAGTTAATTAAAAAGGAACTAAATTAGGGGCACCTGCATGGCTCAGTCGGGTAAGTGTCCAACTCTTGATTTCAGCTCGGATCATGATTTCAGGGTGGCTCCCCTGGGTGTGGAGCCCACTTGAGATTCTCTCTCTCTCTCTGCCTCTGCCTCTCCCTCCCCCACTCACACAAATTCTCTCTCAAAAAAAAGGACCCAAACTAAAACTTATCTCAGCAAAATTTTGAAATAAAAAAAATCAAGAGAACAAATGTTACATATATTCTGATAGAAATTTATAGATCTGTCAAAAAGTAATTATTGAAAGCATATGTATTCATAGTGTACGTAAAAATAACATTTAAAACCTTAGTTAATACATCCAAATACTGTAAAATGGAAGCATAGGAACTAAAAGTATATTAAATTTTATGAAGTAGTGTGTTAAATTATAGATTCTATTTTTGCTGTTAACATTTAGACATATAATAATTTCAAAATAATTTTTTAAAAAACTAGTAAAAACTATGAAAGTAATACCAACAGATATCTATAAAAAATAAAAGCAATCAATATAATCCATAGAAAAGTATTCAAAACTACCAAAAAGCACAAAAAAAACCCTGAAATCACTAAACCAAGACTGCATAAGACTGAGGAAATATTGCTTATTAAAAGTAATTTGAAGAATCTAATTAGAATCTATGAGATATGGCTAATGCAGCATGTAAAGGAAAATTTACATTAAATATCTATTACTAAAAAGAAGAAAATATACAAAGTCATTAGGACTTCAGCCTTCATTTTACAAAACTAAGAAAAGAACAACAAATTAAACCCAAAGAAAAAAGAAAAGAAGTGATAACGATTCTATGCAAACTCTTCCAGACAATGAAAAGGAAAGAGTATTTTGCAATCACTTTGTGAGTCCAGTAGTACTCTACTACCAAAGCCAGGAGAACCACTACAAGAAAAGAAAACTACAGACTATTATTTCTCATAAACTTAGGTGTGGAATTTCTAAACAAAATGTTACCAAATCAAATTCAATAACATATAAAAAGGATACCAGTACATCATGAACAAGTGAAGTTTTTCCAGGAATGCAAGGTTGCTGGAACATTTTAAAATCAATTACTAAAAAAAATTAAAAAATAAAATAAAATAAAATCAATTACTGAATATACTTGATCATCACAGCAAACTATAAAAGAAAACCATATGATTATTTCATTATATATGGGAAAAACATTGGATAAAATACAACATTCATTTCTCATATAAACCTTCAGTAAACCAAGAATAGAAGAGAACCCCCTCAACCCGAGAAGAGCATCTAAGAAAAACAGACAACTAACATGATACCGAATGGTGAAAGACTGAATGAGTTTCTCCTAAGATCAGAAACAGACAAGAATACTTACTATTCATTTCTACTCAACATTGTACTGGAGGGTCTAGCCAGTCAATTAGGAAAGAAAAATAAATACAAAGTAAAAGGTGAAGTAAAAGTCTCTTTATTTATAGATGACATGATTGTAGAAAACCCAATGGAATCTATATGAAGCCACTAGAATAATAAGCGAATTTAGCAAGCTTGCATGATGTAAGATCAATCTATAAAAATCAATCATATTTTTATACTATCAAGGAACCATTGGAAATTGAAATGACAAAAACAGTGCCATTTACAATAACATCAAAAACATGAAGGGGTAGATTTGACATAAATTTGTGTGGTAAAAACAACAAAAGAAAAATTTAAAAGGACCTAAATAAATATGTGGAAAGATACATCTTGTACATGGATGGATCAGAAGTCTCAGTATTTTATAAGCTGTCGATTTTCCTTAAATTGGTCATAGTATAAGTGCAAAACTAATAAAATCCTGGGACTTATTATTTTTTCTGTAGAAGTTGCCATTGACAAATTGATTCTATAATTCATATGGAACCCCAAGTATCTAGAATATTCAAAATACTTGGGAAAAGAATACATTTGAAGGATTAACATTATACAACTTCAAAACTTATATTAAGCCAAAGTAATCAAGACAGTGTGGTGTTGGTATTGAGAGAGAAAAACGGAGAAATGTAACAAAATAGGGGATCCCTGGGTGGCGCAGCGGTTTGGCGCCTGCCTTTGGCCCAGGGCGCGATCCTGGAGACCCGGAATCGAATCCCACATCAGGCTCCCGGTGCATGGAGCCTGTTTCTCCCTCTGCCTGTGTCTCTGCCCCTCTCTCTCTCTGTGTGACTATCATAAATAAATAAAAATTAAAAAAAAAAAGAAATGTAACAAAATAGAGAGTTCAGGAATAGATTCACCCACATATAGACAACTACATTTTGATCATCTAGTCTTTCAGAAGAAAACAGAATATTTTTGTGACTTTGAGATGGGCAAAGATTTCTTAAATAAAATACCAAAAAAATCGATAAGTTGGAATTCATCTAAAGTAAACCATTTTTCTTATCACATTAAATAAGAAAATGCAAGTCTCCACGCATAAGAAGTATAGAGAGATGGCATACTCTTAATGTGTATATATCATAAGGAGTTTTATCTAAAATACATAAAGAACTCCTACAAAACAACAATGGAAGGCAAACAACCCAATATAAAATGATTAAAAGGCTTGCACATACACTTCTCCAAAAAGACCAATGAACACATTAATAAATAGCTAACATCGATTAGTCACAAGGGAAAAGCAAATGAGATCTATAATGGAGTACTATTTTACACCCATTGCATTGGCAAGAAAAAAATAAAAAGACTAGTGATATGATACCAAATATTTGCAAAGATGTCCAATATGTTTCTGGTAGGAGTGGTCCAATCATATTGGGAAACAGTTTGACAGTTTCTTTTGAAGCTAGACACATACTTATCATTAACTCAATAACTACGCCCCTGGATCTTTATCCAAGAAAACTAAAAACATGTGTCCACATAACATTTTTTTGTAAAATATTGGTAATAGTTTTATTCTTAATAGCTAGAAAAGAAAAACAAACCAAATATTCATCAGCAGGAGCACAGATAAACAATTTGCAGATTATCCATATACAAATAAAAAGGAACAATTTGTGATAAACTCACCAACATGAAATGATCTAAAATATATTCTATTGAGTGAAAGCAGCCAGATGCAAAAGAAAACACATTATTCCATTTGTTTGAATTCCAAGGACAGGGAAAACTCATCCTTAATGATAGAACTTAGATAGTCATTGTCTCTGGAGAATGGGAATTTGTAAAGCGAGTCCAGAGTGCTTTGTCCAGTGATGGAGATGTTCTATTATCTTGTTTGGATGGTTTTTGCATGCTTGGCTACGATTGTCAAAAACATCAACTGTGAGATCAGTGATAGGTATTGAATTTTTTTTTTAAAGTTCTAAACTGCACTTTTGATATAAATTTCTCCTGCCATGTGGGTATATGTGAATATATGTATATATCTATTTAAATGTGAGTGCATAAGTGTGCACATGTATGTATGCATAGGTGCATGCATACGCACACACAAATCTAAACCTGAATATAATCTCCTATAATATTAAAATGGTTCTTTTGCCAGATCAATTTTGTTAGTAAAGACAGGTGGAGGGGGGGCCTGGGTAGTACAGTTGGTTAAACCTCTTATGCTTGGTTTTGGCTCAGGTTGTGATGTCAGGGTTGAGAGATCCAACCCCCCCATTAGGCTCCATGCTCAGAGTGGAGTCTCAGAGAGAGTGGCTCTCTCTCCCTTTCCCCTGGTCCCTCCTCCTTTTAAATAAGCAAATAAATATATAAATATAAATATAAATATATATATATATATATATATTTAAGGAAAGGTGGGTATAGCAGAAAGATCCCAGATACTTTGCTTTTGTCATTAATACCCAGGCACCCCGATTAGAAGGTGATGCTATCTAATATACATATATGTTGCCCCCAGTAATATTAAGCACAATGTTATTGCCGGAAGCAAATTGAAGAGACAGACAGTGGAGATTACAGCGTCTGAACCTAAGTTCATTTTACCTTAGGGGCTCAGTTGTTGATTTTAAGCCATGGGTTTGCCCATGCAAATGGCTTTGGAGTTCATTTTCTACTTTTGTTCTCCCCAACCCTTTTTTTTTTTTCTTTCCTTTTTGCCAACCAATTTAAAACCAAGTAAATCAAACAAACAAAAAGTAGGTGTATTTTCCTCAGACAAGAATCTCAGTAAATTGTTCTCTAAGTAGTAAACTAATATTTTTTTTTAATTTTACTCTTTGCATTTTGTATAGAAGAAGCTACAGGGAAAGAGACAGAGACAGGGAGAGACAGAGAGAGAGATTGAGATTAAAAGGGACTAGTCACTTATACATCCCGACCTCACTGAAGGAAGGATGAAGGGGAGGAACATTCCACATAGCAAGAAACACCAGGCTTTGGAAGTACTTTATCCTTTATGGCTAATGTTTATAAAGCATTTAATATGTGCCTATCATAGTTCTTATTTTATTTATTTATATTTCTTTTTTTTAAGAGTTTTATCTATTTATTCATGAGAGACACACAGAGAGAGTCAGAGACATAGAGGGAGAAGCAGGTTCCCTGTGGGGACCCTGATGCTGGACTCAATCCCAGGACCTCGAGATCACTACCTGAACTGAAGGCAGATGCTCAACACTGAGCCACCCAGGTGCCCCTATTTATTTATATTTCTATTCTAATTTTTTTTATGTTGAGTATTTCAATGAATCTTAATTAGAGTCCCATGGGGTTCTTTGACTTTTTCAAATACCATAATGAATGTGGACCATACAAAGAAAGCAGTGTGTAAAATTCAGCTTTTGCTTTTATGAGAGAGGGATTAACTCCTGGAAGAACAATCACCATTACTTGTCATTCAGATAAGTTTCTTGGCAAAGCCCAATAATAATTACCCTAAAATACTATGGAAAACCAAAACAAACAAACATATCACCACCATGATATCAACAGCAAAATATTTATTTCTAAACACTGCATCTCCAGGGCAAAGTTCTAGAATGCATTGTTGCAGTCAAGGGCTCAAATGTATTCCGTTCCGTATTCGTAGACTGTTAGGTTGTCTTCTTCAGGCGTGTAATGCATTTCTCACTCTTGTGTGATTTTTACTCTCCTTTTGTACACAACGCAATCACTCTGCAGACCCTCAAAAATAGCTGTTTCTTGCTCTGCTTGCAATAGAAAATGATGTGTTTGTACTTTCGGCAGTGCTGATATTGTGTGAGTAATGTCTGTATTTGATCATCTGGGTGCTTATTAGTGCAGGCAAAACATTCAAATTTGCTTTTAAAAATTTTCATGGAGCGGCTGTCCCTTCATTAGAGGTGGGTGGGGAGAATGGGGAACATAGAAGACCCTGGTTTATCTCCTTACACAGTGACCTTTTTTGGAGTCTACCCAGAATTAAATTAGATGTTGCAGCTCAAAGAGTCAGTTCTTATGTCTTTGCTAGACATATAGGACATAGATCTAGCTTTCAATTACGAACATGCAAAAGCCACCGATAATCTCAAACTCATTTCAGACACTCCTGATGAAATTGGTTTCAAATACAGTTGATCCTTCTACCAAAACACTGAATAGCTTTTATTGTTCTTTTCTGCATTTGTGGTCAGAGTGCAGGGTTAAGGAAGAGAAAATGGGAAGAAAGAATTAGGAGCAAAGGGGATGGAGAGGGTAGACAAATCTTGCACAGTACTCGCCATTATCCAGTGGATAATTGGTCCCTTCACATTTTAAATGAGGATGGACTGAGGGCAGAACTTCACAAAAACTTGGTGTTTACCTTCCATAGGGAGGGCATGTCAGAAGGGACAGGGCTAAGTGACAACTCCATCTTAATGTGTATGCTAGACTCCAGGATTTTGGTGCTTCACCCTTTCGAGGAAAGAGGAAGGAAGGAAGTGGAAATCCCAGTCAAAAGAACAAAAATAAATCTGGAAACCGAATTTTCACTTTAAAGAAGAAAAGGTCTTAGTTTTTTTAAGTCATGTATTTTTTTCTTTTATCAAAATCTAAAGAAGAAATATGTATACAAAATGCATCATTTCCTACTCACCAAATCCTTAGGATGCTCCCTGAAAATGTACTTTGTTCCAGATCTCAGGAAATGATCAATGAATTTCTTTTATCTTTCATTTCTACCCTGCCTCTCTCATTTCTATATTTCTAAGTCTGCATCTACACTAAGTCAACAAATAAGAAATGAAAAACTCACACTCGTGATGGTTTTCTTCTCATGCAGTTTGTGAAGCAACTTTTCTGATAGATGTCTTCATGGACCAGAATAGTTGTTCCCAAGGAGTGATGTATTAGTCACGGGTTTTATGCCTTATAGACACCATCTTGTGTCATCTCGTGCCATCAATCTTCTCTCCCGACATGTGATGGCTCAGCAGAAATTCCAAAGTGAGAGGGAATTGGTGGAAACCTTGTACTTGAACTTTCAGAAAAGTCCTATCATTTGTGAATAGAGCCATCAGGTCATTCTTGAATCAAAACCTTCAGTGAGAGAGACAGGCCTAAAGTATTTTGCAAAAAGCAGAGAAGTGCTGCATGGGCACAAAATGAACTCAAAAGAAGTGAAGCAAACCCAAAAGAATGAATGGAAGAGATTCATTCTGTAGAAAAAATTAATGAGAGAAGCCACCCAGGTTTACATTCTACTCATACTTACCCTGAAACAAAGAGACAAAAGGTGTACCATTGATTTTTTTTTCTTATTGGATCACCTTAAACCATTTTAATGTTCCTATTTCTCTTGATGGAACCAACCTCATTTATAGGTATAGTGCCAAAGTGCCTGGGAGAAAGGCATTGTGGACAAAAGTTCTCCTAGCACTTGGGAGCTCACCTAGGAGCCCTGTTACAGTGGCACAGCCAGATGCCAGATCATGCCTGTCACCTCCCCCCCTTTTTTATACTGAGATGTTTTTAGACATGATTTCCATATTTCAGTAGGAAAACTGGGGTGGTAGTCTTTTTTATTTGCTTGTGAGAGAAAGAGAAAGAACATCAGAGCAACAGGTGGAGAGTAAGGGTATTGGTTTGTCTCTACAGAACATACGGTGAAAGAAAGCAGGGTCCTTGCCCATGTGGCCACGTGTCCAGCCTCTCCAGGCTTCAGTTCCAGGGTCGGCCCAGCCTGTTCCAGCTCACCTAGGTGACCAAAACCTCACTCTTCCCTCTGGTATCCTCCAACTGCTCTTTCTTCCTCTGTCCCAATAACCAAGTTGCCACCCCACCAAAATTACAAACATTCCCTGAGGCAAGATAAAAACAACCCCAATGCCTCGACACCTTTCTGATATTGTTTGGGAATGGCACCTCTTTATTTTTTAATCAATCATTTGTCACAGCCAGTGTCTAATGCTTTCTCCACTCACAAAAGTGAAGCTGGCAGCTGGGGCAAGCGATGCTGAACACCACTGTAGGGAAGCTGGCACAATCTGAAGTAAAAGTCCCCTGGCAGGAAAAAAAAAAAGAGAGAAATACTTGTAGGCAAAATGAGACCTTGAGTCTGACCTCTGAGGCTCCTTCTCTCGCCTCTTGAATTCTGATTGATGATAGATTTGAGGGTTTGGTCTTCCTACAGGACTCCTGTCACCTCCTGATGTGTACTACATAGAGGAGAGTCTACTGTCCATGCCCAGAGTGAGAATTAATAGTTGTGTGTGCGTGTGCGTGTGTGTGTGTGTGTGTTTTCCCTAACAGCCACATGTTTGTTCAGATTCTTGGCATTTCTCTCTTTGTAGAAGCAAAAAAAGATGCTGCAATGGAATGACAAAATAAGAAGAGCGGGAGGGGTTTGCTGGGCTCAGAAGTTTCGAGGAGAGAAAATAATGCAACTGTCTTTGTAAATGCTTGTTAACACTAATCATTTAGAGCACAGTTTCACAAAGATTAGTTGGGATTTGTTGTAAGCCTATCTGGGTGGTAGAGTCATTTGTGCTTCTTGCCTATGGGAACAGCTGCTATTTAGTTACTTGATTGAAGAGAATCACGCCCTCCTTGCCCTTCCCCCATGGGCTCTGAAACTACCTCACTGCGGTACTGGAATCAGAGCCAGGTTCTTCATATTTTATTTAAGCCAATTTACTGCCCAGACAAGGTCTTTGAAACATGGCACGGCTGCAGTGGCGCCATTCATCTTTTGCCTAGAAATGTGACTTGGCAGGTTGGAGGGGCCCCCACCAGTCTTGAGATAGAGGTTCCTGTCACTGCCAATGAGGAGAGGTCATCATACCTCTGGAGCGCATCCTGACCCACTCAGCTAAACTCTCCAGATGTTCATGGCTCCCTGGCACATCTGTCTTGTCTCCACCGTGCTTTCCAGGAGGCCCACACAGAAATCTGAAGGAGCCAGAAGCTCGGTGTTTGCAGAAGGTCTCCTGTGACTTCGCCCTCATTGAAATGCCAGTACAGTGCAGGTGGAGAGGCATAGGTGACCAGGAGCTGCGACACCCCTCCACACAAAAGAGGTCCCATTGCAAATGTAGCGGGGCCTTTTGTGGGAATGTTAATGCTCCAAACTCTGGGATGACTCAATTATCTAGATTTTCAAGTGGAAGATTCCCAGGTGTCAAAGGGTAAATATTCCCAAAATAACCAAGAATGAGAATGAACTTCACTTCATCTCTCCTCCCCAAAACTTAAAAATTCCAAACTTGTTACATTAGGATAAATCATGCAGAAACACTCCAGCTGTTCGTTACTTTGTGAAAGCCGAATTCAGCATCCCCCCCTATTTTTACTTTGTTTTTCAGAGAGTAGTTCTGAAAGGATGTGTCTGGTATCTGGTATTATCTATCTATAATTCCCTCTACATTCTTTCCTTTTCTTCTGCCACTCCTCATTTTAAAAAAAAAAAATTTCCAACAGTAATATTTGCTTTAATCAAACTTCCCAAACCTTTAGTAATCCCAGAGAAAATTGCATTTTCAAAAAAGCATCCGACATCATTTGTTCCTCTGAGCAACGGAAAGAAGGGGCACGCGTTGGTTTAAGGAGACACATCAGTGCAGTGAGATGTGCTTTAAAATCAGACTCCGATCGCAACCAGCTTGGTTCTGATCTGTGGTCTTGAGCAAGTTACTTACTTTTCTAAGGCTTATTTTATTCAAATTTAAAGAGAGGGGGAAAGACCTAATAATCAACGAAGAGGGTTGTAAAAGCAAAATAAACTAATATGTCTAACATGTAATGCATAAAATATATAATGTGTTTGGCCCATAGTGGGAGGTCAACACATTTCAGTATCCCTTCTGGGAGATCACTGGCTCCAGATCTTGAGCATATGCCCAGACAAGTCATGGAGCTATTTTTTATTTCTGGTAGCTGTATTGTTCTTCAATGCATATCTCGCTTAACGATGTGGGATATGCCAGAGAAGGAAGTGGAGCTGCCCTGCATTTGGTGGCTCCCCGCTCTGATGCGTCAGCCCCTTTGAGACCATCCTCAAGCCACTCCACCCCTGAAGAAGCTCCAGGAAACTCAGAATATCGGACATCACCAATTCAGACAAACGCAGAATCGTGAGGTTTTAGAGCTGGAAGGTAGCACAGGTGTCATCTATCTAGACCAGTGACTTTCAAATTCAATCGTGACCCACCCTAAGAACTAGTGTGACCCAGTGCTCAGGAACTTTGGTGCACACATTATATACGTACATAACTGAAGTGAAACTTGACAACAATACTTAGTTCCTTTAACTATGGACAATATTCTCCACTATTTTCCATCCTATGTCACTTGAAGGTAATGTTTATCAGTGCCACCACATTGACTGTGTGATGGCCATTTGACAAGCAGTGATCTACACAGACAGACCCAGATTGGAGACAAAGAAATTGAAATCTGGAGCACCTGGGTGGCTCAGTGGTTGAGCATCTGCCTTTGGCTCAGGTTGTGACCCTGGAGTCCTGGGATCGAGTCCCACTGCTTCTCCCTCTGCCTATGTCTATGCCTCTCTCATGAATAAATATATAAAATTTAAAAAAAAAGAAATTGAAATCTGGAACTTTTCTTTTTCTACCTCATAAGGGGTCATCTTTCTAAGTGGTCATCTTACATGAGATTGCTGCGACTTGCTTTTACCGTGTACTGGTAAACCTTGTCCCCGAAGGGGTTCAGAGTTTAAATCCATATGCTCTTTATCACGGGCAGATCCATAGCAAAATTCTCAGTGCCCCACAGCACATGCTGCAAGGTGCTTCCGTGAGAGATACCGAGGCATTTGGTCCAGGCCCTCCACCTTAGTCCTTGGTCTCTGACATGTGTCACCGAGGTGACCACTGAATAATGCAATGAAATAACAGGTCTGAATTAGGTCTTCTTGATAGAACACTTGGAAAATCATGAAAATGACTTCAAACCTTCATCGTTCCTATAACCCCTGAAATAAAATGGATTGAGTAAAGTAAATGCTGCTGTAGCCTGTGGCCAACATCACGCCAGCTTCTAATGTTCCTAAGCTTCTGCCTCCACTCGGCGACTTCTCTGTTTCTGCCGCAGCTTGATGGTGTTCTCCCCTTTCCTTTGAAAGTTGCTTCTTGATAATAATAAAATTTTTAGCCCCAGTGAATTGGGAAACACAACATCAGAAGCAAGAAATATCACGGAAACATCAGTTTTAAAAATCCGTGTGACTGCTGGATTCTGCTCCGCATAGGGCTTGAAATTAATTATTAGTTGAATGGCTTACTTTTCCTTTTGCCTCATTTTCTTTTTTTTTTTTTTCTTTTTTTTTCTTTTTTATATTGGATTATGCTGTGAGTGTCCTTGTCCCTGGCACTGGGATGAGTTCTCCTAGTAAAACAGATAACCCACGTTGAGAAGTGAGGGAAGAGCTTGGGTTGTTGACTCACACGGATCTGGGTTCAACTCCCACTTCTCTCACCAATCAGCTCTGTGAACTGGGCAACAGACTTTATTTCTCAAATCTTCAGTTTCCTTATAACCGAGGCTAACAATAAAGCAGATGTGGGGACAATGCTGGTGAAGTGTTCATCCTTTTAAATGTAGCCAGCATATGAATGTTGATCTTTTCCCCTCTTCCTTTCTCATAGTGAAGTGAGAAATGTGAAATATGATCTAGTCAGGCTGTATTTATTTTCAAATGAATCAAGTTGTTTGGTGTTCTATTCATAAAGTGGTAAATTATTTTGAAAGTTTATAATCCATGGACTGTGTAAGGGTATGTTGTTATAAACTGGTTTTTCAATGACTTTCCTTATACTAACACTACCCTGTAAGGAAACACCGACTAATGGGATAGAATTGACAGGCTTATCATTGGTGATAAAATGTGGATTTCAAACACACGTTTAATTTTTCTGGGTAATAATTATTGGGTCAAATAATCCCTAAGAATAGATATGTTTAATTATTCAGATTTAATAATTATTGCCCATCAAAATTCCAACTGTGTTTCTGGCACCTGCATCTCTCTGAAGTGAGAGCGTGTCAACTCCATCTTGATTAGTGAGTCAAGTCACCACCTTGTATCTTATCACAATGGAGTCTCACTTGCAGAGTCGTTCAGCTGCTGGCCTAGTCAAAAGTTCAGAGAAGAAAAATTGTACAGCTGGATTAGCTCGTCCGTTCACTGCGACTTTTTTGAAAAGTTCCCATGAAAGCAAAATCTTTGGTTCTTATAATGTCAATCACATTGGTCTGTATTGTTCTTCTGAGAATAATAAATAATTTAGGGTCAAAGAGGATTGAAAGGAAGAAGGCTTCTTTTGACCCCAATTACACACATTTTCTCTCACCACTTATGCTGTTATGGAGACCAGAGAACATGACCACACCCTGTACTCCTGAATCACTGTAGATACTGCTCTGAAATTTTTCCTCATTCTTTCCATCATGTCTGCCCATCAACCAGAACAAGAAATAATATTTGAAAGAAGAAGCTTATCTTTTTAAATTTTTTTCCCTTTAGGCTTCTCTAGATTTCTCTTATGTTCTTTGCAATTGATCGTGTACTCATTTAATTTGTTGGATGAGATCCATAATGTTGGTGTGATGACCATTAATTAGTCAATATTGAAAATTCCTATTAGAGAAGACAAATAATGCAGAAAGTCACATGTCTTTGGCACTCATATAAGGAAATGACTTTTGTGGCTATAAAGGGGATCCCAGACTATAGATACTGTAAATCCAAACACCTCGGAAAGTCCAGAGGCAGGCTAAGACTACAGAGCCCCAAGGAAGACAATGATCCGAGGAGCTTTCCCAAGAACATAGTCAATGTGGAGCAAGTGAAATGAAGACACCTTTTAAGTTCATAGGACTTATGTACAGTGTTCAGATTGTCCTCAAACTCTGCTCTTTTCCCTTCAAATTTGACATAGAGCTTTAGTTTTTTTTTAATTATTTATTTATTTATTTATGATAGTCACACACACAGAGAGAGAGGCAGAGACACAGGCAGAGGGAGAAGCAGGCTCCATGCACCGGGATCCCGACGTGGGACTCGATCCCGGGTCTCCAGGATCGCGCCCTGGGCCAAAGGCAGGCGCCAAACCGCTGCGCCACCCAGGGATCCCGACACAGAGCTTTAGATAGAGAAGTCTCAGGAAAATCAAAAGAAACAGATAAATTTTTAAAAAACATTTTTTATTTATTCATGAGAGACACACAGAGAGAGAAGCAGAGACATCGGCAGGGGGAGAAGCAGGCTCCCTGTGGGGACCTCAATGTGGGACTCGATCCCAGGACCCCGGGATCCTGACCTGAGCTGGACGCAGATATTCAGCCATTAAGCAACCTAGGAGATCCAATATAGAGAAAATTTAAGAAACAAAGAACTCCACAAATCTCTACCAAGATACTGGGAACTCAAGAAGCCTTTGAGAAGTGGAGAGGGCATTTCTCCTCTGCAGAGAGAGGTCTGGAGAAGCATGACAGAGAAACTGGAAGGTGTGCATAGCACATGTAGGCGACAACAGCCAGATGGGGGGCCAGCAAGTGAGGCTGTGATGGACCATGGATGTAGCCAGAGAACCCTGCCTTAATGTCAGGAGCAAGATAGAAGAGTGGGGGGAATATTTTGTTCCAGGGGCTTTGTATTCAAGATCACTTGGCACAGAGAAAACCAAAGACTGGTCTGAAAAGGTAAATGTTTGCAATCTGACTCAGTGCACAGGTGTGCGGCCTGGCCCCAGCTGCTTCTTCATGAGTACTTCATTCCTCCCTCTCCCCCGCTTCCCTGTGGCTGAGCATCACTTTCTCTGCCACAAACAGCTTTTCCTTGCTGGATTCTTCTCTGCCCCGGCTACCGAAAAAACGAACACGGCTTCTAACTTGCCCTCTCTCTTTGAAATTGGGACTGCCACTGCTTTTAATTCTTAAGAACTTTTACTGTCAGTGAATACAACAACACCAAGCAGCAGTAAGCAAGAAGTAGCAAGCACCAAGCCGGTTGCAAAGGCTCAGAAAGCTCAACACGGAGACTGTGAATGAATGAGTCCCGGGGTGTTAGTGCAACAACACCCGTGGCTGCAAGCTCCCCTTTCTCACACCATAGACTCTCACTCCCTTTCCGCACGGTTTTTATGTTACTTTGGGGCCTCTGGGGAAAAGACGCTAAGACAGCGTTAGAAATGTAAGAGATTCCTGGAGAGAAGTGACTGGGGAAGAAACGTAAAGGGCAGAGGAACAGGTATCCGACTACGATGCAGGTGCAGCGTCTGCGAGAGAGGAGGGGGCAGGAGGATTGCACAGAAAGAGCCTCCCACTTGGGTCAACTCCAAAAACCGGCTCAGCCAGGCCCCTGCGGCCCCTGCAGCAAAGTGTGTATGCTGGAGGAGCCCTGCCCCACATGAAAATGCCCCTCCCCATATTCCTCGCTGCCCCCCCACAGCCTGCCCCACCATAGTCGTGGCTAGCAGCAACCTGGTGGGAGCTGATCCTGGAGGTACAGCAACTGAACTGTGCCCTGGTGGCCCTGGGCACATGGGGTCTCCGCAGAGGGAGGAGGGAGCGGCTCAGCTCCTGGACTGGGTGTGCGCACCCCAGACCGTGGTCTTAGGGGCCTCTGCTCTCCCACTGCTATTAAGAGGCCGACTTCTGTGGTCACTTCTGCCCTCAAGCTTGGCCCGCAGGAAACAGTTCCCATGCAACTCCTTAGTGACACCGGTGTCCCTCGCCAGCGCGCTTCTGATGGTCTTGGTAGCAGGTGTGTCCTCGGGGCCCTCCTGGGGAATGGTCAGCTGTTGGGTCATGATAAGGCCACTCCAGATGCCCACATCCTCAGACTTCTTATCCCTCCCCATGCTGTCTGCTGTGGCAACTCAGACTTTTCATCTATGCACAACGTGGACAACGGTGCTTTCTCCAGGCTTCTAAGGGCCATACATCCCTGAGATCCTTGCCACAGGACTATATCCCGTGTCCCAAGGAAGTGCTTCCAAATCAATAAATTCTTGCCTTTCCGTTTTTATAGCCTGGTTCCTTTGACCAAGTACCTGTAAAATGCAACCATGGCTTCTACTAATTCTTTTAGCTTCTTTGAGAAGCCATCTCTTTGTTCTCTTACCAATGGAAGCCATCCTCCAGCAGGATTATGCTGGGTTTTATCTGTAATGATCAATCTGGCAGCCAGGAGTGGAGGTGACAGGTACTGAGTGGACACCTGTTGCTTTACAGGAGAGAGACCTCTGCAGTGTCTTCCCCCACAGGGAAAGTGCTAACTCTTCAAGGGGGTGGTACCTTGTAGACTCTGAGCATCCAGGTAGGTCCACAGAACCACAGTCATCAAGGCATCCACTCAATCCTATTCCATGTTTCAGGGACCCTGGTTTCCCAGACAGGACTCTGACCTTAGCGTACCACCCTTGCTCAAGTCTCTAAGTATTAAAGACTGCAATTCAGCTGTGTCTGCTTTCCTACTGCACAAGATAAGGACTTCTTTGCAAGCTAATTACGAAGTCCTCTAGCTCTCATACTTCATCTCTAACTGTTTGTTAATGGACCTCATAATCTCATTATCTCTTTATTGCTATTCAGTGCAACTTAGTAATGGCCAGCCAGCTCCACTGTCTTTACATGAACTATTTCTTCCACACTTTACAAGTACCTGAATCTTCCCTCTGGCAATGGCATGCCCTTCCACTGAGTCATCTTCCCAGGTTACCCTGGGTGTAAGCCTTTACCAGTTCGGATACCATCTTGGGCTCCTGAGACTATCGGTGCTCCACCTAACACATGAAATGAGGTCCACTTATCAGCTAGATTCAGAGAGTGATCATATCCTGATCCCATTTTATCACTGGCTCTCTGGAGCCACCCCCAGGATTGATTGAGTCTTTAGGGCCCTCTGGGAAGCTGTTGCCAAGACTGAATTAGAAGTACAAAGGATTTTTAGAGAGAACCACCTGTGAAGTGTAATGGTAGGGTAAAGAGAGGTGGGCAAGAAGAGCTTCAGACCAGGATACAGAGTGCTGACACCTCTTGAGAGAGAAAGAGAATGAGCGAAGATTGAGTAGGAAGAGCCACACACTATAAAGCAGCTCTGAGAAAGTCTCCGCCGAGCTGCTGAGGAGCCCACAAGGAACGACTGCCTGTTAGAGCAGTTCTACATTGGTAGAAATGGTTTGACTCTAATATTCTTGACCTGCTCAGACATGGGCTCAAATGCTTCTGGAAGAATGTGACAGAGTCATTTAGGGCCTGCCCCATCTAATCTTCCCTTGATAAAGTCCAGGCTCCTCAGACTATCTGCCTTCCATTTAGATTGACCCTACTGTAGGGTCTGGAAAATTCCCAGTACTTTCAAGAATCTGCTTTCTAATCTCTTTTACTGATGAGGACATTATAGATTTTCCATTGGTAAAAGGTAGACTATTGCTCCTACTTCAGAGAACTGTTAATGTAGGTTAAATAATGAAATATTTGGAAGGTGCCACCCTAGGGCCTAGCACCATGGCAACTGTTTAAATATTGGTTTCCAGTACCCTCCTTACTCAGGCTGCCTAAAAAGTGTCCCCTGGTCCACTGTTAATTCTGCCTTTTTGTTTGGAAGCTTCCTCATCCACCTTCCAAAGATAATTCCTAGAACTATTGGTTTTACATTAGCTCCCTTCAAGATTCCTACTAAAGTCCATCTTTTCCTATTTAAAATTTGCTTTTGGGGCACCTGGGTGGCTTCAGTCAGTTAAGCGGCTGCCTCTAGCTCAGGTCATGATCTCAGAGTCCTGGGATGGAGCCCTGCCTCGGGGGTGGAGGGGGGTGGGTCCCTGCTCAACGGGGAGTCTGCTTCTCCCTCTCCCTCTGCCCCCACCCCCCATTCATGAGCTCTCTCTCTCTCTCTCTCTCAAATAAAAGAATAATCTTTTTAGAAAATTAAAAAAAAATAAAAGTTGCCTCCTGTATTTAACCTGCTTCCACATTTCTGTTCTATCCATGAGGGATATTCCTTGAGCTCTTCTCATTATTATATTAGAAAGACTTGATATTACATCCCAGTGGAAGAGTGAAGCAATGTGACTTAGGTCACCAACTCCGCCATACGCTGTAGACCCATGTCAGCCTGCCCATCTTCTACCCTCCTGAATAGAGGGTGGAATATCATCATGTTCAAATACTCTAAACTTAACTGAGATTACAACAGACTTTTTATTTATTATTTTTTAAGGAAAGAGTGCTGTTCCTTTACTCATTACTCCTCACACTTAGCACTCAAAATACACATGTTCTGGGCATATGCCGCCACAAATACACAGACAGGCCGACTTTAAAAGAGGCATATTTTTGCACTCCTTGACATCTGCTTATGTTGGTTATAAACACACAACTCTTCTGTTTGTGTTTCAACATGGTCAGAAAACACACTTGAATGTGTCAAAGCCTGTCTGTGTACTCCTTAATAATTGATGGAAATTGTTGCAGGCACAGAACAGCCTCAGTCAGGTCATTTAGGGACTCTGGCTGGAGCCAATTGGGAAGAGTAGGGAGGAGGAGGCCGTGACTTGGTGGGCTGTGGGTAGCAGGTAGACAGGGTGATCCTTTTTCATCCCCCACCTCTGTTCCCACCCACCCCCATTTCTCTCCCTCTTCCTTTTTGTTCCTTGAGAAAAATGAGATTAGGTTTCCCATTCAAGACTCAAGTAAATTAAGAAAAATCACGACAGATTTCTCATTGTGGATAAAGGGAGACACGAAAGTAAAGAGACCCTTTTGCCCTCTGCTCTGCTGTTTGGCCAGCAATCCAGAGGCTCCCACAGCTCCCACGGTTGCATACATTTGAGTGTGGGGACAGAGCTGATTGTCATAAGCTTTTTGTGGTACCTATTCTGATTTGGGAGCACCTACATTTACGACAGTAGTGTGGCATTATCTTGGCTTTCACACACACACAGAGGCACAATTTTCTTTATTTGCATGTGGAGATTCTATTCACAGCCATCAGTCATATATATATGTGTACATATACATATATATGCACATATATATATATATATACACAAATGGTAGTTGGCTTCTTTTCACGGCATTGCATTTTATGAGCAAGCCATCTTCATTCATGTTTTACTGCAGAGAGATCACCATTACTATTAGACATGTGAAAATAGGAGCATTGATTACTCACAAAACAGCAAAAATTAAACAACCTAAAGCACACAAAGCAACTCATCAAATTCAGGCGACTGGAAGTATGGCTGGAAGGTTACAGCTCCTGTCCAAACTAAACCTTTTAGCAATGATTGCACTGCCTTTCATGCTGTAAATGACAGTCCCCCAGCAGGCTGCACTCCTCTGATCCACCTCACATCCTCTCTGTAATTGGCTGCCTGTGAAACCTTCCTCACAGACAGCCTTGTTAGCACATGGGGAAAGAATGGTACAGGCAACATATCAAAAGGCTGAATATGGAAAGAGAATGAAAGACCCCTGCAGCCTGCTGCAGCCTGGTAATTGGCGAGCGAGAGAATCTCTGTGTGTGTGTATGTGCGTGCATGTGTGTGTGCATGTCCACGGCAGCCCCTATGTTGAGGATTGCCAAACAGAGGGAAAATAATCAGGTGAGGGGATAGAGATACTGTGGGACAAATGCAGTTGAGTGAATGCACACTGGCAAAGAGTGCACACATTTCACAGGATGGTGTCCCTGTCTTCAGATGAAATCTGCCACTGCTGCCACCAAACACCTGTGCAGTTGTCTCCCGATCACCGTTATCAATGGAGTTGATCACCATAGTCCAGAGGCTCTGAGGCTTTGACTTTGTCCTCTCTTTAAAGTGAGAAGGTGTGATGGAGAATGAAAGCATTTGCCATTGAAATTCCCATTTCCAATTTGAAAGTCCTGGAGAGTATAAAGGAAATTGCACTTGGAGTGAGGAGAACTGGGTTTAATTCCAAGTTTGTTGATTGTTGGCTGCAGAACATTGGGGAAAACTATTCACCTTCCAACCGGCAGTTGGTTCAACCTTTAAATGAAGATGATAATCTCTATTTCGTGTGATTTTCTGGGGATTAAATGACTTGATGTGGCAAGCCCCAGGGATGATCATACCTGTTTCTTACTACCTGTTTCATTGTAGTTATTGCTATTTCTCTTTGCTGTGAAAAAAGCACTTTGTAGGAACTTAAAAAGGGTAAATGGGGGGCAGCCCAGGTGGCTCAGCGGTTTAGCGCCGCCTTAGGCCCAGGGTGTGATCCTGGAGACCCAGGATCGAGTCCCATGTCGGGCTCCCTGCAGGGAGCCTGCTTCTCCCTCTGCCTTTCTCTATCTCTCTCTCTCTCTTTCTCTCTCTCTCCCATGAATAAATAAAATCTTAAAAAAAAATAAGTGTGAATGGGGTGCCAGGGATGCGGAGTCGTTTAAGCATCTGATTCTTGATTTCAGCTCAGGTCATGATCTCAGCTTGAGCCCTGTGATGCTGTGTCAGGCTCTGTGTGGGCATGGAGTCTATTGAGATTCTCTGTCTCCCTCTCCCTCCCCCTCTACCCCCTCCCTGATCTAAAAAAAAAAAAAAAAAAAAAAGAATGCAGCCTCCCTTTGGCCTGATCTTATGGCTGACTTTAGCATGGCTGAATAGTTGGTGACATCTTTCCTGTTCCTTTATTAGAAGAGGAAGAAACATCTTCCCCATGTGAATTAGGAGCCCTGAAGGTCAGGAAGAAACCTCACCCATACAAAGTACACTCCATCAACACAAGGTGTAGCTCTTGCTCAGTCTGCTAATGAGATTCTCTTCCCTTGACCCCCTAAACTAGTCCCAGAGAGGTGCTCTGCTCATCCACACAATTTTACAAAATGTGATATCCTCCCTTCAAAAAGAGCACAGAAATTATTACCATTGTTCTTTAACTGTAAGAATTGTCTTCCGTTTCCTCTTTGAAGTAGAAGTCGTGTGCCACTTAGATTATTCCCTTGGCAACCAAGGCATCTACTCTCTCAGTTTTCAGGAGTGTCTGCCGCTAGTGCTCACAGCTGAGTCTCTCCCTGGGAATTTCTCTCAGCCAACGGGCACTGGCTCACCCAAGTTTGTGTCCCTTCCCTGTGACCGCCTTTATCAAATGACTCATGGATGCAGATATAAATAGTTGGTTCTATTGCCTCAACTAGTGACAACTCTTAAGGGCCACCCCAGCCCCAGAACATCCCATGAAATCAGATGCTCTATTTTCTCCTCCTTCTCTCATCCCTTCTTGGATCTCTGACAGGGGTTTTTCTTGAGAACACTCCAGCATCAGGTAGGGTCCTCCAAGAGGCAGATGCCAAACCAGAATTAGACATACATATGTGTTTGGTAAAATGCTTGTGAAAGATGGGGCAGAGGAAGCAAGAGTAAGCAGTGGAGCCTTTAGACTGTATCACAGGTCTGGCACCAATGAAGGGGGAGAGGAAAACATGTGGTATTGAGTGAGAAAAGTCTCTGAAAAAGCCTAAGCCTGCCTGATCAGGGGTCCAGGGCAATGATTGCCCATTAAAAGAATCCTGAGTTGTGCAAAAACTTCCTGACTGTAGGACCTTTGCCATGGAGAAGAGCGAGGAGACCATGGTCACAGTGTGAATGCTGGAAAAAAAAAAAAACCCTAAACTAAAGGCATAGCATCTAGAGTCTCTCAGTCAACCTTTCCCTAATAGCAGGTTGTTTTGTGGGTAGATGGGAGTGACACATCCCCATGGCCACCAAACGTCCTTGATTTTCTTCCTAAAATGAAAATCTCCATCTCATAGTCATTTTTCAGGGAATCTGACATAAAAGAGTTGGGATTAGGAATCTTCTGAGAAAGCAGATCCTAAAATAGGATTGTGAAGCTGGGTCATGTGAGGGCTGGCTGGTAATGATGGCATCACCACTGGAGGTAAGTATTCAGAGTTCCTGGCATGTGGCAGTTATGTCACTGTTAACATTTCTGTGATGGTTAAAGGAGATGGAATCTTGATGGAAGGGAGGCAATGGCAGATGCACTCTCTCAGGCATTTGAAAGGATGGAGCAGTAGTATTATAAAGACAAAGGAATCAGCTGCTGTTTCTGACACAATTTTGTGCAGGAGAAAGACAATGAAATGTTGAGAATGATTAATCACCAATTAAAGGCAAAGTGTGAAAGTCAGAGGATCTCTCTCCTGCAGCACATAGAGACTCTTATCTACTGTAGCCAGAGGGCAGAACAGGCCAAAGATCAGTCCCAGGACTTAATTATAAGTATAGCAGAGCTCCAGAAAAGGTTAAATTCTCAACTCTGGAAAATCTGTTTTCCCAAGGTCAAGGACCCTTGTTGGGGAAGAGTAAACTCTAAAGTATCTAAATCAATATCCTCACATATATTAAAATCCCAGACACTTTGAAATCTTGGAGCCTGCAGAAGTGGCCCACTCATCCTTATTAAACAGCACACACTGCCTTCCTTGCTGAAGACAATTGAAGACATGTCTGGATGCCTCATAGGACAGCATTCAGACAGGTATATCTACCCCTCCTCTCTTTTCATGGCCACTGCACCAGAAATCAGGGCCAAGTCATTATATAACACATTTGTAAGGCCAGAACTTGGTAAAGAAGGAGATAACTCTACTTTGACAGAGTCCTGGGACCCAATCCACATATCCTGGCAGCAGATAAGGAGGGGATTTTGGAACTGAACCCCAAAGGTTCTAGATCACAGGGTTGGAACATAAAATTTGCTAGAGGAGAGTTTCTTAATATAGGAGCACTTTCCAAGACCCCAAAACAGCTGCCTGGGCTCAAATCTGCAGAGAAGGATGTGCAGATACGAAATTGGAGGAAAAACAAAGGACAAGGAGAGCCTTTTAGGCCATGATGAGAACTCTGGACTCGGTTCTCCTTCATGGGATTGATTTGAATTCTGTATTATTAGATTTTAAACTATTTTAACAATAAAAGAAGGAAGTAGTTTCTCTAAGAAACTATACACTAGGCATGGTCAATACAATTCACTTGTGCTGCCAAACTCACGTCCTCTTGCAGACTTCAGAATAAAACTTCTCCTGTAACTGAAAAAAGGTTTGAGATTGCAAAAGTAGCTAATAAGAACATGTTCCTAATTTCAAGTACTTATTGGTATAGGTTAGGATCTATTTTACTTGAAATTTCTCTCAATTCTAAACCAAACACAGAAATAAAACTGGACATGCAGGCCAAAGTAAGGCTGATATTTTATTAAAAAAACAAAAACCTGATTTCAAATTTTGGTAATGATCTTAATGTTCTCATTGACTGCCATTAAGATCCACTAGTTGGAAAAAAAAAAAAAAAGATCCACTAGTTGGGACTCATAAAATAAATCATTGTAATACAATACCATTGGTTCCAACTACTTAATACTTTAAGGTAATAAATAAATAAATAAATAAATAAATAAATAAATAAATAATCATTATTTGTTTAAGTAAACACCACCCCCAACATGGGGCTTCAACTCAGGACCATGAGATCAAGAGTTGCATGCTCTACCAACCGAGCCAGATAGGCACACCAATATCTTGAGGTATTACTTTGTTTCCAAACAGTATCCCCCTTGGGTAAAATATGAATTGAAAATATCAAGCATAGGTAATTGTGAGCTGATAAGGGATTTAAGAGTGACATGGTGATATATTTGGGGAAAAAAATCATCATCCTGATGGTGAAGTCAGACAAGAAAGAGAGTTGAGCCTGAAGCAGTTATTTAATCCTGGGAAAAGCTGGTCCTATGACTTCAAAAAATCTCAGTGGGAATGGGGAGGAGAGAAGACAGAATGGGGTGGCAAGTGCTGAGGTATATAATCTACTACTCCTGGGTGAGGCTCAGATGCAGAGAGTGATGAAGGGTTTGGGGTGGTGACTTCAATGACTGGATGTATCTGACAGCTTCTTTGTCTTTCACTTCTTGTGCAAGCCTGCCGCAGTGGCTCCAACATAAAAAAAAAAAAAAAAAAGGTCTGTGACTATGTTTTGAAGTGTTAAAATACATGTCAGGGATCCCCAGGTGGCTCAGCGGTTTATCATCTGCCTTCGGCTCAGGGGGTGATCCTGGAGCCCTGGGATCAAGTCCCACATTGGGCTCCCTGCATGGAGCCTGCTTCTCCCTTTGCCTGTGTCTCTGCCTCTCTCTCTCTCTCTCTCTGTCTCTCATGAATAGATAAAATCTTTAAAAAATAATAAAAAAATACAGTCAAATATTGATGCTTTGGTTGGCTTACGATCCTTTGAAAAGTCCATTCCAATAGACTTTTATGACCCTACAAAGTGTCTGTGCTTCTCTTAAGGGGCTTTGTCAAAAATAAGAACCAGCTCTAATGCCTGCATTTTTCCCCCATAGTGGCTTCTTCTGAATCAAACAATGTCTTCTACTTAGAATCCTCATTTTTAAGAAATCCTTTTAACACCATAATTTGGAGAACATCTAAATGGAAAATCCTCTTTATCTCCTATCTACTGGGTAGAATTTCTAGTACTGCATTTGGTAGGCAATAGAAATGCTTTAACCAAAGTTCCAAACTTGCTCATGCTCTCCTATGTATTAGAAATATTTAAGGAAAGATCTTAAAAAAAATAAAAAAAATAAAAAATAAAAAAAAAAGGAAAGATCTTTATTTCTGAAGCAATTACAGATACATAAGAATTTGCAAAGAAATGTACAGGGAGTTTCAGTGCACCCTTCATAAGGAAATATACTTTAAAATTATCTAGGAATTAATTCCTGAGTGCTTAACAATACACACACACACACACACACGTATATATGAGACTGGGTAAGGCAGGGATATGAGATATTAAGGCAGAAAATAGCAATATTGACATGTTAATGACTCATTAGCTTTTCCCAAGAGTAGCTAAGCGTTGCTATGTTTCTAAAGGTGTCCTGTTTGGACCAAAGTCAATGACAAAATCCTCACAAGTATGTGGAACCTGAAACAGTAAACATATTTCTCCGGTATTTAATTAACTCCACAGAACATAAGGCAAGTAAAATCCATCTCTAAAGGAAAAGCAACAGTCACAGCCATAAGCATTGCTCAAATGCATATGGGCATGCTTGCATGCTTGCATGCACATGCACACATGCACACACAAGCAAAATGAGTAGTTGTCTGGATTTTAAATCTGAAATATGCCTAATTTCTCCTGTGCACTACATTTCTAAATATCTTGGTCTTTCGTTGGCTAAAAATACCAAACATTATTGAAGAGACTTGTAAGATTTTGGGCAAAATTTCTTTGAAATATATGACTAATTCAGATACCTGACTTTTTGCACCCAATCTTCTCCTAATCCTGAATAGCTCTTTTGTCACCCTATTTTAACCCTCACAGTGTTTTTCAGTTCTTGCTCTCCTACCCTTCCATTAACTGATGTGACCACATATCCCAGACAATGTGAAGTGGTCATACTTTGTGCATTTTCTAGGCCATTTCTAAAATGTAAGTTTCATCTTACATTTGCATAGCATTATATAGGTTCAAATACTTTTTACATACATTATCTTATTTCCCTGGCTGAGCGCCCAACGTGGCAAGTATTATTTCCTGATTCAATAGCATAGAAAGTTGAGCTTGGGTTGATGAAGAGATTTGCCTTAAAATTGAATAACTAGAAGAAAATTGAATAACTAGTTAGCACTAAGGACTGGAAAAAGATCCTGGATTTCTACTTCTAAATCCAGTGGTCTTTCTTCACTACCACAGCTATAGCTGTTGTCATCAGAATATCCTCAAATTCTCGAGCTTTCTGGGACTACTGTCAGTAACTATTCCAATAAAATGGCTGGATGCCCCACATCTTATACTGCCCCATAGCGGGAACTACGCTGGAAGTCATCTCTTGAGGATGACGACATGGCCTCAGCCTGGTTTCATGCATGATCACGCAGAGGGCCACGCTGTGAACTGATCCACCCCAGATCATCGTGTAAGCAAGAAATGGACATTTTCATTCCTTAAATCACTGACGTACTATTGCCTTATCTTACCTAGTTAAACCTTTGTAGCCAAATATACCCATTAAAGAGGCTCCTTTACTGAAGGTAAATTCTCTCCCTAACAGAAATGCTATCTTTACCCAAGAGCTTTTTGGGGGATGCGTTGTATTCCCGTTACACTATGTAGGCTGAGGTAGAAGGCAGGAAAAAGCACAGGCCCTGAGATGAGGCCAACATGGGGTCAGGGGGCACAGTACATACATTTAGCTGGATGACTTGAGGTAAGTAGATTCATCTCTGAGCCACAATTTCATTATTATGAAAGCGGACTATTTGGGGAGAAGTAAATATGATAACAGGTGTACAATATTGTAGCACAGTTTTCCTGAATATATCTGGCATATGGTGAGCAACCAATAAATATTAGTAATAGTTATTATTGCTCATGGAGTCCATGTCAGGCTTATCCCTGGTTAAAAATATATATGGTGAATTATTTTCTGAAAGAATGGACAGTTGGTCCTCAGAGACTTCACCCCGAATGTGAGGAATGTGGACACTTAACTGGCCCTGCTTGCTTTCTCCTGAATTATGGTCTCTTTCAAACTTTATTTTTACACTCCTTTGTAACATACTTTCAGCATAATGCTATATCCAGTCCTTTATGATTTCAGGAACTTTTGTTCTTAGGTCTGATACCTTGTCCATAATAAGCATTCAAAAGTCTTCATTGATCTTTTAAAAAAATTTATTATTTATTTATTTGATAGAGAGAGAAAGAAGGAGAGCAAGAGCAGAGAGGAGGGGCAGAGGGAGAAGCAGATTCCCCTTTGAGCAGGGAGCCCGAGGTGGGGCTCGATTCTAGGACCATGACCTGAGCCCAAGGCAGATGCTTAAACGACTGAGCCACACACATGCCCCAAAAGTTTGCATTAATCTTAACTCTGGTGCACCTATGTGGTAACTTGTAGATCCTTCGTCTTATCAGTGCCTTATAAGCCAGCATCCAAAAAGCTAGATACACATTTGGAGGACGGAAATAATTCATGGAAAGATGGCACAAATGTAGAAGGTGCAAAGATAATAGGTGAAACCAGTTAAGGCTCTAATTCAATTCCTTAAAAGCTTCTTTTCCTTAAAGCATGTTTGAAATATGCATTCTGTATTTCACAGTAAATACACAGAATTTTTAAAAAATATTACTATTAAACTATGACCATAGATTATCTTACCACTCATTGCTAATCTTTTGGTTTAATTACTCCTATTCTCTTTTCAAACACACAGACATGCGAATGTACACTGTTGTTTTGTTTTGTCTTTGTTTCTGTTCTTTTCCAAATTTGAATTCCTACCATTCAGTTCTGTATTCTTCTATTTTCTTTGAATATCTCATGTAGTAAACATGTTTCCACGCAACAGTCCTTTTTTGGGCCCAATTTACATTTCTACTATGATGGCTCAGTAGCCACTTAACTTTGGGCTTGGAGTCAAAGGAAGTTTTGAATTCTTAAATTTTCTTTTGTGGCAACCCTTCTGCAGCTGTTCTGAGAAATGCTGCTTTTGTTAAGATCCTCTTGGCTTTTATCACCTGGCTGTCACTTATTTTACAGAGTTAGCAGGGCTATTTGAGGGTGGGGAATCCATGCCACTCCCTGGCACTTAGCCTTGAGAGTATTTGCCAGAATGGACCTAGGGAGTGCTGTAGGTCATTATCAGGAGGGGATGGATCTTTAACTCCGCCTCTAAAAGCTCATTCAGCACACACACACCTCTTATGTCAATGCTTTGACTGACCTTTTACTTTTTTTTCTGGTATCATGATTAAAAAGTATGTCTTAATACCAACAATACTGAAATGTATGCAAGTTAACATCATTGAGAAAGGAAATTGGTGATGACTTCTCAAAATCTGGTGGTTTAGGTAGTCTGTGAAGAGATGGGGTATGGACCAGGCCCTGGAAACCTCCACAGAGTACAAGTCAAAAAACATTGAAGATTTCAAGCTGCCTGTGAATGTACTTTATCTTATGGAAGATGAGACAGTAAATTATTGCATTGCACCTAACGGATACAGGGTGAGGGTAAGAATGAAAAGGTTTTTCAAATTTTTAGCCTAGGGTTTTTAACCTTTTCTCTCCTCTTCCCATCAAACCTGCCAAGCACATTTAGTAGATTCATAATGCTGAATTGGCAAGCGAGTTCGAAGGTGGGGGTTGGGAAGACAGAGATGAAAACCAAGGGATTCCATTAGAAATTGCTTCTGCTCCCTCATTAATCTTTTACAGCAAATAATACATGCAGAACTCAGGCTACTGAGGTCTCCAAAGAATATCATTTTTTGTGAGGTTATAACAAATTAAAGAAATAAATTAAGTTACTAGCCCAGCAGGGAAGTGCTTGAAATCCTAGGCTCTGTAGTCTTTACTGCTGTCTTAAAATTATAATAACAAAGAGGCCTTTTCTTGAAAAAAATTTCAAATATTTATGATATATATTATATACATGTAAATTGCTAATGTAGTTTCCATTTTGTTTTGTTATTAACCTTAGCATACTCCAAAAGCCCCTCTGCCCTAGTTCAAAACTCGTACATGCTACTCATTAATTCCAAGTAGAGAAAAACAAGGTATAGAATGGACTAGGACCGGAAATCTGGGATTTTTTAATATAGAAGTAGAGAAGTATACACTCTGTCTTTGGCTTTGTGGATTTACATGCATAAAATATGGCTTATTCATACAAAGATTGCCTGGTTTCCAACATATAGAGAGATGAACGTAACAGAGTTCAGTTTGGGGCATTCAGTGAAGGAAGGTGAGCTGTTCCAGTGGAGAGGACACTATGTCTGCCAGTGTGCATGCTACAACATAGTGCCACATTTGACCTGCTATGTGGTCCACTTAGACCTCCTTGCAGCACCCCTGTGAAATGTCCCTTTCTTACTGGTGAAAATTGAGGCCATATATACTAGTCTTCTAATCCTGATCTAGAGGGAGGTAAAATGGCCACTGACCTGTGGCCACAATTCACACTGCACCTCTCTACAGCGTAATTGGATGTTGGAGCCAGGAATAGAGATTAAGTCCAACTCTTGTTCTCATAGAAGGAAGTAGGAGCAAAGACATGTAGATACAGTGGTTTCAACTTTGCCTTTCTGACTTGCAGCTAGCTCAGTCAAGTATCTTTTCCTCTACTGCAAGTGGCTCTCCTTTGGTATACATACATACATACACACATGTGTGTGTACCCCCTTGTGCACACACACACACACACACTTTAGCCTCTCCCTCTCATCTCCTAAGACAGTTTCTAGAATCTCCACCTGCTGTCTAACCTCAGAGAATATAGCATAGAAGACATGAATACACTCTAGTAAGAGGCATCTTAGTTAGTCCTATGAGAGAACTTTTAGGCAGCAAAAGCCATAAAATATGGAAAAGATTTATGAAGGAAAAGCATGTGCTCTCCTTCTTATGTATGCCTATGTTGGTTTGCTGGTCTGGGTAATTTTCAGCTGTGGATGAAGATTGACCCATGGGATCTCTTTGAATTTCAAATGCTTACACATTCAGAAATGCTCCTGTGTACATTTAAGTCATCATAATCTAGAATAACGATGTGGCACAAGTTTCAAACAAACCATGCACTCTCCATGATATAGAATGGATGTAGTCTCTGAACCTTATTACCTAAACCTGAATGCATCATTTTCTTTTGAAATTAACACAGAGGACTGTCATGGATTGGGTGGCAGTTGGGGAGGCAATGGAGAAAGGGTTTGGAGGAGGAGAGACACCGTTCTTCCCTTGACTTTGCTCTTAGAAAATATTCTCTGTCAATCAGCCTAGCTATTTTTCTTCTAAAATGAAAGGGCTGGAGTACATGAAGTATAACCTTAAAAGTACATGATTTGGGCACCATCTCTGTACATTGACTCTTTCCTGTTATGATATCAGGCACTTGACCGCACTTGTCCATTTCCTCATGCTCTACCTTAACCACATATAGTGACACTCTAAAGGCGCTACTGATCAGCTGTCATGTGATTGAAATCCAGATAAAAGAGAGAAGGTGGTGAGTAGAATTCATCATTTATCAGTAGGCAACAGAAAGCAAATAAGGACAATATTGACGAGCAATGTGTAAGCTTTAGAATCAGGAAGAAAAAAAACAAACCTGTATTTGAAACTTACTCTGTCTCTTATTAGCTATTCATACTTGGTCAGATCACAGCATCTTCTGCATCAGGTTACTCAGCTGTAAAATGGGGATAATGATAAACCTACTAATGAAGGTGAATAATGCACACAGGGTGCCTAACATAAAGTAGCTCTTGGTAAATCCTCAGAGACTAACTGAAAAGTCTCAGCACTAAGATGTCTGAGTCCAGGGTGGTTCAGAGTTGGAGAAGAAGTGGTGGCAAAACTACTCCCAGTGGTTTTTGGTTCCTTTAGCATTTCGGAGGAAAGATCAACTACTTTGCCTGCAATAATCTTCATTTCAGCCAATTTTGTCATGCTTAATCTATTTTCTGAACCAAATAGCAATGGACACCAACAAGGCCCTGTTGGTTTGCTGGGGCAGAGCTCGAAATTAGGATTTGATGTCCCCTACAAGAGGATATGACAACTGTAGGAAAGTAACTTGCATTTCGTAATATTCATCCATGCACATGTAAAGCAAGTTAAAATTTTCACTGAGATTTGAATAAGATAATGTGGGCAATTTCCTTATCACGTTAATGTCCTTCCTTCTTCAAAGGAGTATTTCTTATGTGATAAACTTCCAATGGGAAGAGACTGCATCTTATGCTTATTGCATAATGGTAGCATCTAATATGAATCAATAAATGCTTATAATCAGATAGTCCTAGACTCTCAGAGTTAAAGACCCAGTGCCTTCCATTTAGATCCATTGATGGAAAGCCCATTCCATGGCTCCTCTGATGGACTGGTTTGTTACAAAAGCGTCACATGGGTCAGGTTGAGTAGCGCTAGTTATTAAAAAGTACTGTCCTGTGTTGAACAAAATATCTATCTCCATATAATTGTGATCCATCTACTTACCATCTCTCTGAAGAAACTCTTGCTCAACAAGAGGCCAAGATCAAGATGAAATGTCAAATACAGGTGAGTAATCCTATCAACATTGGGTTAAATATGGATTAAATAAAGCCCTGGTCAGTGGCAGCAAATTCAGGTAGGAAACACAATTTGTTGTACCACATTTGTCTCCCTCATCTTTAAATTCAGTTTGTTTTAGGTGTGGTCAGTGCAGTGGGTGTTTTCCTTTGAGCCAGTACTTGACTGCAGAAATTACTCACTTCTTATGTCCTGTCTAATATCCCTAAAAGTACTTTTGCCTACAATAAAAGAAATCTAATGAAGAATGGCTCAATAAAGACACTAATTTTCACATGGAACAAAAGGTCTAGAGGTAGGCAATCCACTATATCATGTTCAGTGGGCTAGATCTTGGCATCTTCCCATGATGGCCACATATCCAGGATGAAGTGTCTTATCTGTTGTCATATCCGTCCTCTAATCAAGTCAGGAAAAGTCTTCCCAGGAGTCTCCAGAGACATTCTCTTTAAACTCATGGACTGAGAAATGTATCGCCTGACACATTAATGGCAAAGAGGCATGAAGAATTTGTACTTAAAATCTTCAAGGTCAATAAGAGAGATAGATTAAGAATGAGTTTGGACTAGGTGTTGAGTAAATGAGTTAGCAGTGTGTGCCACTCATCTCAAAGACTTTCTCTGATCACGTGGTTTAAGTACACTGTCCTTCATCTAACCCCACATACCATTTACAGCCCATACGGATAAGTTATTGGCTTCTTGGCAATATTTGTATATGCTTCTCTTGTGATTATATATCTGGGTCATCTCTTCGGGAGCTGGCAATAGGTTTTGAAATATCTTAAAAATGTGTAAAATTGCAAAATTTTCCAAGGGCTTCCAGCTACTACCTATTAGTTGGTTTTCTGTAGATCACAAATTTTACTTCCATTTTATAGAGAATTTGAGACTCAAAGAAATTATATGATTTACCAAGTTGGGCATGATTTATCCAAGACTAGAACTTATGCATTTTGATTGTTAAACCAATGCTTCCTCAACAATTTTTTTTTCCTCAACAATTTTATGTCACAAATGATATATAATTTTATACATATGTGTATGTATATGTATTATATGTACACACATAAACCTAGAAAAGCTAAATACATTTAAGATGCTATTGCATAACTATATATAGTTATACATGATTGACCTAAAATTAGAAAGTCTACTCAAAGTAGTCTTATCTAAAAAGTTCCTGAAATCTATCTGTGGATAATGCGTATCATAACTGTGCTTAAGTTATTATCCAAACCAAACCACTTTTAAGAGTGAGTTCTCCCCAATTTCTTTAGAATAATAGAGTGATCTAGAACTTTCTTTCATAAGAAGTAACTTCTAGTCAACCAGGTAATGGATGAGGATGGTGTGGCAGAGCTTGGAATTTATTAGGAAGTAAGAGACTGGAAGAAATAGGCACTGTGTATGCTCAGAGTTCTCAGATTAATTATTTTGTGAACATGAGAGAAGATTACATAAAAGGGTAAGAATTAAGTATATTAAAACACAGTATTGAAATTACATATTTAGTAATCAAACAAGAATATATTAATATTCATATGAAATATGAACTGGTTGCCTCTCTGACAACAAAGAAAATGTGAGCTTCACTTTTACTATGCTGTTACTTTTCTATTTTCTTTGCAATAAGAAATTAAATCATCCAAGATGGAGCAAAAAAGGGAATGAGTAAGGAGAACACACTTTGGGGGGAAGGTTTTCCTTACAACCCTGATCTTTTTCCTCCCTGCTTTGTTCATTCCACACTGTCACCTATTTTCAACAACAAAAAAACGATGGTATGCACCATATTCCAAATGTTATGGAAGTATTAGGTCTTTCAAGGTCATTCAGGCAGCTCACCATCTAGTGAGGGGGACAATAAATGGACAATAACGATTGACAAGTGCTATAGGTATAGTTTACCCTGATATGTTTAGGGAGGATATAAGATGACTTGAGGAACTGCTACAGAACTGCTAGGGGAAAATAATTTTTTAACAGCCCTAATAAAGAGTCTGATTCCACACTTTTTGATGTCTGACTACTGACAGCCTTTGAGCCATACCTCTCTTTCATTCCCTTCTGCCTCGCATGTGGGAAAGCCGATAAGAAATCCCAGACGCTCCCTTCTTTGGTACCTGTGGGAGTTTCAAACCATGCAAACCCCTGCCCATGAAAGAGCACCTTCACCCCCGTCCCTCCACCTAACCACAATAAAAACCCTAATCTCCTTCTCAACTCTCTGAGCACTTTTCAGACCAACTTGGGAAGCCTGCCCTACTATTTCCAGAAAGCCACATGATGTGAATAACAAAATTTGCCATGCTTTCTTGGGTATGTGTGGTATCATTAGTCTTGACATCTGAACTAGATTTTGAGGTTAGGGGATCATTTATGTCTTCAGAGTGGCCACAACAACAGCTTTATGGAAGCATAATGTACACATTATGAAATTCACATGAAGGGTATAATTCATTGATTTTTAGTAAATTGATAGTTATACAATCATTACCAAAATACATTTTAGAACATTTCATTACCAAAAATGATTTTTTGTACTAGTTTGCCACTAATCCCTTCTCCCATTTCAGCCCCAGGCAACCCACTAATCTGCTATCTGCTGTCTCTATAGATTTGGGGTTTTTTTTGGACATTCCATGTGGATGGATCCATATAAATGTATTCTTTCGTGCCCCAACATAATGTTTCATAATGTTTTCCAAGATTATTCTATGTTGATATATATATGTACATACATGTATATATACACATTTATATATATATATATATATATATATATCAGTATTTCATTCTTTTTTATTCAAAAGTTTTAAAATCAACTGTTCTAAAGCAAAAGTGCCAGAAAGCTGGCCTAAAAATAGTTTTCAGTGTTTTAGGCATTACTCAGTGGAAGAGAAAAACCATTTGTCATCTTTTCCAAAGACAGTAGAAAAATTAGAAATAGCTACAACAATAGAGTATATATTGAATTTAAGACAATATTTCCTCACTCTCCTCAAATAATAAATCCAAACACCTAGTGAATTTCCTTTCCCAAATATCTTTAAGAAAAAATACAGATAGCGGGCTCTCTGTTCCCAGTAAATGGCTGGAACATTATTGCTTCTAGGTCATTATTTGTTCCTTATGTTATTTTATTACACACAGTATAATACAATATTATAACTATTTCCTTGATGTTGGAGAAAAGGTGAATACAGTGATTGTTTCTATTACTAGCTAACTTTTGTTTTTTTTTCATATAATAGTAATTTTTCGTATAAATTACCAGACTGGATATCAGATACTTCAACTAGCTTTGACTAACCAGTTGTCTTATTTTGTTCACCGGTACAAGAGTTAAATTAGTGATGGTTTCTAAATTCCTCTTTTAGTGATGGTTTCTAAATTCCTTTTTTAGCCTGTGTGAAGCCTCCTATACCATGGACACATCTCATATTGGTTGGTTTTTCTTTTAAAGTGATGCAAAGTTCTTCTTCCAGGATTGCTGGATCAGGAAATCAGGACCACCTCTTCTGCTAAGACCAAATAAAAAACCTGGACAAAGTAAAAATTACATCTTGTTAGAAAGCTAACAAGAAAGTGAGGAATTACAGAGCCAAAATTAGGGAGAAGAATGGATGTCAAAGAAGAAAGCCTTGCCTTTAGAGTTCCTATTCGCCTAAAGTCATCTACCTATTCCAAAATTAGTGGCTGGCAGCCTAAGAAGTTTAACTAAATTTTTGACAGATTTACAAGTCTGGAAAAACAAAAATAAAGTCACAAGCCTGTTAAGAAACGAGCCTGGACCCAAAAACCAAACACAGCCAGGGTTTTATTGCATCTATGGCTTGAGCTGAACCGAAAAACATCACTGGGAGAGAGAGGGAGGAAGGGAGGGAGGGAGGGAAGGAGGGAGGGAGGGAGGAAGCTACCTTGTTGACCAGGTGGGAGGCCCTGCTTATACAGAGAAAGTTCCATCGCCCCAACTGGTTGGAAGGGTTGTGTCCTGGTTGGTTGAAAAGTCCTGGTCTTAATTGGTTGGCAAGACCTCATCCGGATTGGTTGGCAGAGTTTCGTCCTGATTGGTCGATATTGATAGGCCGCTCAGGCAGCTCACTCGTCTTTTTAGGAGCCTGGGTCCTCTGTTTTAAGTTCAGCTTCTATGTGTGGCGCATCCTTGACTGCGTCCTGTTTTGCTTTATAGGAAAGGTGGTTAAGAATAGCTGGTGTTGGGACGCCTGGATGGCTCAGCGGTTGGCGCCTGCCTTCTGCTCAGGTCGTGATCTGGGATCCGGGATAGAGTCCCACATTGAGCTCCTGCAAAGAGCCTGCTTCTCCCTCTGCCTATGTCTCTGCCCCTATCTCTATCTGTGTATCTCATGAATGAATAAATAAATCTTTTTTTTTAAATAAATAAATCTTAAAAAATGAAGTAGCAGGTGTACTATGTTTCTCAGTAGGTGCTTGTTCCATGGTCTCTAACTGCCTCAAGCCCACCAAGGAAAGCAGACCATTATAAACAAATATTCCTGCCTTAGTTACAAAAAAAAAAAAAAAGGTAAGCATAAATTCCCTGTAAAGGAAGATGGAATTCTAGGTTACAAATTACCTGCAAGTTTTATAAAAACAGAATGTCCTGCATTTGATTTAAAGGGACCAGGGATACAAAAAGGACATGTTTGAAGGATGAATATCAAAAGAAACAACAGAGAATACAAGAATTCCGAGAGGTCATGCAGATAATGGGGCTTTTAGACCAGGATTTTAAGATATCTATATTTCCTGTGTTCTAAATTCCCATGAAGGCTTTCATCAGAACACTGGAAAATATTTGAAAAAAAGAAAAGAATGAAAATTCTAAAACCTCAAAAACAAGAAACAAGAAGATATTTAATTTAATGTAGATAGATTGAAGGAAGAAAGAAATAGAGTCCAGGGAAAATATGACAAAAAAAAAATCTAAACTGAAGTGAGAAAAGAATATAGATGGAATATAAGAAAAAGAGGAAATAGTGAAAAGGCTTACAAACATCGCATTGCAGTAGAAAAGAAGAGGACGTGGTAGATGCAATATAACAAGAAATAATAGGTGAGAATTTTCCGAAGCCAGTAAAAGACATGAAGCCCAATATTAGAAAAGATGTATAAACTTCGGTAATATAAAGAAAATCACACCTAGGACATCACTGCAAAAATGACTAAAACCAAAATCATGGAGGAAATCTTAGGGGCATACAGAAGGGGAAATGTATCTTTATTGAAACAGCCACTAATTGCACAGTTGTCTTCACTAAAATAACAAAAACTGATTCAATGGAATTAGAGCATCAAATTAACAAGGGAAAACACCTTTCTACTTAAAATTCCATAATCAGTGAAAATATCTCTCAGAACTAAAAGTGATAATAAAGACATTGGCAGAGTCTCTTCAAAATAGAAAGAACTTTTCACCCAAAGATGGAAATTATTGGAAATGATAAAGAGCACTTTTTGGAAGAAAAAAAATGACTCTAGGAAAAACTCAAAGCTGCATAAAGGAATATAGGCCCACCATGGAAAGCAGTGTAGAGGTTCTCTAAACAATTAAAAATAGAACTACCATACCATCCAGCAATACCACATTGGGGTATATAGCCAGAAGAATTGAAATTAGGATCTCAAGAAGATATTAACATCCCCCTGTGCGCTGCAGCATTATACATAATAACCAAGGTGTGGAAACAACTCCAGTGACCATTAGCAGGTGAATGCATACAGACAATGTGATTTAGATATACAATGGAATGCTATTCAGCCTAAAAAAAAAAGAAAAGAAAAGAAAAAAGAGAAAGAAAGAAAGAAAGAAAGAAAGAAAGAAAGAAAGAAAGAAAGAAAGAAAGAAAGAAAGAAAGAAAGAAAGAAAGAAAGAAAGAAAGAAAGAAGAAAGAAAAAGGAAAGGAAAGGAAAGGAAAGGAAAGGAAAGGAAAGGAAAGGAAAGGAAAGGAAAGGAAAAAGGAAAGGAAAGGAATCCTGCAATATGCAGTAACATGGATGGACCTTGAGCTTATTATGTTAAGTGGAATAATCCAGAAACACAAAGACAAGTACTGCATGACTCCACTTATATGAGGTATCTAAAATCATCGATTCATAAAACCAAAGACCAGAGTAGTAGCTACCAGGGGCTGGGGAGAAGGGGAATGGGGAGTTATTAATCAATGGACAAAAGTTTCAGTTAAGTAAGATAAATAAGCTCTAGAGATCTACTGTTTAACTTTGTATCTGTAGTGAACAGTAACGTATTTATTGTATACTCAAAATTTGTTAAGAGGATAGCTCTCATGGTAAGCATCTTATCACAATAAATTTTTTTAAAAATTAAAAACATAAAATATATGCCAATCAGTATAAATAAATAATAAATAAATAAATAAGAAAGAATTAAAGCAACAGGAAAGGAAAATAGGCAGCTAATTCTAAATTGATACAGACTACGTAAGACACCTATAATGTCTTATAGGATTTTTTTAAGATTTTATTTATTTATTCATAAGAAACACAGAGATAGAGGCAGAGACATAGAGGGAGAAGCAGGCTCCCTCGGGGAGTCTGATGCGGGACTCAGTCCTAGGACCCCAGGATCATGAACTGAGTCAAAGGCATATGCTCAAACATGACCCACTCAGGTGCCCTGTCTTGCAGAATTTAAAAATATATAATAACAATAGTACATAAGGTGGGAAGTGGGGTTAATGGAATTTAAATATTCTTAGGATTTTGCATTGTTAGAAAGAGTTAAATGTACAGATTTATTTTTAGGCTTCTCTAAGGCAAGGAAGCATTTTGTAATCTCCAGGAAATAATATTCTAACTCAGAAATGTGTGAAGTAAATTTAAGTAAAAATATTTGTTAGTGTAGTAGCCTTGTGCCAATTTTGAGTTTTGATATGTTTCTTCATTTGTTTATGTTACATGTGAAAAAAAGAAAAAAAATTGACCTTTCAAGAAATCAGTGCAAAGAATCATGCAAAAGCTCAAATTCAACTTTATATTTATCTGTTATGAAAAAAATCACCTGAAGGTGACTTTAAGGCAAAAGAACACCCCTTGTTTGAAGGTTGGAAGTTCTGGAAAGGGTACAGCCATTTTAAATCCACTGTTGGCCAAAGTATAAGGCATAAATCCAATTTCTGTGCTCCTAACGTGGACCATATGAACCAATGCTGCTAACAGGCCAATTTACTCAAAGGGTCATGAATCATTTCCCAAGTTTGGGTACTATTACTCACCTTAGAGTGAAGGCAGGTACAAAAGAGACAACTAAAAAGGAACAGGAGCAGGTGAGTTGGCCTCATTTACATAATTCTCTGACCCCACTGGGATATAAGCTTCTGGAAGGTGAGAATCAGTATCTAAGTACGTTTTCCAGGCCCAAAAAAGAGCTAGCTAGCTGGCTTGTTGAGGGAAGGAAGCTGTTTGGGCTCAGATTCAGGAAAGAAGGTATTTTTTAATCTTCACCTGCTTATTGGCTTTGTGACCTTCAATGGTTTGCTTTGTATCTCAGGTGTATTTTCTGTATTGTAAACAAAGTGTTTTTTTTTAAAAAAAAAAGATTTCATTTACTCACAAGAGACACAGAAAGAGGCAGAGACATAGGCAGAGGGAGAGGCAGGCTTCTTGCAGGGAGTCTGGTGCGGGACTCAATCCCAGGACCTCAGATCACAACCTGAGCAGATGCTCAACCACTGAGCCACCCAGGCATTGCTAACCAAAGTGTTTTAACTTGAAGCAGTTTAACTCCTAAGTGTAAGGACGAGAAACATGTGAAAGTATTTTTGTTAAAAGTCTATCATCATTTTCATTCCATAATATCTGTCAAACAATTCAGGTCAGTAGCATTTATGGATGATTACGAAGAGATGGACAGATTTATAGTAAGCATGAAGACAAAACTAAAGCCTTCTACATTTGAGTTAAAAGCAGTTGCTTAAACAATTGCAAGAAAAAATATTCAGATTTTCACAGTGAATAGGACTCAGTAAGAATTTTAATTCTGTCATGTATTATACACTGCTAATACAAAACTACTTGTCAAGTTCTAAATTTACTTTCCTTTCATTAAGTCGTCTTTTAGATCAAGTGCCTTTTTTTAACCTGTTTCTTTATAATAGGAACACAGAATGCACAAAACCAGAATGTTAGCATGATCAGATTTTCACTAATCTGTTAAACAGTTTAATCTGGAACTTTCGTCATAAACAAAACATGTATCATTCCAGGAAAAATAAATATGTGCATTTGGATGATTTTGGTTTTCATTTTTAAAAGTCATCAATTTGTTATTTTGAGATGATGGACAATAATATTACCCTCCTCAATTCTAAATAAGTGAAGGGAATATTGTGTTTGACAAAATTAATTATAGATTCTCTGAGACAATGTAAAGGTATAAAGTTTTGAGCTAGTGATGATGTTGAAGTTTCCAAAAGACCTTTCATTTCAGTCTCTGGAGTTTTATGTGTAGAAGTGAGAAAATTCAGCCTTTCTTGATGTTCATATCTAATATGATTTTGTTTAGAGATTCAAATTTTGTTAGCTGGGAGTAAGGTGGGAGATCAGGATGACAGGAATGCCAGCCACCTTCAGTGACTATTTTTACAATTAGGAAATTCTTTTTCTTTTCTTTTTTTCTCCAAAATAATTCTAGCATCAGTGCCCATAAAAATAAGGTTGGATTTATGATTATGAAATATATAGGCTAGATGAGATATTTTCCTTATTAATGTCACAGAGAAATTTGTATGAAGTTTAACAGTTTGTGATACCAAGTCATATACCCTTAGATCATAATAATATACTGATGTTCATTAATTAAACAGCCTAGTTATATTTTCCGAAGAGAGATTTGGAAGCTAGATGAGACCCAGATTACAGTCTTAGCAAGTTTATGACCTAGGAAATCTTCTATCAACAGTAATCAAGAAATAACCACTATAGCCGAGGATACAAAATATTGCTAAGCTTTTAAGAAATGAGTCTCTCAGCTTGAGTGCTTCTCAACTCTTCTTGCAGGTCCCTCTTGACTCACCCCTGCTTTTTTTCTCCATAACTTCTCCTTCCCCTTCCCTTCCCTTCCCCCAGATGGATTGCACCTCCTCTCCCTTCAGCCAGACCCCCAAGTCCTCCCAAACCTCCTCCCACTCCTTTTTAGGCCAAAACATTTATATTCTGAATCATAGAAGTGTGATGCTCCCCGGATATCATAGAATTCTCTGGATCTGTTTCAAAGTCTTATCTTCTAATTAACCTGCCTAATTAATTTCAACGTTTCATTTTGCTTTGTGTAGATCCAACTACGGGGCACCTAACAAAATTTTTTTTTTCTTTTTGATACTCCTTCCCTCCCTTTTTTCCTCTGTCATTCCTCTCCTCATCCCTCATCCCTCCATCCCTTCCCTTCTGCTGAGTCTGAAATTGGAGTAATAGTTCAGTATCTTTTATTTCTCCCTCTCTACACTTCACCGGGTCTCTTCTTTTTAATTTTGCTCACTCCCAGGGCTCTAGGTAAGATTAAAAGTCCATGAAGTGTCTATAAGGAGAACACAGAGTTCTAATTGTCAACAGATACTTGTAGTGACAGAGCTACCTATTAGCCTCATGGAAAGTGAAGAAATTATTTCCATCATATACGTTTATCCCAAAGTGCCAGAGAGGGGGTGTGAGCCAGAGAGAGGGTGATAACACCCCAGCTTCCAAAATTCTCAAGTCTTTTAACCTCTTTAATGGTGCAGCTTGAAAAATGTTATAAGAGATTGTATGCATCCAAGACTCTAGAGTATAAAAGGCAGATATAATTACTCAGGCTCATGGAAATTTCTTTCAAGTGGACTCATTGTAATAAGACAAAATATAACCTAACATTATCCACAATAATTAATTAACATTTTTCCTAAGATGCCTTGGAAAATACTGTCTGAAATAATTTGTAGAAAATAGATCTGACCAAGCTCTTTAAATCACTTAATGCATTTGGTTGCAGAAAAAAAAAAAATACTTTGAATGTCTGTTTCCTTTTTTTTTTTCTGTTTTTATTTTGTGAAAGAAGATAGAATCTGACAGTCCTACCCAGATTCTCAAGAAAATTGAAGTGAGATCAGCTATTTCTGGAACACAGAACAAAGGATTACCACAACAGTCAGTAAGGTATTTCATCTAGCCTTCTTTAGATGCTCCATGATGGTTTATATGCAAATAAACTAACTTGATAGGGTTCATTTTGCAACATTTTTAAGGGAAAGGAAAGAAGAGAAGAAAGAAGGAAGGGGGGAAATGAGAAAGAAAAAGCATGTTAATGCATAGATTAGTAAGGCAATTTGAAAAAGAAAATGTATACAATATTCCTGTTTGCACCAAAGCATTCAAGAAGTTTTGGTTGTTATATTATTTGTAGTAAAACTTGAATAAAACACCTAATTTACCTTTATATGTCTTGGTATATTTTGTTTAGGTAAGAGATATTGGGAGAGAGTCCAATGATAAGAAAGCCAGAACATTGCAGTAGCAGTAGAGAGGACTTCTAAGAGGAGGTGATAGTTAATCACAATAGATTCTGAGAGTAGAACTGAGGGAAGGGAAAGCTTTCACCCAGAAAGAACTGACTGATGATGGAACATTGCTTCAGAACTATCCTCCCATAACTGCTCCATGATTGATGTGCTTTGGCATCAGTGAGTATGTGACATCTGTTGCACAGCTTCTTGGTAGAGGAATTCTTGTCTATGTTTTTTTCCTCACTTGTAGGAGATCTGTATCCTAATTTCTTAGCCTAATTCATATCTAACAGCTTTCTCATGACCAAACTAAAACAAAGCTAATTTTAGATGGACAAGGATAACAGCCATTTATGGTTTGGCATTATAGTTGCTCAAGGAAAAGAGACTGAAAATGACTTCAGGAAGATTGAATGTATCCCTAAGTTGTTGTGGTTATTGTTGTTGTTTTGTTCTACACGAGGAACACATATACTATCTAGTCTGCAAAGGAATTTACTTAATGATAGTATTTGATGCACAGCTGAAAATGTATCTAATATGTAAAATAATGCCATTGTACTTTCAGTGTAAGATGAAGAAATTGCGTTTTGGTTGGTTGGAGCTGAATTCCAAATCCAATTCTTTAACTTAACTATGCAACAACCTATTTTCTTCATCTGCATAATTAGGATGATAGTACTTTTTTCATAGGATCATGTCAGTGATTAAATGATTTAAAGCCCATGAAAAGTTTAGAATGATACATGCGGCCTAGGAGTCATACAATCACATTACATAGAGTAATTCCATTTTGTTTCCCAATACTTAAGCTATTTCTTGGATTCCCATTAGCCCTCACTTCTTTTAATACCCTCAGATAGATAGCTGTGTATCCTAATGGAGTATTGTTGATAGGACGAACTCTGGAAAAATATTTCTTCTTAATCTCCAAGGTGAATGAATCGATGTAATGCCAGACTTTGTTTTAAGTAAGAACTGTCATTTCCAAGTTCCAGTTTTTGTTATTGTTATAGGGCTCAGAATAACAAACAGCTCACAAAAGAACACACCCAGACACATAAAAATTATCCATATTTCTTCTTCTCAGTCACCTAAGTAGTGGAGTAAACAGAATTGAAATGTTCACTGTCAATTAGTCTTTGTCTCCCCATCAAGGTCTACGACTTGTGGGTTAGAGGTCCAGTTAAGCCCGAGAGTGTGGCTTAGTGGCTCCACTAAGTCCAAGCCAACTCCAGACCAAAGTTGAAGTTAGGAAAATGTAGCTTTGGAGGGAGGGGGTCTCACTCTCCATTTTGCTATCAGTTTTCTCCATTCTGGCTTTATTACCCTTTCTTTACACGACTTTGTTATTAAAACGTGAATCATTCTGATGGTCACCCAGGGCTCAGAATCTAATGGCTGTTTTAAGCTGGTTGAACTGCCTTCCTCCACATTTACAGAAAACTTGGAGTCTTAGCCTGAGTTCCTTTAGAAATCAGATCCTGAGACAAGGATTTGGTGCAAACATTTTCCTTGGAGGTACAAGTCCAGAGCAGTGAAGGTGGGAGCAGAAGATAAGGAAAGCAGGGTAAGATGGGATGAAATGTAATCACTACTTTACACCAAACCACAGCAAATCACTTAGTAGGATTATCAGTGCTATACTTGGGGATTCTACAGAAGGTTTACAAATAGATACGTTACCCCAAAGTAACCTATAGGATACAAAAAAGAGTAGGGAAACTTATTTGTCCAGCTTTTTCCTCTTTCCCCTTTCCAAGTGGCCAACTTTCATCCCATGAGAAGCTAACTCTGTGTCTTCTGGAGAAGCTACGTCAGCTGGCCCTTCCACCACTTTTCCAGATGCTAATCCTATACCCCACAGTGTGGTGTTTTATTAAAATCCAGCACTGGAAAGGTGATCTGGCATGGAGGAAGGAGCATTTATAAACTGATTAGGGAAAGAGAGAGAAGGAGAGGGAGAGGGAGGGAGTTGAGGGAATCCAAGAAGGCTAAAAAGATTTATGTCCCAGTGTACATGGTCATAGCCTATCCTTTGAGGAAGTTATTAGCCTCTGGCCTAAGAAATTGTCCTAATGAAATGCAAAAGCAGATTCATTTACAGCATATGCATTAAAACCCATGGGAGATTTCCAGGAAGCCCAATTTGAAAGAAAATGGCAATTTCTTGGAAATTTCAACACATACATTTGGTGTTGGGTATTATTAAGAGAGTCTGAATTGGAAAGTTGACCAAGAACAATTTTAAGGTCTAGGGACAAAAAAATTCACAGAAGTGCTACACTCAAAATAGGGCCATTAGGTTCATTTAACTTGTTCCCATACAGCTTGAAAGCTGTGTTGAAAATTTGCAGACATGGGTAAATTGATAGATAGTTGATCCTTGAACAACATAAGAAATGGGTTGAAAATCCACATAGAACTTCTGATTCCACAAAAATGTAACTACTAATAGCCCACTGTTCACTAGAACCTTATTAATAACATAAATATCCAATGAACACATATTTTGTATGTTTTATGTATTTTATACTGTATTTTTGCAATAAAGTAAGCTAGCGAAGAGAAAGTGTTATTAAGAAAAATCATAAAGAACAGGGCATACATTTACAGTACTGTACTGTATTGATTGAAAAAAAATCCACACATAACTGGACCCACACAGTTCAAATCCACATTAAGGATCGACTGTCTAGGGATCCCTGGGTGGCGCAGCGGTTTGGCGCCTGCCTTTGGCACAGGGCAGATCCTGGAGACCCGGGATCGAATCCCACGTCGGGCTCCCGGTGCATGGAGCCTGCTTCTCCCTCTGCCTGTGTCTCTGCCTCTCTCTCTCTCTCTCTGTGACTATCATAAAATAAATAAATAAAAATTTAAAAAAAAAAAAAAAAAAGGATCGACTGTCTAGCCCTGGGTCATGGGTATAACTGGATCACTACAGGATGGACTTGTAAACAGCATATCTCCTTCTGCTCTTTTAATTTGAAATGAAATATTTGACCTTCTTTATTTCACTTTAGGGTAAGCCCATGTATTTCACTCATGCATAATTTCGACCTTTGTGCTCTCATGTGAGGTCCAATCATCATAGAGGCGAGTCAGCCCTTTCTCCAATGACCCACGAATATCTTACACTTTTTTCTCCCTTCCCTGCTCCCTCATTAAAAAAAAAAATGTATAGCTTCAGAATGTGAGTGTCTTGACATTAATAAAAACTTCCTTCTTGGCATCAGGGTGTGATAGAATTTTATGAATGAGATGTCTAGGCTGTCATTACAATGATAGACCGCATGCTCTATGGAGATAACTCAATAATTCCCACAAATTATATCTTCTCCATCTTATGTAAGTATGCAGCTCACTGCTAGCCCCTCTCAAAATATACAGGGTAGAAAAAAGGTAGCTAAATCTTTGTGACCATTAAAAACATGATTCAAAGTATATATCCAAAAATTGTGTTATAATGGCATGAACATTGAGTAGAATTGTGTCAAAAGTAGTCCATAATTTGCAAAAGAATGAGTCATAACAGAATAGAGTTTCTCTTCACCCCCTTTAGTATCTGTTTATGTTGTAATTAACAGCAGACTCAGGTATCTTTCCGAATTCTTTTTTTTTCAATTTTTTCTACCTTTATTTATAAAGAACACGACTCCTCCTGACACAGACGCACTCACATGTCCCAAGGAGAAGCTCATTAAGAACAACAACAGCATAACTGGAGGACATTGGGACCCTAACTAATGCCAGTCTGTGTGCCTGGCTTGAGGATTGTTGGGAATGTGTCATCAAATGTGACCTCTCCCCTCCATGAAAGGAAAAGAGACCTTCATATGGAAGGCATGCCCACCCACCAGGCCAGAAGCTGCACACTCAATCTTCAGCATCATCAAACTCTCCTGTTTCAAAGACCATCTTGGAATAATGGGGTATCAGTGGAGGTGGATGGTGCCAACTAGGGTCATAGATCATGTCTCCTTGTGGGACACAGCACACCCAAGGTTTGACTTCTTGAGAGATACAACCCTGGATGTCATTGGCATCAATCCTGCGACTTCAAGATTTAGTTTCAACTGGACTCATTTTTATATAATTTTACATCCTATGTTCCATCTAGCTAGCAAAATCTTTTAAAAGGAAGCATCAGATCTAGATGGCCATGACATCTCAACAATCTTGTGACTGTCAAATTTAGGATAAAATCCAATGTGGAAGTCATCCAAGGCCCTACAGAACATAGTCCTTGGCTATCTCACAGATGTGAAACTTTAGCTGCCTCCTACCCACTCTGCTTCCAGCGTCCAGGGTGAGGAATAAAGATTTTACCTAGTGGATATGGGAAGAAGTAGATGGTTTTGGGACTCATTTTGGAGGCATAATAGACAGGATTTGCTGATACATTAAACGTGAGGGTTGAAGACAATGAGGGATGCAGAATTCCTGTGGGTCATGATGGACACCCTGTGAGTACTAAAAATGTGACTAATAATTGGATAAACTTAGCACACGGGTATGTGACGGTGATGGTCTGCCTTTAGTTTGCATGTTAGTTGGCCATATTAGGGTCAGAATTCAGTGCTCTCGTTTTCACTGTGAGTTAATCGGTCTACAGGTTTTATGGGTAGCAGGACTGCTTATCTCTGAATAAGCTGACACTGTTCAAGAGCATGATTTATTTAGTACCATCAGTACTTTTTAAAGTTGGTTACAAGGCCATAGTCAAAGGCACCTCTTGGAGTATTCATTTGCAATTGCACACCACATTCCTCTCCTGGAAGTAAGGCCCGGGAATCTTTATTTTAAGAAGCTTCCCCCATCCTTAGAAATTCTAAGCTTGAAAATCACTGCTTTCGTAGATCTCTTTGGAATTGCATCCTATGCTGGGTGTCTTAAAAGCTGAGCTTGGGGTGCCTGGGTGGCTCAGTCGGTTAAGCATCTGACCCTTGATTTTGGCTCAGGTCACAATCTCATAGTCCTGAGTTAGAGCCCTGTGTGGGGGTCTGCACTGGGCATGGAGCCTGTTCAAAATTCTATCTCCCTCTCCCTTTGCTTACACATGTGCATGTGTGCGCTTGCTCTCTCTCTCTCTCTCTGAAAAAAAGAATGTTGAGCTTGAATTACCTTACTCCAGAGAAGTAAGGAGAGCATAACAGAGAAGCTTAACAGAGAAGCTGAGCATCTCTCACATGCCAAAGAACACACATTTCACTGAGAGGCCTGTAGGAGCTGAATGAAACTGTGCTTCCTGTGGGAAATGGGTCATTTTTCAGACCTCATGAGAAGTGTGTACTTGGGCACCCAGAAGTCTTTTGAGAAGACTCTTCAGCTCCAGACAGCTGGTGTATTCATATGCTGCTGCTTCAGGGGGATAAGCCAGGCTCCCAGAAACTGTGTGGTGGGCCACCTCCCACCCCCTCTAGAACATGAATCCTGTCTTACCGACTTGTATTTGTTCTATGTTTTTGATGGCTCTCTCTTAAAGAAGCACCATTGGAGGGCAGCCCCGGTGGCTAAGTGGTTTAGCACCGCTTTCAGCCCAGGGTGTGATCCTGGGGACATGGGATCGAGTCCTGCGTCGGGCTCCCTGCATGGAGTCTGCTTCTCCCTCTGCCTGTGTCTCTGCACCTCTCTCTCTCTGTGTCTCTCATGAATAAATAAAATCTTAAAAAAAAAAAAAAAAAAAAAACAAGCTCCACTGGAATGCCAGCCAGTGTAGGGGGCCTTAAGATAAGGCCAAAAAAAGCAAGCATTCCTATCACCTCCAGGCTTCTTCCTTTTCCAAATTTCATTAAGGCCAGAAAATATTTCCAGAGTTTTTCATCATTTTCAAAGCAAACAAACAAAATTGTGCTTAACTCCAACGTGAGAGATACCAGACAAACCTGGAGCTGCTTTAAAGTCTGGGAGGTGAGGGCACTGGCCCCTGAGAGCTCAGTCCCCACCTAGGTAATCTGTCACATTCACAAATTTAAATTCAATTGACCACATTCACTTGAAAAGGGGCTGGCTTGCTAAGCCCTGGGATGGGAGTGACATTGAATACAAGATTGTGTAGCACTTTAAAGAACTTTCTTTTTATTAGCAACTCCATAATCGCATTAATTTAGACTGAAAATTTGAACTAATTCTTTCCCCAGAGGCCTGGGCTGTAATAATTGTAAAATTCTGTGAAAAAGGATAAATACAATTCAATAATTATATTGATAAATAAAATGAAAATCAACTAATTGTGTCATTCACTCAGATGTTCGCTTCGGCTGTTGCTGGCTTTATGCTTCGCTGCCTGCTAAACTTTTCTGTCACACTTCAATAAATTTAATTGTGCAGAATAAATGAGCTAATTTTTGAAGTCACAGGCTCTGTTTGCAAGATAAGGGTGGTGATTTATTGACCTCTTCTAGTGCTGTAAGAGCGTCATCCTCCCTTTCTCCTGACAACTTGGCATCAGCCTTCTCTTCGCTTCGTTCCCTCCTCCCTAGCCCCAACCCCCCCAGCCTTGGCTAAGTCCTATCCCAGCCTCACCTCTCATCTTCTCTCTGGAAATCACGGAGTGCATATCTTAACAGTCTGGCAGGCCCTGCTTCCTCTTGGCTGCCAAAGAAAATTCTGTGGTTTCTGTAGCAGGTCTTCAGAGGGGGATTTTTTTTCCATTTCTCCAGGGACCTGAGCCCATCATTCAGTGCATTCCACTCAAGCTCTAGGTTGTGAACTTCCACTCTTCAGTGCCCCCACCGTCACCCCCCAACAAAGTCCAGTGTATCTGTAGGTAAGACGTTGATAATAGAGACGATAGTTTTCTTCTTTGGGCTTGTGAGAGTTTCTGGTGACAGCCACACTGATGTCACACCAGATCAAAGCTCCTGGTAAAACATAATATTTTTTTTAAAAAAAGAGGCCACTTCCTGCATGTTGGGTTGCGATATGACAATGTAAAATGTAACCACTCAAAAATTCCAAGAATTTTGTGAATAAACAAAGTAGAAGCTGTAATATAGAGACTATGCCTTAAACCAAATGCCTTAGGGGCCTAAGTAGGTTTTTCATACATTCTCTCTTCATGATGTCTGGTTGATTTTAATGACTGGCTATTTCCCTTATTAGCCCCACATTTTTAATACACCACCAAAGAACTTGTATTATTTGTGATTTCTCACAGTGTCCGACTTCTAGTACAATGCCTGGGATTTGTAGGTGTTCAATAAAATTACTATTGAATTAATGCATTAACTGATTCAAGTGAATCACACTGGTATAAAGCTATCCTATTGAAAGCAATATATATATATATATATATATATATATATATATATATATATATAGTTCAGCCTATTATGGGACAATTTGGAAAATATGCCATTTTATGCCAAATTATGGCATATTGATCTTTATTAAGTAGAGGGATCAAATTAGAGACTATAAGAGTAAAAAAAAATTTTTTTAAATAAAGTGAGTCCTGTCATTCATCACTAGGCCAAATGTTGCACACAAAAGAATATGACTCATGTCATAATGCAGCCATTTATCTGTGGGAAAAGTCCCACAGGTAGATCTCCCAGAGGGGCATATCAACCATCAGCTCTGCGGGGGGGGGGGGGGGGGGGTCCTCAGTTGGCTGCCTCTCCTGGCATCAAGGAAAGTGATGGAATGCCACTATCATTACCAAGATTTGGGGTCCCTAGAACTATGGCTTCAACCCTAAGATCAGAGAAGCTCAGAGTCACAAATTTACAGCTGAGCAAAAAGGCCAGTAAAATAGGAATATCTGTGTGTGTGTGTGTGTGTGTGTGTGTGTGTGTTTCTGTGTGGGTCCATATGCGGGTGGGTAAATTAGCTCGCTCTCTGAACATGAAGAAGACAAATATATACATTTAAAAACAAAACAAAACTTTCCTTTAAGTACCCTTTTATTTTTGAGCTCTTTGAAGTCTGAGAATTTGGCTTGGGGAAGGGAAGAGCTGGCCGCCATGCTGTTAATGAAGACTTAATATGATGGCTTTGTCCTGAGGCTCAGCAGTACCTCCGGGAAAGAGTCTCCAGGTGTTTGCCTGCAGGAAGTCATAAAGTCAATGCAAATCAGGGCAAATTCCCCACAGGCAGAAAAGAACTTCCAAACACCCAACCCTGGTGCCCTGGCTGTCACCCTTACCAACTGCCTTGCAGTAACAATCATTTCTTGATAATGGCAACTCTTTAAAATAAACCACCGAGGAGAAGGACGTTGTAGATTTAAGTTGCCTGGTGTATCAGCAAAGGACAGAGGTAGCTCCCTCTTCGCATTCACTCTGCTGGGTTTTTCCTCACACAAGAATATCCACTTTTGGTTAGAACTGGAAGAGCCACTAGGTCTTTTCTCCACTGCTTTTCTCATTCCTGCCAAAGTGTTTATTGAATCCCTAACTAAAACCACTTGTGCTCTTGAACTTTCCTCTCAGAAAAAAAAAAAAAAAGCGATTATTGTTTCTTTCTCAGAGGGACACAAAGAGGGATTACCACAGGAAATCCAGGGAGGCTTTAGAAGAGGAGCTCGAGTTGAGATGGAAGCCGGAAGCCCAGTCAGCCAACTGCCTCCACAGGACCTGGCAGCCGGGCAGACGTGAGAGGCTCTGTGCCACGGGGCCCCCATGCGAACAGAAGAATCTGGCGCACCATCTTCCAGGCCTTCCATTCCCTCAGCCCGAGTTCCTGGGAATTCTACGAATTGTTGCCTGTGGCAGTGACACTGATTTGTATCTGGGTATGAACTTAAATGAAAACGTGAATTGAACTCATTACTTGATGAAGGAAACCCTGCCAAATTTAACAGGATGAGATTCCAGCAGGGTGTAAGGTTTTATGGGGCTGTGGTGAAATACCTCATAGAAAGGTTTCCAGTTCATAAAACACTTTCAAAACATGCTCGGCCCTTTTAAGTTGAGGGGACATTATCATTTCTATCTCTAGCGTTTCTCTGCAAATGGAACTCAAATATCCTTTGGGTTGACTACACAGAGAACAGAAGAAAAGAACTGGAAGAAACTTGGACCAGAGATCCTCTCCCTGGAAAGGTTTCTTACTGGCGGGATTATGTGAGAACAAATGACATCAGAAAATAGCACGTCGGGATACTTATGCCAGCTCCATATGGCCCGGCTTGCTTTCACAGGTATTTAATTAATTCAACAAATATTTATTGAATCCCTATCATGCGTGGGGTACTATTTTAGGCACTGGAGGTACAGTAGCCAACGAAGCAGATCTGCTCCCATGGCACATACATTCCAGAGGGAGAAAGAACCAACCAACAAATGATCAGAAAATATATTGTAAAATGTCAGGTAGCCATCGCTGGTCAGAAGAAAAGTGAAGCAAGAGAGAATGGGGTAGAGGGTGTGGGGTGACATTTTAGACAGTGGCGTTTTGCAAAGGCCACTCTGAGGTGGTGACATTTGAGCAGAGGCTTAAATGAAGTGACCTGTATGTTGAATCCAGGAAACCAATTGTATGTATTTTTGAGGGGGGGGTGGCCAAGAATACGCTACTGAAAAGGTTAGGAAGTTATTTTGGTTCAAAGATGCTCAGTTTAAATAACCATAAAAACATGGCTTTCTTGCATCCCACAGTGTGGCACTTTTAGTGGCAATTTGGAGAGAGCTCCGAACATTTTCTTGGAGATTTTCTGGTGTGTGTAGCATAGTAACCAGTGTGTATTCTGCTGTCTTTCTGGCTTGACCTCTTTTTACTTGCTAGCAAGAAGCAGAAGCTGAAGGATTTTATACCAGTCAGCCTGGGCAGAAAATTACAGAGAAGAGGAGGTGAAGTCAGAAAAATAAGATATGAGAAAGAAAGGCACAATCCAAGTGAGTTTCATGGTTTTGTTGTCTGTCTTTCTATTGCTTTCTCACTGACGGTTAAAAAGTAAATATCTCTGCAAACTGCATTCTCCTTTAGCGGATGCAATACAGCTTATTAAAATGTCTTCCGCTTCTGCAAGGTGCAAAGTCCACATTAACACATTTGAAAACTTTCATATAATTCAGAGAGCAATAAAGGTTTCAACTTGGCCAACACATCAGCATACACACCAAGGATCCTTCACGTGTGAGACACTTGCTTGGAATGAAATTGGATATCACAATGTTTGGCAAATCTCTGCTACCAATGGCTTACTTAGAGTTTTTAGAATGTGAAAAATATTTATTTAAAAAGAGAGTGCCATGACAATTATTGACTTTTGCTCCAGAATCACTAATTACTTCAAATAGCTAGTTCATATTGCATGTTTCAATGGTTTCTGTGTCCTGGAAGTATTTATTGTCTAAATTAAGGCTCATTCTCATTTTGAAGAACATTAGTGGGAGGTGGCACTTGCATATGCCTGCGTTGTGTGTTAATGTAATTCTAGGGGTGTACTATCGCCTGAGGGCAGTTCTAGGATTAGGATATTTAGACAACATCGACTCTGAACATTGAGCTTGAGAATATAAGTAACTGGCTTCTGTCCAGGTACTCTTCTGCTTGTGGTAATACCTGCAGGTTAGGTCACTTACCAAGATTCTTAGTTCTAGGTAAGGAAAGTCAGCAGAGGTACCGAACCAGATGGCAAATGGCAAAGTGGGAGGCAGGCTAATAATATCATGGACAAGAGCACCATTTTTGGTGTCTGACGTACTTGGATTTTAGTCCTGATTCTTGTAGGACTCAAATTCTCTAAACCTCAGATCCATCTTCTGTAAAATGGAGCTGCTTCACGGAGTCCTTTTGGGTTTTACACATAAAGTGCTAGGCAAATAATTAACACTCGATACCTGTTTCAACAAATCCTTTACAAGTATTTTATAACGCATGCTAAACAACTTCCATTACTTATGGAATTTACATCTTGAACAGTCGTCATGGTTTCTGGTTGTGATCACAGGTACTCTCAGCAGTGTCGAATAGAAACTCTTTTTTTTTTTTTTAAGATTTTATTTATTTATTCATGAGAGAGAGAGAGAGAGGCAGAGACACAGGCAGAGGGAGAAGCAGGCTCCATGCAGGGAGCCTGATGTGGGACTCGATCCCAGGTCTCCAGGAAAAGGCCCTGGGCTGAAGGCGGTGCTAAGCCACTGAGCCACCCAGGCTGCCCCAAAACTCGTCTAATAGCCAGGACTATGACCTTGGAGACACCCAGCTGTCCATTCCCCTGAGTGCTTTCCATGAACCTGGAGTGGTCTCTAATATCTGACCTAGATCTTATTTTGTGTTACTCAACAAAAGAATGATATCCAAATGTACACCTTTCAAAGTCCAAAAGAAAGTAATAGGAGAGTGGAATAGAATGATAGCATTTCTCTTTGGGATAATATCAAATTCAATTTAATTGACTTGAATTTTGCTTTTTAAATTAAAAAAAAGTACAAACTCTGTTTCCTGGTTTGCTAATAGGACAGTGGGTAAAGCAAACAATGATTGTTTTCTGACATAGGAATGATTAGCACTGGACTGGAAAGAGTTTTGAGCTGAAACCTCAGATTTTTTACCACTCAAGTTCTAAAAAGAGAGACAGTAGTAATTTTGAAGAAATGGTGGTGGTGAGTTGATTCAATTCTACTTTGAAAATTCTTATTAATTGTGTATGGTTATGCACATACATGTACCACAGAAGCAAAAATTCCTGGAATCTGAGTAAAATTTATTTAAGAATTATGTGTAGAAAGTACAAATGCTATTTAAAGAGAAGAATACTAGCATTAATGATAGGAATGCTAGCTTGTGTTGAGAAGAAGTATAAAGTAGAGATAAAAAAGTATAATTATAATCTTTTGTATGATCTTTTTCCTTGAGAAAGCATAATCTTTTAAATTCTAATATATTAATAATAATTCATTTTTTCTCAATGGACTCATACAGTGGGAATCTATTTCTGTCTCTAAGTAAAGGCCTATAATTATATCAAACCAATACAATGATTTATTGAGTGCCTACTACGTAGCATGGACTCTGAGAGTCACCTTACCTATGCCAATCAATTTAATCCTTTCAGCAACCCAAGAACATAATATTATTATTGTTGTTTTGTAGCTAGAAAAAATAAGAGGCCCCAAATGCTTAAGAATCTCAGACAAGATAAGCCAAGCAGTGAGACAAAAACCCTGCATATGAAACCAGACTTTTGATACAAAAAAGTATTGAATACCATATTGAAAAGTATTGAATACAATATTCAATATATTGCCTTCTACATAAGAACTGTTAGAAATAATTTCATAATCTTGTATAAAGCTTTCTCTATTGCCCTTTTAAAATAATGCTGCCAAAGAGCCCAGATATGATTGGTAAGTCAAATCTTTAAGCTTTATTTGGTTCATCTTTAAAGCTTTTGTTCAGTAGATTTTTGTTGAAGAAATATTAGGAAAGTAATTGCTTGGTAAATTATTTCTTGAACGTCTATGACTATACATATCCAGTGCCATAACCTCCTAAACTTGAGTCTCTATAAAACCCTAGCTAAACCTTAGTATGAGTTTAGAATTAGCACCCCCAGCAGAGTCACCCTACCCCCATGTCCACACATCTTCCCCTCCCAGCATTGTCCACCAATTCTAAAGGCAGAACTAATTGCATAATTTGCAAGGCCTAGTGCAAAATGACAGTGTGGGGCCCCTTGTTCAAAAAGTATCAAGAATTTCAAAACAGCAACAGTAGACCATTAAACCAAGCCTGGGGTCTTTCAGGGTTTGGGGCTTTGTGTGACTGAACAGGTTGTAAGTCCGGGAAGCCACTCAGGTCTAAAGAGATAGGTGTTCACTCCATAAGCTTTACCTCAGAAGAAGAAAGCAAAGACAGCTTCTTCATGCACAGCCTTTGAGAGCAATCCCAGAATGCTTCCAGAAACATCTTGCTGAAGAAATTACTTTATTTGGATGATAAGTATCCCCTTACTTCCTCTCCCATCCCCAGAGATGTGGCATTTATTTCCTGTGGTGTCTACAACTTGAGGGATTTTATCCTTGGCTCATCCCTGTTAGGTTTAGAAGGGCAAGAACCATGCTAGTCTTACATCCCATTCTGTCCCCAGCACCTCACACTTGCCTGCCACATAATGGGTGCTCAATAAATTCTTGTTGAGTGATTGAAACATTGAATGATCAAAAGGGCACTGGAGGGGAAGTACTGACACTTGAAATTATTCTGGCAGTGGTAGAAGGATTAAAATGGTAGAAGGATTATTTCTATTCTCAAAAGTCTAAGGAGGTCAACTAAAAAAAAAAAATGTTCTTTTACTGCAAACCAGTGATGGCAATACTATATCCACATCCACATATCTTGCTTGCTCATTTTTGTGTTTATTTTCCCCACAGGGAATTGCTTCAGCAAAAGCTGAAGTCAGTGAAGAAAGTAAGAGGATTGCAAGGTTTCCTTGCTGGTTCTGCCAATTGAAATGCTTTTATCGTGCTGCTGTTTGGTGAGCAGAATGAGTCTTGAAGCTATAATCAGATCTGTGCAAGTTTGTGTTGTACTTACACACACATACGCGCACACACACACACACACACAGGCCCTCATCAGAAAATCATTTGAAAAATAAATGAAATGGGGGTTGAATTTGTACCATGAAACCGATAGCATGCTCTCTGTGCTATGGAATTCACCTGAATATATCTAAAAAGCAAGCAGACAAGTCCAGCAAATCTTGGAGACCTCAAAAAGCCACCAGTACACACAGAAGACTGACGATTTTTTTTTCTTCTCTACCCCTCATGTTAAGTCCAATAGCAACGAATCCTGGGGAGCTAAAAATATACGCAGTATATAGTAACTCCCTTCTTAGGCTGTCTCTATAATGTATACAAATCTGACTGATAAAAGGCTCAATTCACTCGGCAGCGAGCTGGCTTCTGTCTGATGGAATTTCACTCTGGAGTTTTCACAGGGAGAGCAGTTGGAGCCTTTCTATCTCCCATCCTTCTCTGTGGGAGACAGAGCCTTATGAATCTGAGTGATAGCAATAAGCAGTCTGGGACATGTTGGTCGCTGTGTCTGCAGGCATCTGACAAGAGGAGGATACGATCGGAGCAAAGTGTTTGGGAAGTCTGGTTTTCTCCCTCAAAGCCCTCGTTATTCTAAGGTTACCTGGCATTGCATAAGAGCCAAGCAGGCAAATTAAATTCCTTCTATTCAGCCTTGCAGAGAGGTGAAAAAACTCATCTCTCAGCTGGCAGTATTTGTCACTGGCCCTGTCCTTCCTGGCGGCAGGCTGCTGGGCATTTGATAGCCAGGCTAGTCAGGAGCAATGTTTTTCATTTTTATTTATATCTTGACTTTCTTTAATTCTTTCAGGATTGTCCAAATTAATTTAACGCCTTGTGTTTGTATAGGCTAATTTCCATGGAGACTCCACCGTATTTGGCTTTGCCTTTCTCTGCCTTTCAGAGGACTTGGATCTAGACTGACCATAGCATCAGGTATCTCTCAGATTTTTTTTTTCTCTCAGATTTTTGTACAGTTCATTTCTCACTTTCCACATTCAAGTTTGGAGTTATTCATTTTTTTAAGATTTTATTTATTTATTCATGAGAAGCACACAGAGAGAGAGAGAGAGAGAGAGGCAGAGACACAGACAGTGGGAGAAGCAGGCTCCATGCAGGTAGCCGGATGTGGGACTCGATCCCAGGACTCCAGGATCACCCCCTGAGCCAAAGCCGATGCTTAACTGTTGAACCACCCAGGTGTCCCAAGTTTGGAGTTGTTCAAATAATTATTTTGCTATCTTTGAAACCATCAATCTTGTAATCACTGTACATTTTCCATGTGCCCATCATGTTGGTCAGTACCACTGCATTGTGTTGGTTTGTTCTTGCCATGGTCAGATTGACATATAAATTTGTCAAAGTAAAATTATGTTTACCAAAAGAAGAAAGATTTTCAAAATTGATTCAGGTCATTAGGTCATTGATTGGTCTGGCAAGCCTCTGTTGAACTTGCAGTGTATAAAAATTTAATTATTATAATTACAATATTATAAAAGTTTGCAGATTTTGCTAATAGCTGTAATTTCTCAAGTGAGAAAGCTACTGATTATTTATCATCTCTAAGTAAATTCAAATCTCTGGCCAAGGAAATTAGAGCCTTGTGTTAGGTAGAGTTCCTCCAGGTAAAATGCTATGATCTTTTTAAGAAATTATGGAACCGGAGGCAGTGGACTAGAGCCAGGCAAATGCAATTCTTCTTAAAAGAGAAAGTTGTAGGGGATAGGAGTGAGAGAGGGAGGGAAAGGGAGTGAAAATAGAAAGGAAAAAAGGTGGGAGAAAGGGAGGAGAGAGGGAGGGAGGGAGATTCTGATTCCACAGGACAATAATTGAGTTTGACATTGGTGCAAGGGAAAATTCTAGATTGGATTAAGAAAATGATGCTTTGTAAATACTTAAAACACTTATATTAGAACAGTGTATCTGGGCTTCAGCAAGATGCATGACATTTTCTTTTTAAATGGTTATTATCATACAGTTACATACAGTGTAGGTATGGTTATTATCATACAGTTACATACAGAGTAGGAATTGATGGAACAAAACACACATTGAGTGCTTGCTGGGTACCCACACTCTGGTGGGATTTCATGGTCTCTGTCCTTGGCCCTGATTTGCTCCTAATCTTAGTCATCAGTGCATTTGTTGAGAACAGAAAGATGCAAGAGTACAGATTCTGGAGGCATATGGTCTGGTTTTGAATCTTGGCTCCCTGTGACCTTAAGCAGCTTATTTAACCTTTCTGTATCTCAATTTCTTTATCTGTAAAGTGACAATAATCATGATATCCATTTCATCATGTTATTGTGAATGTTACGAGAGTTAAAAATGCCTAAAATGCTTAGAATAAGGACTGGCATACAAGAAGCAGTAAGTGTTAGCTAATACCAATATCAATAATAGCGACACACAGATGACACACTCACGAAGTTTATTGAAGAACAGAAGTTGGTAGAAACAACGATATTGTAAAATGGAAACTAATGTAGTAGACTGATATGTGGAAGATGAAATTTCACATAGACAAATAGGAGAGCCCAAATTTGAATCCTTAAAATCTGGGGCTCCTGGGTGGCTCAGCAGTCGAGCGTCTGCCTTTTTGGCTCAGGGCGTGATCCTGGGGTCCAAGATTGAGTCCCACACTGGGCTCCTTGTGGGGAGCCTGCTTCTCCCTCAGCCTATGTCTCTGCCTCTCTCTGTGTCTCTTATGAATAAATGGATAAATAACCTTTGAAAAAAATGAATACTAATTGGAGTATAGTTGACTTCCAGTTCAAAAATTAGCCATTTACTCACTGGCTTTTAAGCACCAACCACATGTCAGGCAGAATCTAAAGTGTTGTTTAAGAGAAAGAACTAGTTAGAGAGAGATTTAATTTAAGGTTGCATTAGTGGGATTGTGGGAGTCCATTCTCCAGACCAAGTAATCTGCTGCCCCAGTCAACCACATCTTGAGCACGGGATTCAATTCTAGCTGCCACATTCCAAGAGAGACATTGGCAAATTGCCCAGAGTTCAAAGAGTACCAGTCAGTGTGGCCTGGGGATTAGGAACTGTGACTTGTAACAAAGTGTGAATGAATCAGAGATGAGTGGATTGGAAAAAATAAGCGTAGGAAGGCCAGCAATAAGTTTTCTGGACCAGTCAACGTTCCTGGCTCCTGGTCAGCATAACTGCAAATTGTGTTCTAGTTCACACCTAAAAGTGCCCCAATTTGGACAATAAAAATCAGATCTCTCTAATGATGACTTTCAAACATTTTAAGAGCTGTTTCAATGAGGCTGAATTGGCCTTCTTCCTTAACCAATCTCCTATTTGCATGTGATAGCAATGTAACCTGAAATATCTTAAGCAAATTGGAGGGCTTCCTGGGAGCACCTGGGTGGCTCAATCAATTAAGCATCTGCCTTCAGCTCAGGTTATGATCCCTGAGTCCTGGGATCGAACCCCACATTGGGATCCCTGCTCAGTGGGGAGTCTACTTCTCCTTCTCCCTCTGCCCCTCCCCTTCCTTGTGCTTTCTCTCTCTCTCAAATAAATAAAATCTTTAAAAAGGGGGAAAAAAGAGGACTTATTGGCTCACATAACCAAATTGTGGAGAAGGCAGAAGCAGAATTGCCCATGGAAGGAACTAGAACCAAGGTGTTCTCTGTCTTTCTCCCTTCTTTCTTTTCCTCTGCAGATTTCATATTCTCCTGCTGCAGGGTGCTCATTAATCTTAGCAACTAGAGAGAAAAGGAAGCTCTTCACTGTCAGCTTAGCTGGAAAAGCACTTGGAAAAGACTTTGCCTCAGTGTGTCTGGGTCAGGGACCAGGTGAGGGGTAGCATGGGGAGGCAGGCAGGGCAGACTAAAATAATAACCACTATAAATTGCTGTCAGCCAGTGAAAGGGACACAGAAACAGACTCTAGCTCGATGTGATTATAGAGGCCATCTCCCAAAGATGAGTTTCTGGTCCCTGAAGGTGTTTAATTATCAGGTGGGAGACGTGTTAAAGGGTTCATGGTTTGAGTTCAGAATTTGGCTAGGCAATGTTTAAATTTCCGTGCAATCCCAAAACACTTTATTTCCATAAATTTTCCTTAGTTTTTGCATATTTCATTACAAAGAATTGTAGTTCCCAGTATAAGAAATGATATAATCACCACTCTTTTTTTTTAGATTTATTTATTCATGAGAGACAGAGAGAGAGAGAGAGAGAGAGAGAGAGAGGCAGAGACACAGGCCAGAGGGAGAGGCAGGCTCCATGCAGGGAGCCCGATGTGGGACTCAATCCCGAGACTCCAGGATCACGCCCTGGGCTGAAGGCGGCATTAAACGGCTGAGCCACCCAGGCTGCCCAATAATCACCACTCTTAAAAATTGCATGGATTTCCAAGGACCCAAGGATTACTGCAAAACTATTAGAACTGACCCAGTAAAGCTATAAAATAAATTTAAAGAGTATTCTCTAGGGATGTTTTGTGTGTGCAATTCTGGGCTCTCATAAAACCAGTTGTGGCAAAGGGAGACCATTTGCTTTTGTAGTACTGAGCATAACCCAAATTATTCGAAACTCGCTTTGAGCACTAGAGGCAAGGAAAGCTTTCTGAACTGGCAATGCTGAGATATGTAGGCAGGAAATCAAGCAATTAATTGAAGATTTCATAATATCTCTCTGAAAACTTTATCCTGTCCTCAACAATTACAAAGCAGAGAGATACTACACTGACACATGCTGTATTACACAGAAATATATGCTTTTATAAATATTCCAGTGGGAATATATTCCCCAAACCAAATAATCTGCTGCCCTGGTCAACCACACCTTGAGTACTGGATTCAATTGTGTGTGTGTGTGTATGTGTGTGTATGTGTGCTGAGGAATGGGTACTGTATTACTAGGGCTGCGCGTAGGGGAGGAAATATTTTCCTCTACCCTCCTGGGCTCCCTGGCTGGAACTAAAAACTAAACTGACAAAGACAGATTAACAAGACAAAGCATACAAATTTATTTAATATAAATTTTATGAGACAGGGTACCTTCCTGAGGAAACAAAGACCCAAAGAAAGAGCTGTGTATTTTCATGCTAGATTTGTGAAGGGGGAACTCATGCAGGAAGATGTTAGATAAGGAATATGAGGTGGGTGTAGTGAACTGGGAGAGGCTCAGAAAGCTCTGTCCGTTCACATTCTTCCTGGTATTCCTTTGTCTTCAGAGATAAGGATGTTCTTTTCCTCTGGATATAGGAAAAGCAACGGTTCACATCAGGATTTTCTGACCTGTTTCAGGGGAGAAGAGTGAGAAGGTGGTAAAAGTAACCTTCCTGCTTCTGCTGTTTTCTCAAAACTCCTTCAACTTAAAATATTTAATATACCGGGGTGCCTGACATTTGGTAGCAAGTCCTGAACCCCATCCTCCTGCCATGCCATCTGAAACTGCTCCCAAAATCTCACAGGTCGGAAACTGAGCAGATTCCCCATAACCCATCGAACTAGTCTCATAGTCCTGGGTATTTTCATGAAAACAGAAGAAAAACAAGCTTAATGTTTAGAATGAAACATAAACTCAGTTTTGAAGTTCAAAGAGCAGTAAGTTAAGATTTCTAGATGTTGGATTCTAGATGTTGGACTCAAAGCATCTTCTGGAGTGAAGGCAGGCAGTGGCAATCTAACAGATTTTTCTGATTTGCAGTTTGAATGCCTTTGGTGACGTCATCAGGCTGTACAGCGTTAGCTTGGAGACCTAAGAAAAAGCCTGTAGTTTTGACTTTTAGTGATTCCAAGTCAGAAGGGTAGAGGGAAAAGTGGAAATGTTAATTTGGAGTGTTTTAGCCAGGTATTAGAGGAAATTAGCAGAATTCAGGATCCAGTCCAGTGTACAGATAGGTGACAAAACCTGAAAGACAATTGGCAAAAAGACTGCAATACCTGAAAGACTGAGTTATAGTTTTCCATTCAAATATTTTTTTTCTCTACAATCTCCTCCATTTCTATCAAAGATGATCAAAGACTAAACTGCAAAATAAATCTAGTCTCATTTAATTTGGTCTGATGGCTTGCATAAGCGCAGACAAAATAAAAATTGACCACATGGACTTTATTTATTTATTTATTTATTTATTTATTTATTTATTTATTTATTTTTGAGTCTACTTTGCTGAAACTTTTCATAAAGAATGAAATTGGACCTTTAAAAACCTCTTGAGGCTTGAAAGCCAAGCCAAGGATTCTGCATCATCCTAGGCCTATAACACCTATGGATTTGGATGAATTTTTCTCTTCTTGAGGTCTCCCAAATAACTTTCAGTTCTTGGGTTTGCCAGGAAATGAATTTCCTCACTCAACTGGTAAGGATAGAAACTCTGAAAAAAAAAAAAAAAAAAAAAAAGCATCAGGTGATTTATTCCAAAGGGTTCTGTTGCTTCCGTAGGGTCAACCTTTGTTCCTTAAAGGTGTCTGGTCATATCTAAGTCCATGTACATCATTATAAAATATAACATTCAAGTCAAAGCCTTGACAATATAAGCATGTTTCCAACTGTGTCCTGTTACAAGGACACAAAAATCTACAAAAACAGATTCTTGGACTGCTGCAAATAATTATGTTGCCTTGAAAATAAGAATACTTACTAAGAGTTTCTGAATTCTGGTGGGACCAGGTAGGAAGAAAAAGTAATTGTTTCATCGTCTTTCACAAAAGCATACTTTACCAAACTGCTATAAATTACAGATAGCTTCAGAGAAAAGAGAAAAAGGTTTTCTTAAATCTGGCAAACAAAACACTAAAGAACCAATAATGTTTCAAACAAAAAGCTATAAAAATTATAATTATCCTCATCAGTCCATTTAGTTCCCTGTGATTAATTCTTATTCCACTTGATCTTGAATTAGCAGTTCTATGAATTCATCAACTTCATTAATTCTAGAAATTCTTATTCAGTCCAGTGGAATGGTCTCAACAGTGTTCCAGTGATTCTGTCATGGAATATTGTCACCTGTAGCTCATCACAAATGCTTTCACAGTTCGAGTAAATCAATAACTGTCTGTGAATGACAAATGACTTAAAATGGCCATGGTTAAATATCTGATAAGAGTTCATTTGATAAGGAAATTTAGTTATTTATACACAACATTTTAATGTAGTAATTGAGCAATAAGGGTTTGAACAAATCTCTATGAACTTCATGTAATTTCTTGAATATCCATACATTTATAACCTAAGAAGGTTTAGCATCACTTCCTATTTGGTAATGCCAAATAATACCAAATAATCCTAACTAGTGTTCTACCTCTCTTTGATGTGGTAAGATGTGAATCTTTTGAGGTTTTCCAGGGACCTTCTGAGAAATCTCAAAGTTAGTTTGTGGTCAAAAAGACTCCATTTGGATATTGATTTGGGGAAACTGTACATCATATACATAATGACAAGGGTCAGACTTGATGAAATAGGATCACACCTCATTATAAAACAATATTTAGTTATCTATTTAAAAGAAGGGGTAATAAAATATTTCAGAGATAAATATAGATTGTATGTATTGTATGAATGTTAAAAAAGAAAAAAAAACCCAACTTAGTTCTTTAATGTTGGGAAGGTTAATGTTTTGTTTTGTTTTGTTTTGTTTTAACTAATCAATGGCCTGATAAAGACAATACAAAGGATAGGAAAATATTTTAATATACAAAATCTTGGTTTCTCAGAGAAATTATTTAAAAGTTTACAAAAAACATTTTGTTTTTTATAATTTCTTATCAAGAGGAGATCAATAATCTAAGAAAACCTTATTTTATCATGAAGAGAAACATTCTAGTTTTGCATCAATGTACTTTGATATTTAGGTCCATTTAAAAAAGAAAAAGAACATAAATAAATCTATTCAAGCTTAGAAGCTTAACCACACTAAAATTTCTTTTTTTGCAACTGCCTACAATTTATTTTTTAACCATTCAGTTATTGTCCTATACCTTTTCTTTTTCTCATTCTGAAACAACTAGTCATTCCACTTTGCCTTGATAAAACACATCTTATTTTCCTTGTATACAGAGGAATTTTTTTTTTTTCCCATTTTTTTTTTATTGGTGTTCAATTTACTAACATACAGAATAACACCCAGTGCCCGTCACCCATTCACTCCCACCCCCCGCCCTCCTCCCCTTCTACCACCCCTAGTTCATTTCCCAGAGTTAGCAGTCTTTACGTTCTGTCTCCCTTTCTGATATTTCCCACACATTTCTTCTCCCTTCCCTTATTTTCCCTTTCACTATTATTTATATTCCCCAAATGAATGAGAACATATAATGTTTGTCCTTCTCCGACTGACTTACTTCACTCAGCATAATACCCTCCAGTTCCATCCACGTTGAAGCAAATGGTGGGTATTTGTCATTTCTAATAGCTGAGTAATATTCCATTGTATACATAAACCACATCTTCTTTATCCATTCATCTTTCGTTGGACACCGAGGCTCCTTCCACAGTTTGGCTATAGTGGCCATTGCTGCTAGAAACATCGGGGTGCAGGTGTCCCGGCGTTTCATTGCATTTGTATCTTTGGGGTAAATCCCCAACAGTGCAATTGCTGGGTCGTAGGGCAGGTATATTTTTAACTGTTTGAGGAACCTCCACACAGTTTTCCAGAGTGGCTGCACCAGTTCACATTCCCACCAACAGTGTAAGAGGGTTCCCTTTTCTCCGCATCCTCTCCAACATTTGTTGTTTCCTGCCTTGTTAATTTTCCCCATTCTCACTGGTGTGAGGTGGTATCTCATTGTAGTTTTGATTTGTATTTCCCTGATGGCAAGTGATGCAGAGCATTTTCTCATATGCATGTTGGCCATGTCTATGTCTTCCTCTGTGAGATTTCTGTTCATGTCTTTTGCCCATTTCATGATTGGATTGTTTGTTTCTTTGGTGTTGAGTTTAATAAGTTCTTTATAGATCTTGGAAACTAGCCCTTTATCTGATATGTCATTTGCAAATATCTTCTCCCATTCTGTAGGTTGTCTTTGAGTTTTGTTGACTGTATCCTTTGCTGTGCAAAAGCTTCTTATCTTGATGAAGTCCCAATAGTTCATTTTTGCTTTTGTTTCTTTTGCCTTTGTGGATGTATCTTGCAAGAAGTTACTATGGCCGAGTTCAAAAAGGGTGTTGCCTGTGTTCTTCTCTAGGATTTTGATGGAATCTTGTCTCACATTTAGATCTTTCATCCATTTTGAGTTTATCTTTGTGTATGGTGAAAGAGAGTGGTCTAGTTTCATTCTTCTGCATGTGGATGTCCAATTTTCCCAGCACCATTTATTGAAGAGACTGTCTTTCTTCCAATGGATAGTCTTTCCTCCTTTATCGAATATTAGTTGCCCATAAAGTTCAGGGTCCACTTCTGGATTCTCTATTCTGTTCCACTGATCTATGTGTCTGTTTTTGTGCCAGTACCACACTGTCTTGATGACCACAGCTTTGTAGTACAACCTGAAATCTGGCATTGTGATGCCCCCAGATATGGTTTTCTTTTTTAAAATTCCCCTGGCTATTCGGGGTCTTTTCTGATTCCACACAAATCTTAAAATAATTTGTTCTAACTCTCTGAAGAAAGTCCATGGTATTTTGATAGGGATTGCATTAAACGTGTATATTGCCCTGGGTAACATTGACATTTTCACAATATTAATTCTGCCAATCCATGAGCATGGAATATTTTTCCATCTCTTTGTGTCTTCCTCAATTTCTTTCAGAAGTGTTCTATAGTTTTGAGGGTATAGATCCTTTACATCTTTGGTGAGGTTTATTCCTAGGTATCTTATGCTTTTGGGTGCAATTGTAAATGGGATTGACTCCTTAATTTCTCTTTCTTCAGTCTCATTGTTAGTGTATAGAAATGCCACTGACTTCTGGGCATTGATTTTGTATCCTGCCACGCTACCGAATTGCTGTATGAGTTCTAGCAATCTTGGGGTGGAGACTTTTGGGTTTTCTATGTAGAGTATCATGTCATCGGCGAAGAGAGAGAGTTTGACTTCTTCTTTGCCAATTTGAATGCCTTTAATGTCTTTTTGTTGTCTGATTGCTGAGGCTAGGACTTCCAGTACTATGTTGAATAGCAGTGGTGAGAGTGGACATCCCTGTCTTGTTCCTGATCTTAGGGGAAAGGCTCCCAGTGCTTCCCCATTGAGAATGATATTTGCTGTGGGCTTTTCATAGATGGCTTTTAAGATGTCGAGGAATGTTCCCTCTATCCCTACACTCTGAAGAGTTTTAATCAGGAATGGATGCTGTATTTTGTCAAATGCTTTCTCTGCATCCAATGAGAGGATCATATGGTTCTTGGTTTTTCTCTTGCTGATATGATGAATCACATTGATTGTTTTACGGGTGTTGAACCAGCCTTGTGTCCCAGGGATAAATCCTACTTGGTCATGGTGAATAATTTTCTTAATGTACTGTTGGATCCTATTGGCCAGTATCTTGTTGAGAATTTTTGCATCCATGTTCATCAGGGATATTGGTCTGTAATTCTCCTTTTTGGCGGGGTCTTTGTCTGGCTTTGGAATTAAGGTGATGCTGGCTTCATAGAACGAATTTGGAAGTACTCCATCTCTTTCTATCTTTCCAAACAGCTTTAGGAGAATAGGTATGATTTCTTCTTTAAACGTTTGATAAAATTCTCCTGGGAAGCCATCTGGCCCTGGACTCTTGTGTCTTGGGAGGTTTTTGATGACTGCTTCAATTTCCTCCCTGGTTATTGGCCTGTTCAGGTTTTCTATTTCTTCCTGTTCCAGTTTTGGTAGTTTGTGGCTTTCCAGGAATGCGTCCATTTCTTCTAGATTGCCTAATTTATTGGCATATAGCTGTTCATAATATGTTTTTAAAATCGTTTGTATTTCCTTGGTGTTGGTAGTGATCTCTCCTTTCTCATTCATGATTTTATTAATTTGAGTCTTCTCTCTCTTCTTTTTAATAAGGCTGGCTAATGGTTTATCTATCTTATTAATTCTTTCAAAGAACCAACTCCTGGTTCTGTTGATCTGTTCCACAGTTCTTCTGGTCTCGATTTCGTTGAGTTCTGCTCGAATCTTTATTAACTCCCTTCTTCTCTTGGGTGTAGGATCTATTTGCTGTTTTTTCTCTAGCTCCTTTATGTGTAAGGTTAGCTTTTGTATTTGAGTTCTTTCCAGTTTTTGAATGGATGCTTGTATTGCGATGTATTTCCCCCTTAGGACTGCTTTTGCTGCATCCCAAAGATTTTGAACGGTTGTATCTTCATTCTCATTAGTTTCCATGAATCTTTTTAATTCTTCCTTAATTTCCTGGTTGACCCTTTTATCTTTTAGCAGGATGGTCCTTAACCTCCATGTGTTTGAGGTCCTTCCAAACTTCTTGTTGTGATTTAGTTCTAATTTCAAGGCATTATGGTCCGAGAATATGCAGGGGACAATCCCAATCTTTTGGTATCGGTTCAGACCCGATTTGTGACCCAATATGTGGTCTATTCTGGAGAAAGTTCCATGTGCGCTTGAGAAGAATGTGTATTCAGTTGAGTTTGGATGTAAAGTTCTGTAGATATCTGTGAAATCCATCTGGTCCAGTGTATCATTTAAAGCTCTCGTTTCTTTGGAGATGTTTTGCTTAGAAGACCTATCGAGTATAGAAAGAGCTAGATTGAAGTCACCAAGTATAAGTGTATTATTATCTAAGTATTTCTTCACTTTGGTTAATAATTGATTTATATATTTGGCAGCTCCCACATTCGGGCATATATATTGAGGATTGTTAAGTCCTCTTGTTGAATAGATCCTTTAAGTATGATATAGTGTCCCTCTTCATCTCTCACTACAGTCTTTGGGGTAAATTTTAGTTTATCTGATATAAGGATGGCTACCCCTGCTTTCTTTTGAGGACCATTCGAATGGTAAATGGTTCTCCAACCTTTTATTTTCAGGCTGTAGGTGTCCTTCTGTCTAAAATGAGTCTCTTGTAGACAGCAAATAGATGGGTCCTGCTTTTTTATCCAGTCTGAAACCCTGCGCCTTTTGATGGGGTCATTAAGCCCGTTCACGTTCAGAGTTACTATTGACAGATATGAGTTTAGTGTCATCATGATATCTATTCAGTCTTTGTTTTTGTGGACTGTTCCACTGAACTTCTTCTTAAAGGGGAATTTTAAGAGGCCCCCTTAAAATTTCTTGCAGAGCTGGTTTGGAGGTCACATATTCTTTTAGTTGCTGCCTGTCTTGGAAGCTCTTTATCTCTCCTTCCATTTTGAATGAGAGCCTTGCTGGATAAAGTATTCTTGGTTGCATGTTCTTCTCATTTAGGACCCTGAATATATCCTGCCAGCCCTTTCTGGCCTGCCAGGTCTCTGTGGAGAGGTCTGCTGTTACCCTAATACTCCTCCCCATAAAAGTCAGGGATTTCTTGTCTCTTGCTGCTTTAAGGATCTTCTCCTTATCTTTGGAATTTGCAAGCTTCACAATTAAATGTCGAGGTGTTGAACGGTTTTTATTGATTTTAGGGGGGGATCTCTCTATTTCCTGGATCTGGATGCCTGTTTCCCTTCCCAGATTAGGAAAGTTTTCAGCTAGAATTTGTTCAAATACATATTCTGGCCCTCTGTCCCTTTCGGCGCCCTCGGGAACCCCAATTAAACGTAGGTTTTTCTTCCTCAGGCTGTCGTTTATTTCCCTTAATCTATCTTCATGGTCTTTTAATTGTTTGTCTCTTTTTTCCTCAGTCTCCCTCTTTGCTATCAACTTGTCTTCTAGGTCACTCACTCGTTCTTCCACCTCGTTAACCCTCGTCGTTAGGACTTCTAGTTTGGATTGCATCTCATTCAATTGATTTTTAATTTCTGCCTGATTAGCTCTAAATTCTGCAGTCATGAAGTCTCTTGAGTCCTTTATACTTTTTTCTAGAGCCACCAGTAGCTGTATAATAGTGCTTCTGAATTGGCTTTCTGACATTGAATTGTAATCCAGATTTTGTAACTCTGTGGGAGAGAGGACTGTTTCTGATTCTTTCTTTTGAGGTGAGGTTTTCCTTCTAGTCATTTTGCTCAGTGCAGAGTGGCCAAAAGCAAGTTGTATTGGGAAAAAGAGAAAAAGAGAGGAGAGAAGGAAGGAAAGAAAAGAGAAAGAGAAAAAAAAAAAGGGAAGAAAAAGAAAAAAAAACGAAAGAAAAAAAAAAAAGAAGAAAAAGAGAAAGAAAAAGAAAGGAGAAAAAAAAGGGGGTGGGGGAAGGAAACAAATCAAAAAGCAAAACAAAACAAAAACAAAAACAAAAACAAACAAACAAAAAAAGAACCACCGGGGAGTATCTTCTGATTCTGTGTACTTTAAGTCCCTTGGCTTCTCCTGGAGGTTGTCCGTCTAGCTGGTGTTCTGGGGGAGGGGCCTGTTGTGCTGATTTTCAGGTGTTAGCAGTTGGGGGAGCTGCTGTGCCCCGGCCTGGTGCAGGGCTCGGTGGGGGTTGTTCACCCCGTGAGGCCGCAGGAGGAACAGCCCCAGTGGCGGGGCAGCTCTGGAAACCTGGATTCAGCTCCGGCAGGAACTCCGTCTGCAGGGCCTGGAGGCTCCGGGGCGGGGCCGCTGATCTGCTCAGCTGGGGCAGGGGCGTCCTTGCTGTCCTGGGCCCTCCCGGCCTCTGCCTGTCCCGGGGGAGGCGGGATCCTGGGCTGTGTCCCGGCGCCCTGTGCTCCGGAGCCTGCGCTGTTGGATTCGCGCTCCCGGGCCGCGCAGCCCTCTCCGCGGAGCCGCCGCCCGAGCCCCTCCGAGCTGCTCCTGGAACCGCGCAGCCCCCTCCGCACGGAGCCTCTTCCTCTGCCCGAGCCCCTCCGAGCTGCTCCCGGGGCCGCGCAGCCCCCTCCGCGGAGCCTCCGCCCGAGCCCCTCCAGCTGCTCCGGGTCCCGCCGGGTCCCGCCGTGCGCGCTGCAGCCCTTAGGGAGCTCGGCGCACTCTCCTGGGCGCGCAGTTGCTGTTACTGTCCCCGGGAGCCCGAGGGCATCCCTGCCCTCCTGGGTCCTGCTCCAACTCCCCGCGAGCCCCTTTCCGCCCGGGAAGGTCGGTGCAGCTCCTGCGTCTCCGGGACGGGGCTCTCCTGTCCTGGGGACACTCGCCCCGGCCTCAGCCCGGCTCCTCGCGGGGCCCCTCCCCCTTGGAGGCCTTTGTTTCTTTATTTCTTTTCCCCCGTCTTCCTACCTGGATAGAAGCGCGAACTCTTCTCACTGTTGCATTCCAGCTGGTCTCTCTTTAAATCTCAGGCCGAATTCATAGATTTTCAGGATAATTTGAAGGTTTTCTAGGTAGTTTGGTGGAGACAGGTGATTTGGAGACCCTACTCTTCCGCCATCTTGCTCCTCCCCCCCCAGAGGAATTTTTTTAATCCTTATTATCCTTATTAGTTTCAATAATATATATTAATTAGAATTTTTAATCAGTGGTCTTTCTTTTCAGTGAAAAGTAGGAAAAATTGTGAACTAATGTATTCCATCATTCTGGAGCAAATTTGTTAATACATCACTTCATAATTTCCAGAGGCATGTGTTTCATAGTAAAATTTATCATATTTATTAACTGATCTGATTATATTTAGCTTCTTTATATTACATAAAAGCAAGATGCCAAAAGTATATAAGCTAACGTGTATGTTCAGCCATTAATGTTTCAGTGTTTTATTTTATTTATAATCTCTATTTTTAATGAATCGTAATCATTTAGCCTAACTTTGTATAGCTTATGGTTTAAAGTTATCAAAAAGATTTTTGAAACTTTTATAGTAGATGTCATAAAACATAATTTGTCACAAAGTTCATTTATAAATTTTTACTCCACTTACATCCATTTGACTTACTTTTTTTTAACAACTATATTTGAATTGCTTATGAAAATTTCATGAGACAAAGCAAAGTTAGCCATCTTATTTTTCTCATTGACAAAGCAGCGAAGTATCAAAATTCACTGAAGCAGAGAACCTAAAAAGTTAAACATATGGTTCTTCCTTCTTTTTTTTTTTAACTATTATGCTTGACATGTATCAAGCAATTCATTTTTATTGTACATTTTGTTCTTAGGTTGGATTTATAGTTTTATAATCATAAACATCTAGCAGAGATAACATAGACTTGTTTGAATAGTAAACCTAGGTAGAGAAAAGAATTGTATGTTTGCATTATATTTAATGCTGACAACTCTGAAGACATTCCTGTTTTCATTTTATGAGCAATTTAAAAACTAGCTTTATTTGCCAAAGATTATCCTAGATCATGTGAACTTAAGAAAACATTTGGGTTAGTTGCTATATTACTGAGAGTTTTAGAAATACTTAATTTGTATGAGTGCTCATTTATATCTAAGCCAACTTGAGTAGAACTGCTTTTTATAAATTAATTTAGATACACACACACACACACACACAAACACACACATGCATATGGACAGATACAAATGGAAGACTTCTAGCTTTGTTTTAAAATTTTAGCCGTGTGTCAGGTACCTGACATGTGTCAGGTCAGAAATCTAGTGTTATTACTAATAAATTTCCTTCTTTTTCTTAAGTGCAGGACAGTTCTGTCTCCAGTGTCCTGACCTTTTACAATATCTGCAAGCATTTTGAAATGAATATGGGAGGTTTGGAGATTGGTAAGGATATGTAAGCTCTGAATTGCTTCAAGGGCCACATTTTTGGTTTTGTAAAGACTTGATTTATAAGACAAGGCCAGTCGCTTATAATTCTTCAAGTATTGAGTCATTGCCTGAATGATATCAAGGGGCTGACCCACCCATCCATTATCTTAATTACCTCCAACTTACTTCTTTATATCAGGGAGAAACTTTCCAACTAAGATCTAGATTTTTTAAAAAAGATTTTATTTATTTATTCATGAGAGACACAGAGAGAGAGAGAGAGAGAGGCAGAGACATAGGCAGAGGGAGAAGCAGGCTCCATACAGGGAGCCTGACATGGGACTCCATCCTGGGACTCCAGGATCACACCCCAAGCCGAAGGCAGCGCTAAACCGCTAAGCCACCAGGGCTGCCCAAGACCTAGATTTTGAGCTATGTGTCTGGAATGTTTTAATAAATTGTTCTACATAGGCTTCTGAATGTTCTTTCCCTCTAAATACATAGTTCCTTTTCTCCTAAATGGAGAAAATAGGTTTTATCAGGCTCTGAGTATCAGCCTCCAGTTTGTCCAACTTTTGACCATAGAAGTCTTTTAAAACAATTTAAGTATTTAAACCAGAGTTATATCTATCAAGGAACTTGAAACCAAAATCAGTATGTAACCAGGAATGCAAGAGGCATTCTCAAAGAAGATGCAAAAGATGCCACCCTCTTAAGGTCCAGAGCCACTCTCAAAGATAGCCTGAAGAAAGATAGACAACTTTCTTGAGAATGGGCAACAGCTGGTATGATATTAGCTACAAATGGGGTGCAACCCACACTTCTGTCTGGACATATTTTGGGGGTCTCCAATCTGACAACTGGCCAACTGCACACACATAAACAAACACTTGTGTGCCCTAAGGGATAGAAAGCTAAGCCAAGGACACAAAATCAAAGACAAACAGGAAAATAATAACTGGCCCTTGGGGGGAAGGAATTGATAATCAGTGAGTACCCCCAAACGAAACTTTAATATGAATCACTCTCCAAACAACTAATTTTTAGACAAATGTTTTTCTTCTGCTAATTTGAATTTGAAAAGGAAAAGAGTCTATACAACCAGTCCCCATAGACAGAGACCCAAGAGATTGACATGGTAAGAACACTCACCTTGTGTCAGCTGCTGTCTGAAGTCCAGGATCTCTTAACTGCAGCTTCTGGACTAAGCAGAGTGTCTTCAACTGATGGAATTTTACACCTGGGCACCAGATACCATAGGGGAAAAAATTTCCTTGACTCTCTTAGGGTCTAAGAAAAATTTTCCTTGACTCTCTTAAGGTCTCTGGCTGGGTCTGAAAATTAAACTGACAAAGACAGATTAAGGAAAAATGCAATGAATTTACTGTTTTACATGAAAGTTTTACATAACATGGGGCCTTCATAAGGAAATGAAGACTTGAATAAACAAGTTGTTGGTTGGATGAAGAGTGGAGAAATAGGACAGGTTAAGGAGTGTAAAGTGAGTGTCGCAAACTGGGAAACTTAGATTCTCCTCAGTGTCGTTTTGTCTTCAGAGGTAAGGATGCTCCTTTCTTCCAGGTTCAGGAAAGGCACCTCTCACTTGAGAGTTTTATGACATGCTTTTCCTGTTTTTTCTATTTTCTCAAATTCCTCTTCAGCTTAAAATATTTAATATGCCAAGGTGCCATGTTTTCTTGGGGGTAGCATGTCCTGAACACAGCAGCCATAACAAAATATCATGGACTTGGTGGTTTAAAAAACAGAAATTTATTTCCTCACAGTTCTAGAGGCTAGAAGTCTGAGATCAAGGTGTAGGCAGGATTGGTTTCTTCTGAAGTCTCTCTCATTGGCTTCTTGCTATGTCTTTATATGGCATTTTTGCTGTATGTGCCTCCCTGGTGTTGCCTTGTGTGTCTTAATCACTTTTTTTTTTTAATAAATTCACTGGTGGTATTGGATTAGGATCTAGCCTAACGACCTCATTTGACTTAATCATCTCTCTTAAAGACCCTATCTCTAAACACAGTCATATTCTGAGGTAAAGAGGGGTTAAGACTTCAGCATGTGATTTTTTTTGTTTTGTTTTGTTTTTGAGGGAAGGGGAGAGCAGCAGTTCAACCCATAACATATACTTAACCACATTGTCAGAATTTCTTTCACAGAGATAATTTATATTCTGATTTGCTTTGGGTCCACTTTCCCCCTTGTCCCATCTTATATAGGGGTGGAGAATAGAATACTAGTCTCCAAACAATAACTTTTCATTGGTTTATGTGAGATGATCCCATCTCCTCCTCAGCTCACTGTTTTATCCTTTCACTTCTTTTTCTATGTCCTTATCTTCCAGTGCAAAGAACTACTTCAGATTTCTCTAGTGATATGTTTCTATTGAGTGTGCCCAACCTCAGGCTCATTTTCTTGCCAATGAAAGCTACTATATTAGAGCTTTCATGTTTATCTCATGGTGACTCCTACATCTACATGGCTGCTGTAGGTCTTACTTATTCAACACTCTTTTACCTAAAAGAATCTCAGTGAAATGATACATTGTTATCAAGGTTCTTCTGCAATCTTTGGAGTAATTTTGAATTCCCTCTCATGGTTGAATTAGATGATATCCTTTCAGCCATAAGACATCAGCCACTCAATGTGGTTGGTTCTATCATCCCAACTTGATAAGAGAGGAAATTGAGGCCCAGGTAGGTTAAGTAAATTGCTATAACTGTACATCTAAAAGGTGATAAAGTTTAATTTATTTTTATTTATTTATATATTTTTTAAGATTATTTATTTATTTATTCATGAGATACAGAGAGAGAGAAGAGAGGCAGAGACACAGGAAGAGGCCATGCAGGGAGCCTGACATGGGACTCAATTCCAGGTCTCCAGGATCAGGCCCTGGGCTGAAGGTGGTGCTAAACTGCTGAGCCACCCGGGCTGCCCTAATTTTTTTTTTTTTAACACAGTAGGTCTGACCGCAGAACTTAAGACCTTCCTACTCTTCCTACTCTGTCCAGTGGTAACAGTATCTCTGACATATCCATTCTATATATTTTTTTAAATTTTTATTTATTTATGATAGTCACACACACACAGAGAGAGGCAGAGAGGCAGAGACATAGGCAGAGGGAGAAGCAGGCTCCATGCACTGGGAGCCTGACGTGGGATTCGATCCCGGGTCTCCAGGATCGCGCCCTGGGCCAAAGGCAGGCGCCAAACCGCTGCACCACCCAGGGATCCCTCCATTCTATATTTTAACTATTTACCCAGTATCTCAGAACTAATGATCTGAGGACATCTTTTCTTTTGTACGCCATATCTAACTAATCCTCAAGTCCTATTCATTTTCCCTTCATACTTTTACTTTGCATCTGCCTACAACAAGTTCTTTTTACTGCCAACATCAAGTCAGGCCTTGTCTGATTTAGAACCTCCTGATTTATCTCTTAGTTGTCCTCTCTCTTCACTAATCGCTTGTGCTTCTAAGGCAACTTTTCATCCTGTGGATCCCTTCTTCCATCACTCCCTTGCCTTCTTGTTACCTAAGGAAGTCTTAGGAACAATTACATCCCCTAAGATTTCATTGTTGAAGCCCTAAGACCCATTGTGACTGTGTCTAGAGATGGAGACTATAAGGAGGTAGTAAAGGCTATATGAAGACATAAGAGTAGGGTCCTAATGTAATATCAATGATCTTACAAGAGGAAAAAGAGACAGACATGATCACACACCAAGGAAAGGTCATGGGAGGCTACATCATGGAGGTGGCAGCCTGTAGGTCAAAGAGAGAATCTTCAGGAGAAACCAAATCTGCCGACAAGGTGTCAACACCTTGCTCTTGGTCTTCCAGCCTCTATAAGTGTGAGAAATACAATTCTATCGTGTAAGCCACCCAGTCTGTGGTGTTTTGTTATGGCAGCCCCAGCCAACTAGCGTAGGAAAAAGTGTGAGTTCCTCATCCAGACACCAACAATTTGATTCTTACTTTCTTTTCACCTCATTCATAAAAGTGCTTCCCATTCCAAAGAAATCTCTCAACACAGTGCTTTCTTCCCCAGGCTTTTGTTTCTTCCTCTCCTGGTTTTACTTATCTAGGTCCTATCTGTCTTTTAGGAATGAAGTATAGTCTCTCTCCTGTGCCCTGACTGTGAACTCCTTGTGGGGACTATGTCTCCAAATGAGTATCTCCTGAATGACCTCATGCAGTGTCTGGCTCAGATGCCTAACAAGTGTCTATTAATTGGGTCATTAATTTATCTAGATTATCATGATCTTTCTGAGATCTGCTCTTTTACTGCAATCTCCTACAAAACAGGGCTGTTTTGTAGAACCCACAATTTTAAAGTAGAATAGACCAGATGATGACAACAGCAAACATTGCCTTTTTAGAAGTGTAGACTGTCATCCAAAGAAAACGTACTCCAAACCCCAAGACTCAGAAACTGTGGAATAGTGAAACAAATTCCTTCCCAATAATGGGCCTTTCTGTCATAATTTTCCATTTTCTAGCTAACATTGGGGTACTAACCCATCACAACAAATAACAGTACACACGTGCATACACACACATACACACACATCTGCCCTTCACAACATGGCGAGAGATGGTCAGCAACAATTTCCTCTGATGTCATATCTACAAGGGCACATGGTACCCAGGCCTTATTTTTAGCTCTGCTGACACTGAAACATTTAGTTTCTGGGGGGAAAAATGTTTTGGGGAAAGGTGAGAGGATCTTTTCTTCTTCTTTTTCAATTTTAGGGTGAAACTGATAGGAAACTTCTTTCACTCATCTCTCCAGGTTCTGTGATTATCTGCTGTTAAAGACTAGAAATGAAGCTTCTCTTCCATCTTCCTTTTCTGGCTGAAACCTGAAGGCTTGAGAATACCCACCAGCTGGTCTAAGGTATGGGTAGTTAAGGAAGTTGTTTAGAAGCTTGTTAAGTCTTTCCTCAAAGGCAGAGAATAAATTGCCACTTTCCACTCCTCAGCCTTAACAAAGAAACCCAGCCATTAACATAGGAAAGCCTCTTGTTTGCATTTTTTAACAGCTGACATTTGTACCTTTTGGAGGAAAGTGAAGGGCATCTCATTGCTTCCTTGTTTAAATCAGCCTGGAAATAATGGGGATGATAGGGAAGCAGGGCTAATTTCCTTTGTCTCCTATTCAGCAGATAATGGTGGTCTGTGTGGGGTGTTAAAGGCCAGGCAGCAGCAGTGACCTGGAGATGACTTCATTCTTCTGAGGTTTATCAAAGGCTCCTGTCAGTCAAACTCATGCTGGGAGACTGGGGGATGGCCATCTGGTTCCTTGTTCTTCAGAGAGGAGAAAGAAGAGCGAGGAGGTGAAAAATCTCACTGTCAGTTCCGAGCCAGGTAGAAGGGCAATGCACTTGGAGGTGAGTGTAGCAACTCTTATCCACAGATGCAGAAAAGAAATATGTTGGTGTGTGTGTGTGTGTGTGTGTGTGTGTGTGAGAGAGAGAGAGAGAGAGAGAGAGAGAGACAGACAGACAGACACAGCCAGAGACAGAGGATAGGCAGAGAGATAGAGGCAGACACAAAGAGAGATGACAGCCAGGCCACTGGGAAGAAGAGGAGAGGCAGGGAGGCTGGGATGGAGACTTTAATTTAAACCAGTGTGATCATCTTGAATGGATTTTTAAGTGGAAAGACTGAAGGTCACTCATGCTGCTAACGGCGCAGAGAAGCCTCTGAATTGTGTCCCCGGCTGCGGGGAGGAAGGGAGTAAGTGGCTCACAGCAGGGAGCTGATTTAATTTAAAGCGCAGTGTTTCTGTTCTGAAGGCCGACTTCTCTCATCCTGGCCCCGTTGATTACAAGCACTAACAAGGTATTACAAGACGCTGCCGGGAACTGTTCAGCCCCACCCCTCACCCCGACCCACTTCTGGGCAGCCAGGATTTCCTGGGGCCACACAGCGGGGTCTCCCCCAGGGCAGCCGCTGGGGAAGCCTTCTGTGATCCGGAAGCTCCTGTCCTCCTGGCACCCAGGTTTGGGTCTGTGTTGAAGTGGGAATGCCTACCAGTAGCTGCGATTGCCACGGCCACGGGAGACACGACATTTTTACCCGGGGCTGTTGCAAACATTGAATGAAGCAGGGATGCTTTAACAGTCCAGAGATCCTCCTTAAGGACAGAGGCTGGCCTGCCTGTCTTCCTTCCATTCCCTCCCTCTCTCCTTCCCACCCACCTTCCCTCCCTCCCTCCCTTCCTTCCCTCCCTCCCTTCCTTCCCTCCCTCCCTTCCTTCTTTCCTTCCTTCCCTCCTCCCTCCCTCCCTCCCTCCCTCCTTCCTTCCTTCCTTCCTTTCCATTCTGATAAAATACACGCGACAAATTTTTTTTTTTTTTGCCATTTCAACCATTTTTAAGTGTACAGTTAGGTGGCATGAAGTACATTCTCATTGCTCTGCAAGCATCCACCACCATCTGCCTCCAGATCTCTTATCCTCCCAAGCTGAAGCTCTATTTCTATTAATCACTGACTCCCCATTTCCCCTTCTCCCTGGACCTTGGCAAGCACCAGTCTACTTTCTGTCCCAGGGGATTTAATGGCTCTAAGGACCTCATATGAGAAGATGCACACAGTATTTGTCCTTTTGTGATGGGTTTACTGCACTCAGTGGGTGTTCAGGGTTGACCCATGCTGTAGTGTGTGCCAGATTGTCCTTCCTTTTGAACGATATTCCATTGTCTGGATAGACCACGTTTTATCCAATCATCCACCCAGGACAGTTGGGTTGTTTCCGTGAAGACTTTTCTCTTAAATTGAACTGTTCTCACATGACTGTCCTCTCCTTCCAGCTCCTAGCTGCAAATGAAGCCAATGCCCCGCAAATACTTTTTGTTTTGAAGACATTAATAAGGGGGACGAAGAGAGGCTTAGCAGGTCAACCATTCAGCTGCTGCCAACCTATGTCACACCTACTCTGTAGTGTCCTGTCCCGAAAATGGAGCTGTGCTTGTGGTTGGTTTTCTGGCTATTTATAGTGGGAGGGAGCGCTGAGCCAACCAGAGCATGGAGATGGGTGAGGAGGGAATATTCCTGCTCTATAAAAAATAAAATGCTCTTATTATAGAGACTTCCGAAACACACAGAAATGGAAAGACTGATCTGATAAACTTCCCATGAACTGCTCTGCCCATGGAATCCATCATTGACACACGACCAATATTTTTTCATCTGAATCCTTTACACTTCCTCCATCCCAGACTGGTGTTCTTCCCCTAACTTTTTATTTTAAAACGTTCAGATCCACAGAGAAATTTTCAAGAAAAGTGTGATGAGCAGCCATATGTCATTGCCTTCACCTAGAATCACCAACTGTTTGCATTTTGCTTTACATCTATCTATCAACTATCAACATTTTTGTCCTGAACCATTTAAGTTATTTGCATCCATCATGACACTTTATCTGTTAACACTTTAGCATCCACTCAACAACGAAGGCATTCCCCTGCATAACCACAATCCAGTATCAGGACATTTAAATTTTATGCAGCATGATTATCTGATTAAAAAAACAAAATCCGTACTCCTTTTCCCCCAACTGTCTCAATAGATGTCATTATAGCTTTATTTTCCCTGTAGGAGATTCAGTAGGGAAAGACGCATGACATTTTCTTATTTCTCTCTAGTCTCCCTTAGGCTCCTATCCCTTTTTGTCTTTGATGCCAGAAAGACATTAGAGTGAAGGTCGTGTAAATATGTGGCTCAGTCTCTAAGAGGTAAGAAAGATTATGCCTGCTTCTGAATCTGGTGTCATCATGGACTCATAGATGTTTACATTGTTGTTAGCAGTGCTGGAAAACTGGGAAGTCAACAGTGTCTGGAATTGTTTGACAACCAAATGCCTCCTGAGGTATTTTTGAAGAGCAAGAATGATAAGACATTATTACCTGGGTCCAATAAATTAGTCACACATTGAGAAGCTTTCCTTTCTGCCTTTCTGACTGTTTCTGAACGAAAGACAGGGCTGCCTTTGTCCTTGCAAGGAGCTTATTCTGAGTGTCCATATATTTTTGAATGTCCACTAACCAAATCTTGTAAAGCTTTCAAGAGTCAGGACATCTCTTGTTTACACCCATTGAAACTGATTACCGGGACATCTAGAGTATAAGACACTTAATCGGAAATTGTTTCTGATTTGTTGAATACTTCCCAGAACCTCATAATCTATTTGAGGGCACTTACCTTGTATTATCAATCTGTTAACGTGTCCAAATTCAAACCAGTGAGAATGCAACACGGTTCCTAGTTATATATATTTTGCAGCGTTACAGCTGGTAACAATTCTGGACCTGACAGGATCCTGTTATGTAAGGGTGTGTTGTTTTTGTACATAATAATATTTATAACTTTTTAGAGTTAGAAACATCATTCTATTAAAATGTTCACTTAAATCTTTCTAAAGGCCAAATGGACATCTTTAAAAACCACCTGAAAAGAGAACAAAAAGTTTAAGTTTGGCTTTCTGAAAGGAAAAATATACATATCAGCTGGAACACAGACTTGCCTATTATAAGGTAATGGACACTGTTACTCTGATCTTTGCCCCCATAGTTTAATTAATAATGGAAGAGGAATAGCCTATAATACTTTTAAGATGAAACCTGGCATTTTCAAGTTTTATCTACCATGTTTGTGTTGGGTGGTTTTGTGAGAACCAAAAAGAAAAATGTTCTGTTCAAATTTGTTTCACTTAGCTGATGAGAAAGTCTTGCTGAAGCCTGTTGGCTGGAATGTTAAAAACATAAAATAAAATAAAATAAAATAAAATAAAATAAAATAAAATAAAATAAAATAAAATAAAATAAACTCCTCCTTTTATTTTTCAATTTCCCCACCATGGGTTGCTTCAATAGACCCCTACCTAATAGCTAGCATTTTAGACAAGGGTCTGATGACTCTTGCCACCATATGGCTTTCAAAGAGACAAGACAGTGTGTCTGTGGGACACTGAGGTCATGAAGTGACTCCTAACCAGGCTGTCAGGAAAAACTCATGTGGCTGGCAGACAAGCCAGGAAAACTCATCTTGCCATGAACTCTCATGAAGCCCCTTCCTGTAGAGGGGCAGATCGAGCACAACAATGGGGGATAAGTGAGACAGAGGGATCAAGAGAATATGAACTGGATTGTTTAAAAACATCATGAACCTAGATGTCTTTCTGTTTTGTTCTTTAAAATTTATTTACTTCAATAAGATTTGCTTAACTAATCCATGAAGTACCTCAAGTGGTTTTATTTCCCATGGGCTTTGAACCGACATTGTTAATCTTACAGTCCTGATGCCTCTTCTTGGAAAAAAAATGGTGCCTTAATCCCACCTTGTATGTCTTGGGAAATCGAAATACTTTTATATAGGTTTCTCTAGCTAACTTCAACATTTTATAGGCTTCTGGGGTTAATTTTAAGATGAATGTAGCAAACATCTTCATGCCTATGTTGGTTTGGTTGAAAGAACTCCAATAGGAAGGAGGTTGGGAAGAGCTGGGTATTTGGCAAATAGAGAATAAAGGGAGGCAGTCAGTTCCCTCCAGAGTTGGAGGGTCGGTCTCTATTGTTACCTCTATGTGTCTGGGATTATTTTATTCCCTGGCAATGCTACAGTGGAATCCTAGAGGCACACTCCCAGGCCTTCATTCCAGGTTAGCTTTTGCCTTACCCTCTCCACCAAAAGAAAACTCCGAGAAATTTATTTCTCCATAACTTATTTCTCTTCTGCAGTCAAAATTTATCTGTTCTAGGTCCCGTTCTTCTCATTCACCAATTACACTGGAAAATAATAGCAGTGAATAATTCTTGAATGAACGGTTTCCAATAAAGTACTGATGGACTAGCAACAGATTGGAAGCCTGCCTATAGCTCCAGAAATTTTAAACTTTAATGGGATTTTATGAGATACAATAGATATAATATTTTATGTCAAAGACATGCGTGGTTTAGCAATGGAAGAATAGGAGGAAAAAAAAAATGTGTGTAAGACAGTCACCCAGACATCAAGGAACTCAAAATAGCACTAAGCAGCTGTCATGCTTTTCTAGCTCCAGTTTGGATCTTAGTGTCCAAAGCCAAGTTCATCATATAGGTGATATGTGTCCAGCTGTGAAGGTTGAAGCCATCACAGTGGAATGCGATGTGGATCATTACCAAGCTCTTCCCAGACATTAGGGACCCTCCAGCTTTATTCCTGAGAGTCCTATCCTACACTACATTGAATACCATGGCTCTTTATCCTAATGGTGGGGATTAGCAGGATAATCAGCATAATTGACCCATTCTGATCCTGGGCATCATGTCTCAAGGGCTCAATATTCTATTATAACTGGTTTTTAGTTGTCATCCAGATAGATCGCATGAGGCTAGGCCAAAGCTGAGCATCTATACATGGCAGCACATGGTTGCAAGGGCAGGCAAATAGAAATGTAAGCTTAACAATAAGTCTAAAATTTCAAGGTAGGGTGGAAAGTTACACTGTACAAAGGCCGCTTCAAGTCCACAATCTAGAGAGGCCAGTAATCTGGCAAAAGAGCCATGGAAGTCTCAGAGGGAAGGTGTGAGAGGTCAGATGCCTTAAAGAAATATAATAGACTCAGTAATTAGGAGACTGGATACAAGGGTAAAATCACTGGGAGACCTAGAGGGGATACAGAAACCCAATTTTGGAGAGCTATAATTACTGAATTTGGGTTGGGACCAGCAAGATAGATTTGATGCAGTTATTCTAGGAAATCTTACCTCCTGCTTTCTTTAAGATTGGTCCTGGAATTTGGAAGTGTATGTGTATGAATGTTTACAGTCAAAAACCTCAGTTGCTACGTTAGAAGCAAAAGAAAATGGATATGACATGGATACATATGACATCTATTATAGAATCTCAATACATTTATTTGGGGATTAGGATTTTGTGTCCTATGTCCGGCTTTGGAGATAGGGTCTGGCTTTGCAGCACCCCCCTAATGGGCAAGAAATAGACTCTGGGCTATGGGCCCCCTCTAACAACAATGTTTCAGATTTCAAGTCCCTGGCACCTCTTTCTGGACCAGAGGAGTAAGTAAGACTTTTTGGAGCCTAGAAGGAATGGTCTCATCAGATGAATCTGCCTTCTATAATTCAGGGGACAGGTTTGTCAGACCAAGCTTTTCTGTGGGTTGGTCCTGCCTGCCTCATGAGATGTGGGTCCCATGAAGCAGAAAGGATCTAGAGAATCAGCAGTTCCTCTGGTTTCCAAGAAATGTCTCCACCCTTCAGTTGGTTCCGAAAATAACAGTCTGTTTCACTTGAAAAGGGAATGCATGCTGAGTTCTCTTCTCAGCTTATAAATTCTGCTGTATTAACACTGGCAACAGTTTCGTTTTCGCTGTATAAACATGAAGCAGCACAGAACGGGAAGGGGGTTGGAAGGGCCGGCTGCCAGGCCCCAGCAGAGACGCGTGAGGCGCTCTTCGAATGTTGGACGGTGTTCATGCTAACACGAAGGGTGCGTTTCCCAACACCTGTCTCCAGCGGTCAGGTCTTTTTTATTATTATTATGAGTACCTTTGCCACCTAGGTTGGTTTAGTGCAAAGTGAAGTACATGGTTAAATAAATGCTTTCATTGAAAAATGATTGAAAAAGCTCCGAGAAGGCACCTCTTTGCAGAAATGTCCCATGCCTGGCCGCTGGGTCTGAGATTCAATCACAGGTTCGTCTGTTGGGGTTCTGACATAATATTTTACAAGTTCTCTCATCAACCATAAATACCCTATAGATGGCATCACGTATTTATTTCACTAATTCTTTTATTGAGCCAGCAAACACATATAAATCTTCTGTTATATTCAAGGCACCGTGATCTCACATAAAGTCTCCACTGCCATTACCAACCATGAAAAAATTCATCAATGATGCCAGTCAACTGGCTTCAGGCAACACAGGGTAACTAAACGTCGGGTGAAGACTCAGGTCCGGGGAAGACCCTCTAGCAAGATCCTGGGCAGCCCGGCTCAGAATGAGGACGATGCTGGGCTGAAGGGAAGGGGTAGGGGCGGCATAAGGCAGGAAAGGATGATAGAGGATGGAAAATGGAAAACAAAACCATCTAACATCTGAGGTTTCTTAGAAGTTTCTCCAGGGCAGTACAATCTTTCTAAAGATAGACTGCTACCAGTTATGGTTTTTGCTGCTGGTGACTGGAAATCAACACAAGGAATAGATTGAAAGGTTAGGGAAATCATCACCTGTGTGTGAAGACTGCCAGATGTAAGGGGCGTCTGGGTGTCTCATGCTTGAGAGTCTGCCTCTGGCTCAGGATCGAGTTCCACATCGGGCTCCTTGCAGAGAGCCTGTTTCTCCCTCTGCCTGTGACTCTGCCTCTCTCTGTGTGTCTCTCATGAATAAATAAATAAAATCTTTTTTTATATAAATTTTTATTTATTTATGATAGTCACACAGAGAGAGAGAGAGGCGGAGACACAGGCAGAGGGAGAAGCAGGCTCCATGCACTGGGAGCCCGACGTGGGATTTGATCCCGGGTCTCCAGGATCGCGCCCTGGGCCAAAGGCAGGCGCTAAACCGCTGCGCCACCCAGGGATCCCAAAATAAATAAAATCTTAAAAAAAAAAAAAAAAAAAGACTACCAGATATAAGAGTGAGCTTTAGGGTTGATTGATTCAGTTGTTCAATAGTTTCATAAAGGAACTGGTTCTTTCATTCTTTCTATCCTACAAATTCCACTGTTATTTTATCCCACTGGTGATTCCTCAGTAGTCATGAGATGATTACATGCATACTGAAGCTCTAGTTCTGCCTTGTTCACAACTGGTGGGAGAAATAATTCTCTCCTAACATGGGTTAAGCTCCTTCCCTTTGGTCTCAATGAACCACCAGATCCATGTACCTAGAGGGGAATGGCATCCACTGATTGGGTTGTGCCTGGGTCTGTGAACCAATCAGTAAAAGAGACTTTGAGATTATGTGATTGGCTTGAGGACTAATCAGAAACTAAAAAATTCTCATAATTCAGAATGAGGGACTAGTAGAATGATTTAGGAAGTGAACCACAACATCCATACAGCAATTATTGAAGCTGCTGTGATTGAGGTGGGAGTGGAGGGCACAGACAGTCCTCCCCTCTCTTGTGTCTACCTTCATTCCCCTTTACCCTTCAAACACTGCTTTGTACTGCTTAGGAGATTGCTGGATTCCAGTTTGAAACCACTGTTAGAGCAAGGACATCAACCCAAGGAATCATTTTGGTGTGAATCCTGGGTAATTTCCTTCTCCAAGGGCTTAGAAATTCTGAGCTTACATCAAAAGTACCAGATGATTCCTTTAGCTTTCGTCTGTCATATGAACTCTTTCTTATCTGTAGAAGGAGAAGTAACCACAATGGTTAGGTTGTTCCTGGTGAAGAATAATGTTTCCTGGGTGGCTCAGTCAGTTAAGCACCAGACTCTTGATTTTGGCTGAGGTCCCGATCTCAGGTGTTAGGCTCCATGCCAGGCGTAGAACGAGCTTGGGATTCTCTCTCTCCCTCTGCCCCTCCCCCCACTCATGCTCTCTCTCTCTCTCTCTCTCTCCCTCTCTAAAGAGATAAAAATTTAAAAAGAATCCAAAGTAGAATTTTATGTATTTCTAACAATAGTCTATCCTTCATGTGCACTATTCAAAGATTTTTACTTTGATTTTTTTTTTTTTAAAGTTTAAATTTGCCAAGGAAATTAAAGGAGAAAAGCTATTTGCATGTGAATTCTGACATATTTTTTTTTAATGTTTTATATCTTTGAAACCATATTTTGTAAGTGCAGGCATGGTTTTCAACATCCCAAGGCACATGCATCGGCACCTGCAGGAAGTACCACCAAACCAACAGGAACCATGGAGGCCATCCCAGGAAATTGTGAACTCTGTGTTGATACTGTTGTGGTGAGCTTCACACCTGATGAGCTTCTCTTTTCTACTTTTTGAGAAATCTCTCAGGAACTTTGGTTGACTTCAGTTGACCACTAAGATGAATGAGATAACTTGTTGTCTATTCTAATGCCATTATTTAATGTTTTTATTCCCTGCTTGTGTATCCTCTTTGCAGAACCTAGCAGGGCAACGATAGTGTTTGCCCTAGATGGCACATTCCAGGGGGAGAGCTGTCCTGATGGCCTTCTACCTCTTTGCTCTCAAATGTCTTCAATGCCCTTTCCGTTGTAACCCTGAGGGGGAACCCTGTACCAACATTTCCCAGACTTCTGGGCCAAGTTGCTTCGAGGTAAGTTCTAAAACAGAAGACACTGGTGGGAGGTTGTAGGATCAGAAGAAGGAGATACCAGATTAATCCCATCTCTCTCTGCTTTGTAAGGTCTCTTTTGTGTCTTACCAGTGGCATCAGCTTCTACTCCTCAGTACCTCCCTTAGAGTTCCCAGCTCCCACAAGACACACCTGCTACAATTCCAGCTCCCTCAGCTGAACTATTTGGATATAAAATTGGATAGACTTGGCTGAATGATTAGATTGATTTCTTTGGAATCATGTTTTAGAAGAGCACTTGTAGATCTCAGCTGTGACCTCCCAATGCACAAGTATTGGTACCTGCCATCAGCATTAAGGCCTCACTGATAGCATCTCCTCTCCTGTCCCTCTAGCCCTAAGGGTGGTTATGAACTTTCTGTAGTGGCTACTCACCTTCTTAAACCAGTTCCTCCTTCAGCTCTGCTAGCGGCATTGAAAACATTTACCACTGTTACATTCCGCCTTTTGAATTACCTGGCATTGGTCTTATTTTCTTAGTTGGAACCTAACTAATACTGTAGGAAAATGTTAATCTTTCTGATAAGAAGGTTGTTTTTTTTTAATACACGCACTATGCCACTGCATAGAACTGCAAATGATGATAACATTCTTTGAAAGTGGAGTCATCTCATGCTCAAGTCCTTCTATTTTCCTTTGTCTCTTTTATGAAAATTTAAAATTTCCATCCGCAGATTATATGTTTTGCACTGATGCTTGTTCACATGTTTGAGTGGTAAGCAAGTTCTTAAGGAATTGAAGCTCTAAGTGTGTCCAATAGGCACACAGGCTGTCAATGTGGCAGAAACAATAGTGCATGGAGTCCTTTCTGTCACTTCATTTTCCGTCTTTGCGCCATTGTCTTTCAAATTCATGTTAAGTGGTTTAAGGGCTTTACACTGTCAGTAATGCCACAAGAATCTTTTTAATCCAATTTAAAGTTGATAAAGCTGAATAAAGAAACTATGTCCCAAATTGTCGGCTATCTCCCAGGTTCCTCATCTAAAATACTGGTGAGCATTAAAAGGCATGCATAACTTGCACTTTTTGACCAAAGATCAGTTGGACTTAAAGGGCTGCTGGGAGTGGGTCCTGGTTGAGTAAGTCTGCAGCTTTGGTTGAAAATCCCCAGAGGGGTCTCAAGTCCAATTACATGGAAGCAGAAGCAGACATTTCCTGCAGGACGTGAAATGCTCTGGGGTCAGCCATCTTGAACGCAAAGGTGGGATGGCTGAGTGCTTGTGTGAGTTAATTACCAGTTAAATCATTGGGTGGGATTAGCAGAATATGCATAACTCAGGTGGGTCTTCATTTGCACATAATGACTTTGGTCTTTTCCATGGCAAATGCTGAAGTGTGCTATAAGGAGAAAGAAAAACATCCATAATTACTGTTTTTAATGCAACAGACAGTATAACTAGCTGTAATTTTTTTTGGAGAAGGAGTTCAAGTTTTCCGTTTTTGCTTATAAGAAGGACTCAGGAAAAGCTCACACAACACAATTTTGCATAGTGCTGCTGATTAAAAACAAAAAACAAAAAACAAAATAGCCAAGGTTGGTGGGGTATAGAGAGGATTCTCCACTCTTTACTCAAAAAACAAAGAAAAGAATGAAAGAAAGAGAAAGAAAGAAGAAAGAAAGAAAGAAAGAAAGAAAGAAAGAAAGAAAGAAAGAAAAGGAAGAAACCTACACAAAGCAAATTAAACAGAAACATAAGCAATCATTCTCTCCTACCCCATACACAGAATAACAGAAAAAAATCTGTATTTTGTTTTTCAAGGTATAGTAGAGAGAATTTTTTTTTAAAATATGCTTTCAAATCCTCAGAGACTTTATAATTTATCAAGAAAGACACATTCTTACTAATGAAAGGTTACTGACCTTCATGAATGTGACAGTTCAATTACAGCCCATTCATATGCAGAGCAGCGTTGATAAAGGATTTGGGGAATGTGACTAGCATAGCAAAAAAAGACAAATGTCTAAGAAATTATTATTAGTTTTTAAAAAATTTTTAATTGCGAAGCAAGAATAATAAATAAGATTTGCTCAGGTAGTAGAACCTTTTCTTCTTGTGCTCCAGCAGCCCATTAGATTTGCTTCAATGGATATGCTGGCTCTTTCTTCTCTCTTTTTCCTTCTTAATATTGCTGCCTTTTTAATCCTCTGAACCGCTAAACCTAACAAATCAGCAAGCCCTTGGGGCTCTGAAATGCAGGGTTTCAATTTTTCCCCCTGCTATCCCTTTGACTGGCAGGACAAGCTGGAACGTGTCTTAATGTTATTTTAAGTGTTTGACTACTATTTAGATGCAGAAAGGTGGAGAGTTACAACCCAGAATGTTACATATGCCCAGCCACCCACATGCATGTACTCAAGCCCAAGCTCACGGGAGGCAGGCCCCCTCCAAGGACAGGGCATACCTAAGCCAGATCCTGGCTAGACTTGCTGGAGCCGGCCTTAGCCACACTTGGGTGACACCTGTGAGCTGCTGTTTGCTGAGCTCCTCCAGGTGTGGGAAAGAAAAATCAGATTGCCACTTTGTAAATCAGCAGAGAATGTCCCTCAGCCAGAGATCTCTGGAATATCCCAGATCCAGGTTTTTTTTTTTTTCTTTTTTTTTTTTTCCCAGCAACTGCTTGTAAAGAGATTCTCCTCTGACAATAAACTTTTCATTAAAAATAAGACAAAATATAACATTCTTCTTGGGATATAACCAATATAAATATTTTAAATAATTTTGACGTGTACTCATTATTTTCATTTTTAACACTTTACCTTGGAAATTAACATCAGCCAGATACGTGTGTGGAATGGGTTGTTGAATGGTAAATCTGACAGAAAGTTCTAACAGAACATACGTGTCCCCGACACCTATCATGCTGCATGGCACATAGTGATCACTGGACATTTGTTGAGTGAACCCCTTTCCTACGCATTTCTTCCCACTCCTTGGTTTCTGGATAAGCAATATGATCTAATTATAATTATTCCTCTAAGAAATTTATCTACTTTAATCTCTCTTATAGGTTCCTCCATCCTCCACCATTCCAGAGCTAAGTATTTGGCTTCAAATTACTTTCAAATATGTTACATCTTTGAGCATGTGTCTACTACAGAAGACATTTTTTATGTTTTTAGAGAGAGAAAGCATAAGTGGAAGGGAAAGCAGAGGGAGAGAGAGAGAGAGAGAGAATCTCAAGCAGACTCGCTACTGAGTGTGGAGCCCAACTCAGGGGTCAATCTCACAACCTCGAGATCATGACCTGCGCCAAAATTAAGAGTCTAACACTTAACTGACTAAACCACCCAGGTGCCCCCAGAAGGCATTTTTTTTTAAGGGAAAAAATTTTAAAAAGTAAAAATAAGGAGAATGGATATAAGCATCAATTTGATGTGTTCCTAAACCTTAAGAAGCATAAGCCTTTCCTCTTAGACATTCATGTGTGACATTGTACCTTACCAGTAGGAAACTTTCAAACAGACACTTAAAGGCACCCAAGATGGTGTTTCTCTATATCTACTGCTCTTGAGCAATATTCTGGAATGCTTTCTCAGACCTCTTTGTAAATCAATATGTTAAGAGTTTGCACAGAATGTTATTCAAATGAAATAATCTCAAAGCACTATTTTCTTCAATCTGAATATTCCATTTCAAAAAGATTTATTGTGGGACACCTGGGTGGCTCAGTGGCCTGCCTTTGTCTCAGGTTGTGATCCTGGGGTCACAGGGAGCCTGCTTCTCCCTCTGCCTAGGTCTCTGCCTCTCATTGTGTGTCTCTCATGAATAAATAAATACAATCTTAAAAAAAAAAAAGATTTATCGTTTAAATACAATGCTCTGAGAAAGTGATGTACTTTGGGAATATAATAATTTAAAGACAACTGAGGGTAGCCATTAGATTAGCTATGGCAAATATTTTAATATATGTCTTCCAGTTTTTAGTTCGTCCCATGTATAAATTGACTTTTTAAAAAAAGATTTTATTTATTTGAGAGAGAAAGAGAGATAGTGAGAATGAGAGCACAAGCAGGGTGCATGGGGAGAGAGAAAGGGAAAAACAGGCTCCCTGCTGAATAGGGAGCCCAATATGGGGCTTAATCCCAGGACCTAGAAATCATGACCTGAAGTGAAGGCAGACACTTAACTGACTGAGGCATCCAGGTACCCCTAAATTGACTTATTTTTAATATGAAAGGATAAGATAAAGAATGCTGTATCATACACATGCACACAGAACACACACACACACACATGCACACATGCACAGAAATACACACACACATACTTTTCTATACTAAGAAATACCTTATATGGCAAGCAAATAAACAATTTGACAGCAAAATCCTTTTAATTATTTTTAAATTTATTTTATTTATTTATTCATGAGCGACACAGAGAGAGAGAGAGAGAGAGGCAGAGAGACACAGGCAGAGGGACAGGCAGGCTTCATGCAGGCAGCCCGACGTGGGACTCGATCCCGGGTCTCCAGGATCATGCCCTGGGCTGAAGGCAGTGCTAAACCACTGACCCACCCAGGCTGCCCAGTAAAATCATTTTAAATTAATTTTTTTGCCATTTAATAAACATGATTATATATACTTTTAATTAAAGTTTGACACTAGCTTTATTTTCTCAAACTTAACTTTTGTTTAGGTGTCTTATTCATTCTTGTGTAACCCGAAGGACATAGCAGTGTGTTAAAAGGTGCTCAAAAGAAATTTCCCTCAATTACTGCTACTCTGTGTTTCAGCCCTAGACACATTCAGAGCTGTGGCATAATTTTTGGAAATTTTTCAGTTCTGACTCAATGATCTGGGAAGGTGAATTCTGAAATTTGAAAACAGAAATCCAAATCAGAGTTGCATGTTTTATACCACTTGATACTGTTCTTGATGTCCTATCTAAATATTTTTTTTTTACTTTGTTAATTTTTTATGTCACTCAGACCATTATTTAATTATTAACAAACTCTCTTTGTGCAAATACTATGCATTAGACATATATTACGCATTTTATATTTTACGGATAAAAACAGATTTATGCAGATTTGGGGGTCAGGTCTGCCTGACCCCCAAATCTTATCATGTAATCAATTTGCTGCTATATCTGTATATACAATTAGCAACAAGTAACAGGAAATCTAACCCAAAGTGGCTTAAATAATAAGCACATATTATCTCATGTAACATATGACACTGAGTGGTATGGCTCTAGTGTCTGATCACTAAGTAATTCAAAGTATCATAGATAATTCGGTTTCCTTTCATCTCTTTCATCTTCTACCCTCAGTGGATATGTTAATTCTCCTCATAGTCTAGCTTCAGGTATCTCATTCATATATTTCAAGGTCAAAGGTCAAAATACAATATTAAAAATAGAAAAAAAACCCTGTGTTTTCTTTTGGACATCCTTTAAGAGCTAAGAAATGTTTCTCTGAAGCTCTTCCAGTGATCTTCCTTTCATATTTCATTAGCCAGAGCTGGGTCACTTGGTCCTTTCTAAACAGATCATTGATAAAGGAAATGAAATTACCACAATTGATTTAGATTAATCAAAATTTATTGGAGCTAAGTCTGTCCTTTCTTCAAGGACTTGGCTGCATGGTGGGAAAAAAAAATGTATCTCAAGAAAATTTGGTTTCCTCAGCAAAGATAAGGAATAGCATTGGTAGACAACCAATAAATGCAGTTATGACAGGGCTATCTCATGATCACCAGGGATGAGGAGAGAAAGACAGGGAGATGCTAAAAGGAGGAAGTTGGAGATGAGTGAAAAAAAAGAGAAAAAAAATAGCAATCTTGCGTATAGCAGGTGTTCGATAATTGCCGATGACAGAAAATGAATGAAATACAATTTACAACAAAGTTAATCTGACACATATTTAATGATACGTGTTGTTCCATGACATTTCAGGCCAATAGTTTAGTAGTCCACATAAATAACCGTAATTAGTACTATTTTTTGACAGATCTTTATAGCTTTTAATCTTCTATTGTTAATTAACTAGTTTAAGAACACGCATCAATGTTCAGAGGCTTTTTTTTTTCCACTCATCTTACAAATAGTTGAACTTTAATCATATACTCCCTGACAAGTACCAGAGTGATGCCCCTGCAGTTGGAGTAGCTCATGTTCCTCCATTCTTTCCTGTTACCTGGCTGTGTCCCCTCACTTCCTAAGAAAAGTTTCCTGCTGCAGATAGAATGCATCTAAGTGTGAGGACACATTGCTGTTTGACCCAATCAGATCTTCAGAAAGCCAGCAGTGAATAACTGGTAGCAGATCTTTTCCAGTTTGAGTTAGAAGGGAGGAATCAGAAATCCCAGTTGGAAGTTTCTAAGAGGCTTCCACCATGAATAACAGAATCACTCCTAGACAATAAGTGGCAAACTTGGTTCTTCTTGGGCCAAATCCATTCATAATTAAAGGACCAAAGTGAACCTTAGATGTAGAATGAGAACCTGGGAGTAACTGATAAGGAATAATATTTCATCCAGCTCCACCTCCAATGATTCCACTTTACAATTTTGCTTTAGGCCAGAACAGTTTAATTCAATTATGAGAAAACATAGAAATTGTATTGGAGGTAATTTCACATATTAATAGGAACATTGATTTAATTAGTTAAATAGCATCCTAGAAATTTAGGTTACTTTCCATGTTTTCATGCTGCCAATAAAGGGCTCTACTCTAGTAATGGGCTCCATCAACTCTTATATAATCTAAACGTGCACTAGTTTCTCAAGAAAAGGGAAAGCGCTCTATGTGATACATTCTTGTTTTCTTTTTGGAGCCCTTGGCCCAAATTTCAAGCATTTTAAAGAAAGCTAAGATCAAATGTGATCATATTACTCCCCATCATCATCGTGATTGTTATTATTATTATAAATTATTCTCTATTGGTGGCATAAGAAGCCCCTCTGATGCAATAGAATGCAGGGGGAAAAAAAGACAATTTTTGAGGAATGTCCATCCTTTCCATGTTTTTGAGAATGTAGCTTCTAGGTAACCACCAACTTCATGAGATTAGTTTCCTCTTTCTGGTTAACCTTGGGTTCCTGAATAGTCCTTTTTTTAGGCCATCTGGGATGGAGCTGCTCTGGTGAAGGAGAGTGGTGAAGTGCCCCACTCAAGGAGCTCTTACCACTTGCCCTGTACATGGGATGGTACCCCTTCCTCCCACTCAGTATGCAACTGGGCATTTTACTGTTTTCACTGCTGATCTCAAACCCTTGTCTGCCCAGTGCACTTACCAGAAACAAGGCTTTGGTAAGACCATTAGACAGCATGCCACCTCACTGCTGGGTGATCCATTGCTGGTGCCCATGCATTGGACTACTAGGGAGGGCCTCCACTCCCATCTCCACCTCTGCCTCCGAGAGGCCTACAGTGGCCATGGGCTTTTTCCCCCCCAGAGATACAGTGAACAGTTTTACTGCTCTGGAACGAAATGTAGTCCCAAAACACAACCTGATTCTGCCAGCAATTCCTACCTATCCTCTTGTCCCATTATTTCCTTGGGGGAACCTAGGAAACCAGGAGCCTTGGAATCATAGATTTCTCTTTGTTGCTACACTCTCACTTTGGCAGGGAGAGTCTGAGATGAGAATTCTAGACTTCCAAGAAAGAGCTAAAAGACACTCATCTACCCTCTTGAGGCCCATGAGCTCATTTGAGCTGTCACAGAGCAGACTTGGAACAATTATTCCAGAGTCACACTTCCCCCAACATCAGAACATATGTGCTTATATGATATGCCATTCTAAATGCCAAGCTTCCAGAAGGAGAGTCATCTCCTTCCTGTCTATCCTCAGCCCTGACCTTCCGAAATCTATGCAGATTGTGAGGACCATTCAGCTAGGATCCTACGTGTCCTGAGCTGTTCTCAAGTACCAGATTTTACATTCATCTACTTTGCTGATGCAAAGGATCTATTATGCACATAAATTTCCCTGGGAAGGCTAAGCCCAAGCACATAATTTCTCCTTTCTTTATGCTTATCTACTCTTCAGAACAGGTGTTATTGCCAAACACAGTTTTAAGGGTGGAAAATCTGAAAGGATGAAATAATCATAACATCTTGGTAAAAAAAAAAAGTGTACAAGAAGGAGAGGGATATATGTTAGTAAATATTTGTTAACTTTCACACATTTACTGATTGTTGTTAGAAATGTTTTGCTTAATCTTACTTGATTGTAATAAAATATGCACTCTAATTGGAGAAGATACGCTTACCATACTCAACCTCAGGGTATGCTTTGCAAAATTAATTATAAACTGGCTAGTGTGACTTGGTGAGACTTGGTCATATTTGCTGAACTTGAGATGGGAAATTTTCTTTTGTTTCTTTTAAGCAAGATTCAGGTGGTTCAATAAATGCCACTTAACTGGGGCAGACTTGATCAGGGAAGTTGCTGAATTGGGAAACCAATTAAGTCTAATGATAATTAGCATGCACTGCTGTTTAATTGGGATAGGTGGTCCATTGAGTTGGTAACACTAGAGGTAATTAAATGATGCTCTTGGAGGATAAGAAATAGAGTCTTCTTGATGCTTAAAGACTGAAGGCAATTTATTTCCTCTCTTGATCATGCTTTTGCTTGTTGAGCAAAAACTCAGTTTCTAAATGATGCCTTCGAAAGTTCTGCTTATTTGAAAGGACCTCTTTGTGTGCATTTATGTATATACACATACACATATATTCTCTCTCTAAATGGACTGTAGAGAAATGAAGAATTATGCAGTTTTTTTCAAATGCAAAGAATGAGACCGAGTAATTTCTTCAAAGTCACGACCATTTGGTGACTGGACACAGATAAGAACATTGTACTTCAGTATTCAACCCTAGTGGTTCAGCGCAGGGGTGTTCAACACTTGAAAGCAAGGTTCAGAGAGGTTCAGTGTAGCAGTGGGAAGAGCCTACCTGGGAACCCAGGTACTTGTTCTCAGCCCTGCTGCTGCCATGCAGAGATAAGACACTTTGTCTCTCTGGGCTTTAGGTGCCTCTTTCATTAAATAAAGGTGTGGGACTGAATAGTCACTGAGACCCCTTCCAGCTGTAAAAACAAAAGTACCTCAATTCAGTGGCTTTATTTAAAAATTGTTACTGGGGGAAAAAAGTGTTCATTGTTAGCGTGTATAAAGCCTTTCATTATTAAGCCAGGTCACTGGCAAAAAGTAATAATCATCTCTGGCTCTACCTTTAAAAAAATATTATTGTACAAGATGTAGCCGGCTGCTTTTTTGTAAGGTTGGGAGGGGGATGGAGTGAGTATTCATGGAACACTTTTAGTCTGTGCTGTGAATAGAGCATAAATCTAAGGAGAGGTAAAGAAAATGAAAGAGATACTCCTGAGTCTGGATGTCCTAAAAATACGTGGAAATGAAATAGCAAAGGAAAGTAGAAGAAAAAGAGATTATTAGGCTCTACGAGAAAGAGAAAAATGGATAAGGCAATGACGGATAAGCTTGGGAACAGCATTTGGGAAGACAGGAAAGGAGAAGTCAGACTCTGCTTGACAGGCGTGTTCCAGTGGCCATGACCAGACAGGCATAGTAGTCATTGGCGTAGTTTACTCTACATTGTTTGGACTTAGACAGGAAATTAAGATTTGGGATCAAAAATGAGTCTCATCCATATTTTTCCTATAAGAGTCAGCATAATACCAATCATCTGGACCAAGATACTCAATCATAATAGAAATGTGAGCATCCAGCCTCCCTTAGCTCTTTTTTTCCTTCCTTTCTTAATTTGTCTCTTTAGGCTCATCATTTGCTCGTTCTTTCAAAGTAATACTGCCATCAATTCTAGATCAGTGATGACTCATGATTATACTCGGAATACTAACTAAATTTGCAGAGTCCTGTACTTTCTTTTGAACTTGCAGACTGCTTTAAATGCCTCATTGATCTGCTAACTGTAAATTCTGTCTAAATATTTATTTTTAAGTCACACTGTGGAGATAAATATCATGGAAAGAGATGTAAACACATAGCTAGACATAGAGATGAAGATATAATTATCTCATACTTGGAAATAAGATAATATGCATCCGAAAATGTGTTTATTTTCAAAGTGTATTTCACTTCACCTACTAGTCATGTCTCAAATTAAAGCTAGTGCAAGGGTATGTTTAGGTTACTTTACTCTCTATTCCTCTTTATGCTAAGTCATCATATGCAAACTTGTAAAAAGTCAGCAAGACACTGCCAACCAGTTTGGGAGAATGCATGTAATTCACTGAAGAATAAATCTGCAAACAAATGGACATAATATTGGCAGTGGACTTCGAGATCAGAAGTCATCGCCTTTGTGGAGGCGATGGTCTTGCATCCAATAGGAAACTGGGGACACTGGCTTCAAGCTGAAGTGATTTGAGACCTAAGCTCCATTGCAGTTTGCTATTTCTACTTCCTCTTTTTATGTTTTGTAAATATAACATCTACTTCTGGTGTTAATTGAGCTTTATTTTACTACTTATGATTTTATTACTTGTGTGGTCCTTGAAGCAAGGTACGTTTAGCGGAGACTTTGTAGACATTTCCTTTCTTAGGAAAAAACCCCTCTCCATCTGGAATTAGGGGCCTGAGTATAAGTAAAACGACATCGTCTCCTTCAAGTGTCTTCTTCGCTGTCACTGGGGAAGTGCAGTCAGGCGGACAGGGAACAGAACTTTGGGGCAACTGCATAAACTCTCCAGCCAAGCTCCTTCACCAGGGGGACAGAACAGTTCACTGCAACTCCAGCTTTGATGACCTTTATATTCTGAATGCTTTACCGCTTGATTAAAAATGTGCTCATGCTTAAAGGCAGATTGCCAATGGGGTTTATAATAAGGCACAAACACACAGAGATTTATTAGAGGTATTTTATATAACCATTTTTCGGGAATATGATTTTGTTTGAGAAGTTACTAGAGGCCAGAATGACAACCACTCTAACTCTCTGGTAAGTTTTCCGAATCAGTTCATGTGGAAATCAAATTGCACCTGAGCAAATATTGAAGGGTGTAGCAAAAGGAAGGAATAGCTTTCATTTTGCAACCACAAATATTACAATAGCTTATGCACATATTTTAGGATAACATTTTTTTTCTTATGCGAAATCACTTTGCATGAAATTGCAGGATAAATTTTGGTGGTGTGGATAACTCGACTCATTCTTCCACAATTATACCCGCAGGAGAATTAGTATGTAACTGCTCACAGGAAAATAAATGGGAAACCAGAGCTCATCTTATGTCTTGCCACCTAACAGCATCAGCGGGATCATTTTACAACATGGTGGTGGATAGAGAAACACAATCTAGACATTGATAAAAGCACTCCAAATCTGACTGTAAAAATAGAGGATAATAGTAAAACTTAAGAGCCAATATTTAAAGACATCACAGTAACAGTAGTTGCAGATACAGAGTGTTTAATGTTCTGGGCACAATTCTATAAGCTGTACATGATTTCCATCATGTAATCTTCACAATACTTCTATGGATTAGATACAGTCATTAGCCCATTGCACCATTAAGGAAACTGAGGCACAGAAAGAGGAAGTATCTTATTTAATGCCATGCAGACCTCATGGTATAGTTAGGATCCGAACTAAAGCCCTCTGATTCTGAAGAGCTTCCTCTGAAGCCATACATGACACAAATTCCTTAGATGTACTTTTAGTAGAAACAAAAGGGGCCTCTTGTGACAGTGTTGGTCAAGCTGTCAGTAGAAAATGACCCCAACAAGTCCTCTGTGAGTGGGAAGACCACCTGAATGAACTAGTAACTCTTCCTTTTTGCAAAGAAGACCATAGTGGGTAAAAACATAAACTTTTGGAGCCAGACACATCAGAAATACACACTTGACAAGCTATCTATCTTTATGCTTATTTCCACATCAAGTATCTATTCTTTAGAGTATAATCCCTGAAGTGGAATTTCTGGATCACATGCTAATTCTATGTTTAATTTTCCTTTTCTTTTTAGGAACTGTCATTCTATTTTCAACAGCACCTGCACCATTCTCCATTCCCACCAGCAATGCACAAGGGTTTTCAGTTTCTCCATGTCCTCACCAACATTTGTCAGTTATTGTTGGTTTTTCATCATTATTATTTTAATAATAGCCATCCTAAGGAGTATAAAGTGGTATGTCATTATGGGTTTCATTTGCATTACCCTAATGATTAGTGATGTTGAACATGTTTTCTTGTGCTTATTTGGCATTTGTATATCTCCTTTGGAGAAATATTAATTCAAGACCTCTGTTCATTTTTAATTAAGTTGTTTGTTTTTAGTTACTGTTGTCATGGAGTTAGTTGGAGAAGTTCTTTACATTACGATATTAACTCCTTATTAAATGTATGATTCACAAATAATTTCTTCCATTCTGAGTCTCCCTCTTACTATGTTCATAGTGTCCATAAATGCACAATTGTACAATGTGCAAGAAATCATTGCCAAGTCCAATATCACAAAGCTTTTTTCATATATTTGAAGAATTATAGAGTTTAACTCTTACATTTGGTCTTTGATCCATTTTATTATTATTATTTTTTTTAACATGGTGTAAAATTAAGGTCCAACTTCATTCTTTTACATGTAGACATCCAGTTTTCCCAAGAACATTTAACTGTCTTTTACCTTTAAAAGAGATACTCTTGTTGAAAATTATTTGACTTTATATATGAGGGTTTGTTTCCAGGCTCTATTCTATTCTATTGGTCTATATGTCTATCTTTATGATATTAACATACTGTTTTAATTACTATAGCTTGAAATTTTGAAATCAGCAAATACGAAAGAACTTCCTCTTCTTTTTCAAGACCATCTTGGCTATGAATCTTAAGATGGCTTTTTCTATATCCTTGAAAAATAAAGTTTGGATTTGATAGGAATTGCATTGAATCTGAAGACTACCCTGGGTAGTATCAACATCTTAAGCAAATTAAGCCTTCCAACCCATGAACATGGGTTGTCTTTCCATTTATCTGTGCCTTTTAGTTTCTTTCAATGTTACTTCATTTTCAGTGTACAAGTCTTTTACAATCTTTGTTAAAGTTATTCCTGAGCATTTTGTTCTTTTTGATGCTATTATAAATTGCATTGTTTTCTTAATATCTCATTTAATTTTTTTTTGTACAAAAAGATGGTTTTGTTAAAGCACATGAACAGGACCTTTCAAATTGTTTATTGTTGTAGCATAGAAATGCCACTAATTTGGGAATAATGATTGTGTACCACAAAACTTTGTTGAATATAGTTATTAATTCTAACAGTTGTATGAAGGGTGCAATGTTTAGAGTTATCTATATTGCCTGTGAGCAGAGATAATTTTGCTCCTTTCTATCTAATTTGAATGCCTTTTATTTTATTTTATTTTATTTTATTTTATTTTATTTTATTTCTTTCTTGCCTAACTGTTCTGGCTAGGACTTCCAGTATAGTGTTGAATAAAAGTGATTAAAGCAGGCATCTTTGTCTTTTTTCTGATCTTATACAAGAAACTTTCAGTCTTCTGATTGAGTACTATATTAGTTGTGGATTTTTTTATACATCGTTTTTAGTATGTTGAGGTAATTTGCTTCTGTTCCTAGTTTGTTGAGTATTTGTTATGAAATGATGTTAAATTTTGTCAAATGGCTTTTCTTTATCAATGAAGATCATCATGTGTTTTTTGTCATTCACTCTGTTAATGTGATGTGTTAAGTTTGTAAATTATTTTTCATATGTTGAACCATCCTTGCATTCTGGAAATAAATCCCACTTGGTCAGCATATAATCCTTTTAATATGTGGTTGAATTTGGTTTGCTAGTATTTGTTGAGGGTTTTTTTTATTAATATTCATAGGAGATGTTGATCTATAGTTTTCTTTGCTTGTAATATCATTGTTTGGCTTTGGTATCAGGGTAATGCTGACCTCATAAAGTGAGTAAGGAAATGTTTGCTCCTTTTCAGTTTCTTGGAAGGATTGGTATTATTTCTTTAAATGTCTAGAAAAATTCATCAGTGAAGCTATCTTAAATTGAGCTTTTTTATCTTGGAAGGTTTTGATTACTGATTCAATCTCTTGAATGTATGATTTTTTTTTAAATACAATTGTTCACAGCACTCTCTTACAATCCTTTCTTACTTCTGTACATAGGCAATAATGTCCCCTTTTTATTTCTGATTTTGAGCTTTGTCTCTTTTTTTCTTAGTATAGTTGAAGTTTTGTCAATTTTGTTTATCTTTTTGAAAAACTACTTCTTGGTGTTGTCGATTTTCTCTATTATTGGTTTGTTTGTTTGTTTTTTTAAATGCCAGGGCCATACTCCCAGGTGTTCTCCTTTAATTCAGGGTGAGATAGAGTTCAGATATCAGTATTTTCTAAAATCTTAGGTGATATTATTGTGCAAACATATGAGAATCACTGGTATAAAAAAATCCTTGATTCCAGGGGTATTTAATGGCATTTTCCTAAATCAACATATATGTTTATAACAGGGAGGTTCTTGTACAAGATAATGGAAAATAATGCTATTATATAGAATTGGTCAATAAAAATGGTAAGTCAGAATCTTAATGCTGGGTCCTTCTTTTTCTTTTTAGTGATATTGTCCTCTCACAATGAATGACTACTTGTTATTTACATTATGACTACATAGTTAGCAAATATTCATAATAGATTAGGTTTTGTACTGAATAAATGAATTAAACAGTTAATCCCTGCACTTAAAAAAACTGACAAGAGGCAAGAGAACCAAATACATATCAAGGTTAATTTAGAAAACTTTCAGGGATCCTTGGGTGGCTCAATGGTTTAGTGCCTGCCTTTGGCCCCGGGCATGATCCTGGAGTCCCAGGATCAAGTCCCACGTCAGGCTCCCTGCGTCAAGCCTGCTTCTCCCTCTGCCTGTGTCTCTGCCTCTTCTCTCTGTGTCTGTCATGAATAAATAAATAAAATCTTAAAAAAAAATTAGAAAACTTTCATCCCTAATAGTCCCAAGTTCATTTTCCAAGTTCACTTCCTATTTCATTCTTATTCCTAGAACTACCAAGATAAAACTTTCCAAGAAATTTCAATTTTTGTATTTCATCTAATCTAAGAGTTTAAGAGCCATATCAATTTTAAGATGTAGTAATTTAAAATATTTTAATAAAATCTCCCCAAATGACATCACCAATAAAGATTATAACTCAATTATAAAATGCACCCTAATTTGAGAAATATTAACATCTGAAAAATAAGCATCTTTGGATCAATGAAATATGCATTTTTCCCTCTTTACCTAAGTGGAAGTATAAATTGATGAAGGCAAAATAACATAATGTATCTCAAGGCCAGATATATTTAATTCATGGATTTTTTGCTGGTATGGGTCATTTATGCCAAAGGATGCTTGCATGTATATGGCTAATCAAAAGCTGACTGTGTTTCAACTTATCTAGGAGAGTCGACTTAAGTTACAAGAGCTGAAGGCACACAAGAGATAAGTCCTTGATGTCTCTCCCAGTGCTGTGGATATGAACTCAATACAGCTTTATGGCTGAAAAGTTTACCAGCTGAACTAAGACATGTGATTTTCTTATAAGGGACAATCAAAGTGTGTGTTCCTCTGGATATTTGCTCTTGCTGAGCAGTATTTGTATTGTCCAGATTGAGATGAAGATAGTTCATTTCAGTCTAAGACTCCCCCTCACTTATGCTGAGAAAGCAGACAATAATATAGCATTTTG